>NC_034201.2:41775732-41930972 GCF_002021735.2 Oncorhynchus kisutch
GAGTGGAGACTGGGTGGAGGGGAGAGGGGAGACTGGGGAGGGGAGAGTGGAGACTGGGGGAGGGGAGAGTGGAGACTGGGGAGGGGAGAGTGGAGACTGGGGGAGGGGAGAGTGGAGACTGGGGGAGGGGAGAGTGGAGACTGGGGAGGGGAGAGTGGAGACTGGGGGAGGGGGAGAGTGGAGACTGGGGGAGGGGAGAGTGGAGACTGGGTGGAGGGGAGAGTGGAGACTGGGGGAGGGGAGAGTGGAGACTGGGTGGAGGAGAGGGTGGAGACTGGGTGGAGGGAAGAGTGGAGACTGGGGGAGGGGAGAGTGGAGACTGGGGAGGGGAGAGTGGAGACTGGGTGGAGGGAGAGTGGAGACTGGGGAGGGGAGAGTGGAGACTGGGTGGAGGGGAGAGTGGAGACTGGGGAGGGGAGAGTGGAGACTGGGGAGGGGAGAGTGGAGACTGGGCAGGGGAGACTGGAGACTGGGGGAGGGGAGAGTGGAGACTGGGTGGGGGGAGTGGAGACTGGGGAGGGGGGGAGTGGAGACTGGGTGGAGGGGAGAGGGGGAGACTGGGGGAGGGGAGAGTGGAGACTGGGGAGGGGAGAGTGGAGACTGGGGGAGGGGAGAGGGGAGACTGGGTGGAGGGGAGAGTGGAGACTGGGGAGGGGAGAGTGGAGACTGGAGTGGAGACTGTGGAGGGGAGAGGGGGAGACTGGGGGAGGGGAGAGTGGAGACTGGGGAGGGGAGAGTGGAGACTGTGGAGGGGAGAGTGGAGACTGGGTGGAGGGGAGAGGGGAGACTGGGGAGGGGAGAGTGGAGACTGGGGGAGGGGAGAGTGGAGACTGGGGAGGGGAGAGTGGAGACTGGGGGAGGGGAGAGTGGAGACTGGGGGAGGGAGGAGAGTGGAGACTGGGGAGGGGAGAGTGGAGACTGGGGGAGGGGAGAGTGGAGACTGGGGGAGGGGAGAGTGGAGACTGGGTGGAGGGAGAGTGGAGACTGGGGGAGGGGAGAGTGGAGACTGGGTGGAGGAGAGGGTGGAGACTGGGTGGAGGGAAGAGTGGAGACTGGGGGAGGGGAGAGTGGAGACTGGGGAGGGGAGAGTGGAGACTGGGTGGAGGGGAGAGTGGAGACTGGGGAGGGGAGAGTGGAGACTGGTGGAGGGGAGAGGTGGAGACTGGGGAGGGGAGAGTGGAGACTGGGGAGGGGAGAGTGGAGACTGGGCAGGGAGACTGGAGACTGGGGGAGGGGAGAGTGGAGACTGGGTGGGGGGAGTGGAGACTGGGGAGGGGGGAGTGGAGACTGGGGGAGGGAGAGTGGAGACTGGGTAGAGGGGAGAGTGGAGACTGGGTGGAGGGGAGAGTGGAGACTGGGTGGAGGGGGGGGGGAGTGGAGACTGGGGAGGGGAGAGTGGAGACTGGGTGGAGGGGGGGGGAGTGGAGACTGGGTGGAGGGGGAGGGGAGAGTGGAGACTGGGGAGGGGAGAGTGGAGACTGGGTGGAGGGGGAGGGGAGAGTGGAGACTGAAGGAGGGGGGGGAGTGGAGACTGGGTGGAGGGGGGGGAGTGGAGACTGGGTGGAGGGGAGAGTGGATACTGGGTGGAGGGGAGAGTGGAGACTGGGTGGAGGGAAGGCCTCTCAATAATTAGTCTCCTGCCCCTGATCATGTATTTATTGGACACTGAGTAAAGAGGAAGGGGTCTCAAATTGCCCCTACTGAAAAAAACTCAATCGCATTTCACAGCCAGCCTGTAATGTCAACCCCCACACTAGCATAGAAACACACACATACACTACATACACACCTGCACACATTTTGTAAATCCCATCGGCCTTGGCTCACCAGCTCAATTGAATTACTGTTATGGTACAGCCCTAGCTGGGAGTGAGGCCCTGTCTGCCTATCATGAACCACACCCCATATGAAAGCCCTTCACTGGGTCACAACCACACAACCAAACACACACACACAACCAAACACACACAACCAAACACACACAAACACGCAACCAAACACACACAACCAAACACACACACACACAACCACACACAACCACACAACCAAACACACACACACAACCAAACACACACAACCACACAACCAAACACACACAAACACACAACCAAACACACACAACCACACAACCAAACACACACAAACACACAACCAAACACACACACACACAACCACACAACCAAACACACACACACACACACACAACCACACAACCAAACACACACAACCACACAACCAAACACACACGACCAAACACACAAGACCAAACACACACAACCACACAACTAAACACACACAACCACACAACCAAACACACACACACACAACCACACAACCAAACACACACACACACAACCACACAACCAAACACACACGACCAAACACACAAGACCAAACACACACACACACACAGACACGCAGGACCAAACATATCCACACTCACCCACTGACAGACAACCAAAAACACAGACACACACACACCACCACTGCCTCCCATTAAAGGCAAGCCTCCCATTATGGCAAACACCTACAGGCCGTATTGATTCCCCTCAGGCTCTGACTCATACTGTTTGGCTGGAGAGATGTTAGATCCCATGCTATTGATTTCCACTGTGCAGATTGCTGGCCTGCATCACACTGTAATTTCGCTCGTGTCGTGTTTGTGTGTTAGGCAAATGGAAGAGGAGATGAATGGACCGGTCACGGCTCCTGTATTGAAACAGAAACTACCAGTCCACTGCGTTACAGAGGCAGGCAGAGAGGGCCGGAAGTAGAGGAAGAGGCCAACTAAATAATGAATCAACACATGCAGACAGGCTGAAAGAGACGAGAGCGTACTGAAATACTGCAGCGAGTTAAACACATCCTATTCTCCCAGACTCATAGGCCGTTTTTACATCACAACAACCTGATTAAAATTGGAACCAGCGACACGTTTCCGAACTCACAATTACGTAAATGTGGAGCCTTAATCAGCCTAGCAGATCTATTGAGGCAGATGTGCACAGCAGTTGCAACAGTTCTGAGAGGAGAGGAGAGGAGAGGAGAGGAGAGGAGAGGAGAGGAGAGGAGAGGAGAGGAGAGGAGAGGAGAGGAGAGGAGAGGAGAGGAGAGGAGAGGAGAGGAGAGGAGAGGAGAGGAGAGGAGAGGAGAGGAGAGGAGAGGAGAGGAGAGGAGAGGAGAGGAGAAACACACTTGGTCTTTCCCTTTCCCCAGAGCCACTGTTCTGTTCTGTTCTGTTCTGTTCTGTTCTGTTCTGTTCTGAGAGGAGAGGAGAGGAGAGGAGAGGAGAGGAGAGGAGAGGAGAGGAGAGGAGAGGAGAGGAGAGGAGAGGAGAGGAGAGGAGAGGAGAGGAGAGGAGAGGAGAGGAGAGGAGAGGAGAGGAGAGGAGAGGAGAGGAGAGGAGAGGAGAGGAGAAACACACTTGGCCTTTCCCCAGAGCCACTCTGATATTCTGAGCCCAAGGTGAAGGGGTTTCCACTCCCTCTCACACTACATTCCTCACCCACCCTCACCCACCCACACCCACTCTCACCCACCCTCACCCACCCACACCCACCCTCACCACGCTCACCCACCCTCACCCACCCTCACAACACTCACCCACCCTCACCATGCTCCGCATGGGGGCACAGCCTTCACTACGCTCACCCACCCACACCCACCCTCACCCACCCTCACCACGCTCCGCATGGGGCACAGCCTTCACTACGCTCACCCCCCCAACCCACCCTCACCCACCCTCACCACGCTCCGCATGGGGCACAGCCTTCACTACGCTCACCCACACCCACCCTCACCCACCCTCACCACGCTCCGCATGGGGGCACAGCCTTCACTACGCTCACCCACCCACACCCACCCTCACCCACCCTCACCACGCTCCGCATGGGGGCACAGCCTTCACTACGCTCACCCACCCACACTCACCCTCACCCACCCTCACCACGCTCCGCATGGGGGCACAGCCTTCACTACGCTCACCCACCCACACCCACCCTCACCCACCCTCACCACGCTCCGCATGGGGGCACAGCCTTCACTACGCTCACCCACCCACACCCACCCTCACCCACCCTCACCACGCTCCGCATGGGGGCACAGCCTTCACTACGCTCACCCACCCACACCCACCCTCACCCACCCTCACCACGCTCCGCATGGGGGCACAGCCTTCACTACGCTCACCCACCCACACCCACCCACACCCACCCTCACCCACCCTCACCACGCTCCGCATGGGGGCACAGCCTTCACTACGCTCACCCACCCACCCACACCCACCCTCACCCACCCTCACCACGCTCCGCATGGGGGCACAGCCTTCACTACGCCAGCCTGGAGGACAAGGGAGAGCAGAACCCACGCCCCCCCCCATGCTCATGCCAGCCACAGAGCATTTACTCATAGACACACGTTCACACTCTCCACATACGCTGCTGCTACTCTGTTTATTATCTATCCTGATTGCCTAGTCACTTCTACCCCTACCTACATGTACATATTACCTCAATCACCTCAACTACCTCGTACATCTGCACATTGATTCAGAACCAGGATTCCTTTTATATAGTCTCGTTATTGCTATTTTATTGTGTTACTATCTCTATTTTAATTTGTTGCAAATTGTTCTTACTATTTAACTGTGCATTGTTGGGAAAGGGCTCGTAGTAAGCATTTCATGATAAAGTCTAGAGCTGTTGAATTCGGGACGTGACAAATAAAATTAGATTTGATACTAGCCGGCGATGGTTCATTAATATGACCATGCAACGGAGATGTATAATGTATGCCTGCTTCTGTCTTCTATTGATGGGTCTGCCTTGTGCCTCTCATATTCCCAGGGTCCAGCCTGCTTCTGTCTTCTATCCCCCTCTCATTGGAGAGCCTATCCCCCCTCTCATTAGAGAGCCTATCCCCCTCTCATTGGAGAGCCTATCCCCCCTCTCATTGGAGAGCCCATCCCCCTCTCATTGGAGAGCCTATCCCCCCTCTCATTAGAGAGCCTATCCCCCTCTCATTGGAGAGCCTATCCCCCCTCTCATTGGAGAGCCTATCCCCCTCTCATTGGAGAGCCTATCCCCCCTCTCATTGGAGAGCCTATCCCCCTCTCATTTGAGAGCCCATCCCCCTCTCATTGGAGAGCCTATCCCCCCTCTCATTGGAGAGCCTATCCCCCTCTCATTGGAGAGCCTATCCCCCTCTCATTTGAGAGCCTATCCCCCTCTCATTGGAGAGCCCATCCCCCCTCTCATTGGAGAGCCTATCCCCCTCTCATTGGAGAGCCTATCCCCCCTCTCATTGGAGAGCCTATCCCCCCTCTCATTGGAGAGCCCATCCCCCTCTCATTGGAGAGCCCATCCCCCCTCTCATTGGAGAGCCTATCCCCCTCTAATTGGAGAGCATATCCCCCCTCTCATTGGAGAGCCTATCCCCTCTCATTGGAGAGCCTATCCCCCTCTCATTGGAGAGCCTATCCCCCCTCTCATTGGAGAGCCTATCCCCCCTCTCATTGGAGAGCCTATCCCCCCTCTCATTGGAGAGCCTATCCCCCCTCTCATTGGAGAGCCCATCCCCCTCTCATTGGAGAGCCCATCCCCCCTCTCATTGGAGAGCCTATCCCCCTCTCATTGGAGAGCCTATCCCCCCTCTCATTGGAGAGCCTATCCCCCTCTCATTGGAGAGCCTATCCCCCTCTCATTGGAGAGCCTATCCCCCTCTCATTGGAGAGCCTATCCCCCCTCTCATTGGAGAGCCTATCCCCCCTCTCATTGGAGAGCCTATCCCCCTCTCATTGGAGAGCCTATCCCCCCTCTCATTGGAGAGCCTATCCCCCCTCTCATTGGAGAGCCTATCCCCCTCTCATTGGAGAGCCTATCCCCCTCTCATTGGAGAGCCCATCCCCCCTCTCATTGGAGAGCCTATCCCCCTCTCATTGGAGAGCCTATCCCCCCTCTCATTGGAGAGCCTATCCCCCTCTCATTGGAGAGCCTATCCCCCCTCTCATTGGAGAGCCTATCCCCCTCTCATTGATCTCCCCACCCGTTTTATGAGCTGCTAAATCAGCAGTTGATGAGCTCTGCATGCTTAGTGACGTGTGCCACACAGACACTGACTTCTGGCTGATGATGTTCACAATGCTGGGGCCTTTTTTCCATAATGATGCATAACGCTTGTCTTCTAATGTTCTGTATTAAACCACGACTAAATCAGTCACATAGCCACCCTGATGTTGGAGCTAAATTCAAGAGGTCTACATAATGAACAGGATTTAATCCAAGTTGATACATGCCAGTACTTGGAACCAGGTAATACTGTAGTGTACAGATGGTAAAATTGAGTCACCATAAGCCTAGGGTGTATCTACAAGTCGATGGCTGTTAATGTGACTGAGAATTCCTCAGCTGTTCCCTACATCTAGAGCCACAGATCTAGAACATATACCTTCCTGCAGTGAAAATCTACGAGTTGTCGCATCCCTCCTGACTCCTGAGTGGCTGAAACTGCATTAATGGGGAAGGATCACCAGACACCTAGATAAAAGGGATCATGTTTAGGGACCAATCATATTGGTGTGACAGACTGGTGGCACACACAAGCATGGAGTGTGTCCCTGGTGTTAAAGAGATAGAAAGGTGACACCCTGATAAGTTCCCATTTCAATCTTCCTTTTGAATATGAAAGCCTTTTCGCATTCATCATTCTCTCTCCATACAGTCTGCCCTCCGTCTCTCTCTTTCACTTCCCCTCTATATCATCCAGCCACTGTTCTATCTACCTTTCTTTCTCCTTCTAAGAAAGTCAATGCATGTTTAGTTGATCAAGACTCTGTTGTAGGTAATGAATCTGAGGAGTAGGAAGGTAGAACAGGCTAGAGAAGGCAGCAGGAGGAGGAGGAGGAAGAGGAGGAGGGGGGACTAGAGGTCAACAGAAGGAGAGGCAGAAGCTTGTGCCTCAGATGCCTCTGAGCGAATAATTATCCTGACGATATTCGCAGATAGTGGCACGACGCAAGGGGGAGGGGCATCAGGATTTGAAGAAAACGTCACAGCACAGAGAGAGAGGCTTTTAATTATAGAGGGATATGCTGCCTGCCTCCCACGCTCTCGCTCTCTCTCTCTCTTCCTCTTAATAACTCCCCTGCTCTCTCTCTCTCTCTTCCTCTTAATAACTCCCCTGCTCTCTCTCTCTCTTCCTCTTAATATCTCCCCTGCTCTCTCTCTCTCTCTTCCTCTTAATATCTCCCCTGCACTCTCTCTCTCTGTATAGCTTGCTAAGGGGACTCTTCTCCAGGGTCATCTCTCTGTAGGTGATGGCTTTGTTATGGAAGGTTTGGGAATCGCTTCCTTTTAGGTGGTTGTAGAATTTAACAGCTCTTTTCTGGATTTTTATCATTAGCAGGTATTGGCCTAATTCTACTCTGCATGCATTATTTGGTGTTTTACGGTAATAACCTGCCCAGGGACTGCGGTTGAAAATTTGCCGACTGGCTAAAACCGGCACTTTTACTGAAATGTTCATTAATGTGCACTGTCCCTGTAAAAAAAATATATATACTCAAACTCAAACTCAAACTTTGTACCGAGAGGATATTGTTGCAGAATTCTCAATTTGATATTTGTCCCATTTTGTGAATTCTTGGTTGGTGAGCGGACCCCAAACCTTACAACCATAAAGGGCAATGAGTTCTATAACTGATTCAAGTATTTTTAGCCAGATCCTTAATTGGCAAGTCGAATTTTATGTTCCTTGTCTCTCAGATCGTTCACAGCTTTGTGGAAGTCACCTGTGGCGCTGATGTTTAGGCCGAGGTATGTATAGTTTTTTGTGTGCTCTAGGGCAACGGTGTCTAGATTAAATGTGTATTTGTGATCCTGGCGACTGGACCTTTTTTGGAACACCATTATTTTGGTCTTACTGAGATTTATTGTCAGGGCCCAGGTCTGACAGAATATGTGCAGAAGATCTAGGTGCTGCTGTAGGCCCTCCTTGGTTGGTGACAGAAGCACCAGATCATCAGCAAACAGTAGATATTTGACTTCAGATTCTAGTAGGGTGAGGCCGGGTGCTGCAGACTTTTCTAGTGCCCGTGCCAATTTGTTGATATATATGTTGAAGAGGGTGGGGCTGAAGCTGCATCCCTGTCTCACCCCACATCCCTTTGGGAAGAAATGTGTGTGTTTTTGTGTGTGTTTTTGCCTATTTTAACCGAACACTTGTTGTTTTGTGTACATTGGTTTTATAATGTTGTATGTTCCCCAAACACCACTTTCTATCAATTTGTATAGCAGACCCTCATGCCAAATTGAGTTTAACAAAGCAATTAACAAAGCATGAGAAGACGTTGCCTTTGTTTTGGTTTGTTCGTTTGTCAATTAGGGTGTGCAAGGTGAATACGTGGTCTGTTGGGGTGAAATTTGTCTCCACTTTTTGTGGATTGAGGTGATCAGTCCTTGGTTCCAAATATTGGGGAAGATGCCAGAGCTAAGGATGATGTTAAAGAGTTTTAGTATAGCCAATTGGAATTTGTTGTCTGTATATTTGATCATTTAATTGAGGATACCATCAATAACACCGTCCTTTTTGGGTTGGAGGGTTTTATTTTGTCCTGTAGTTCATTGTTCTCTCTCTTCTTCTTCTTAATCTCTCCCTGTTCTCTCTGTCCCTCTCCCTCTCTCACTCTCTCACCCTCGGTCTCTGTCGGTCTCCCTCTCTCTGTCGGTCTCCCTCTCTCTGTCGGTCTCTCTCTCTCTCTCTCTCTCCCTCTTCGTCATACATGGCGTGAGAAAGTGGATCCTCACCCCCCCCCCCCCCCCCCCCCGTGGTTAAATATGCATGAGGCAAGAATATATGCTGCTTCTAGTGCATCCATGTCCTCCATAGAAGAAGAAGAAGAAACTACATCCACCACACTAACCCATTCTTTGTTTGTGTCAATACAATCTTCGGGGGAGCTAGCTAGCATTAGCATGGAATGTGCATGAAGTACTGACAAGGAAACTGCTTGGAATTCTCCAGATTGATTCCCCCTAGATTGGAAGTACAGTGGCAGAGGCTGTATGTGTGTCAGTGAGTATCAGGCTATTTATAGCCCATAGTGTGTGTGTGTGTGTGTGTCCCTGATTGTGAAGGGCTTATTCACCCCAGCGCCCAATGGCAGGCTTTGCACACAGACTGGAGAGGACAGAGATGCTACACAGAGAAACAATAGAAGATGGGCTGCACAGAGAGAGACGCCTCTTTTTAAATATTTCATACAGTGCTGAATTCACATTAAAATAAGCCTCCAAGATGCTAGTGTGCTGATGGCAGCAGATCAAATAACAAAAGCCAGCTCTTTGTTCGAGGGGCTTGATCTCTCTCCAGAATATTGCAAGATGACAATAGAATTGGGAACTTTTGCTTTGGTACAAGAATCTTCCTGAACACGTTGTGTGTCATCCTGCACACCCAACTATGTCCTCAAATGGAACCGATTGTCATTACAGAGGACAAGACATGTCTCACAGTGTTCTAGTCTGTTGAGGTGTATTAAATGTAAGGAAGCCGGTGCTGATCTGACCTGGTATTCATTAATTCCTATGATTTCATTCTTGACTGAGCGCATCAAACTTCACAGGCATAATATTTACTAGAACTAGTTTCAGGAACCTATTTCAATAAAAATGCTATTCAACTAAAGGTCATAGCTCAGGAAGTCCAATTAGAAAAATACTCTTTAAACCTGAAAGACATTTGTCTGTCCTCTCTGCATTATCAGAGCAGTGAGTGGTAAGTAAAGTTGAGCAGGCAGTGAGACACATGTGGCCGACAGACACATGCCCTCTAGTGGCCGACAGACACATGCCCTCTAGTGGCCGTCAGACCCATGCCCTCTAGTGGCTGACAGACACATGCCCTCTAGTGGCCGACAGCCTCCAGCTCCTGTCAATGACATTTTCCTGCCTGCGGTGGCTCATCCTGTCTCCTCAGCCTGCTCCAACTCCAGCAGCCAGCCCAGCCACATCACAAATACATACAATACTGAACTCACAAATTAGGCATCTGGTGAGAGAGCAGCCTCAGGCCAGCTAACCAGCCAGGCAGACCTTCACATCTGGCTTTCGGGTTTGGTTTTCTCAGTGTTACTCATAACCTCCATTTTAGTGAGATTCACCATTTTGTTCTGGTTTTCACACTTCGCAAAGAGAAGAAGGAGCTTGAGTTAATTCCAGCTAGAATGAGACTGGCAACCTGGTGGGATAAGACAATGACATGTTAGTATTCTGAAGGAACACCAGCCTATCAGGACCCAACGTTTCAGACTGACTGTCCCTCCTGTGACTGAGTGACATCTTTAATGTCTAATTGGATCAGCATGCATTTGAAAACATGGCAAGCAGATGTGAGTGAAGGTTGGCAGCAGGCAAATCTGGATCATCTCTGTCCCCATGATAAATTAGCATAAATGGAGGCTAACGGGGGTTTAATAAAAGTACTTGGCTACCAAGCAACAGAGGAACCCCTGCAGAAGAGACAGCTGTGCATTGTCTCGAGGAATAGTAAAAACACACAGTCATGCATGCACATGCACACGCAAATACTGCAGAAATAAACACACAATGTTAAAATGACCTCACAGAGGAGGGAAGGTTCCATAGTTGAGAAGAGTCTGGTTAAAGTGACAGGATGCACCATCCCTGTGTAGAGAACAGAATTTCCTTAAAACAAAACTTGTTTATGTTTGTTTCATATCACCTCCGTTTTGTTGTTTGATTAGAATGAAAGGAAAACTCTTAGCGCGTCAAGGACCAATGTGTGAATGCGACTGATGTAAAATAAAGATGAGGGACATGTCACATCATTTCCTCTCTCTTCAGTGGCTTGCCTTGAGATGACAGTGACCTATTATTTCACCGTCGCCTGTGTGCACATCACACACATACACACACACACACACACACACACACACACACACACACACACCTGCTTTAAGCAGCGCATAACACACACACACACACCACTGATTTAAGCAGCACACCTCGTCTATGAGGAAAATAAACTGGAGCGATTCTCTGGAGGTGTGAATAAAACAACATACAGAATTCAATCTAGCACTTCAGTAGGATGCAGAGGGCATTTTTCATATCAAACAACGCCATTCCCAGCTAGGTCCAGGAGGGGTGGGCAGTCTGCAAATGAGATATTCATGAGAAGCCCTTGATATTTACTTAATATGTCCATAATGTCTGACAGAAAGCCCATGACTAGATGATGTCCCACTCTCATCCGCTGCAGTTGCCATGACAGAGAGCTGTGGAAGCCATTTTCCTCCAGCCCTATTCTTCATCTATATTATTGAGTTAAGATATGCCTCAGGAGGATCAAGCATTCACACGGTAATTACTGTTACTCCACTAGCTGTGTGTGTGTGTTTTTAATTTATTTAATCTTTATTTAACTAGGCAAGTCAGTTAAGAATAATTTCTTATTTACAATGACGTCCTTCCCCAGCCAAACCTGGACGACGCTGGGCCAATTGTGAACCGCCCTATGGGACTCCCAATCACGGCCAGATGTGATACAGCCTGGATTCAAACCAGGGACTGTAGTGATGCTCCTAGCACTGAGATGCAGTGCCTTGACCGCTGTGCCACTCAGGAACACGCTAATGCCCATGAAAAAATGGACTCTAAATAACTACATCCTTTCCAACATCATCATCACAGTCTTTTTGATGATCATATTTTTAAATGTTCATACCATGGTCAGAATAGAATCTAAGGGAACTGTGGCCCAATGGAACTTAAGGGAATCCAACATTCTAGAATCCAAGTAATGTTTGTTACAGGGCCTGTCAAATAGTGTCCCATGGAAATAGTCTACTCTTGATTGAAGAGTGAACTTCCCAGACTGAGGCTGCTGGGCCCTTCCAGACAGAGACCGCAGGGCCCTCAAAGACAGAGTCCTCCCAGCCCATCCAGGACATTGAGAACCTCTCCTATGCCTTTGTGCATATAAGAGTATATAATAATAATGAGTATAAGTCGATCCACAGGTTATCAATCAAAATACACCATGACAAGTCTGACGATAAAGAGGAAACATTCCCAAGAGAACAGCCTATCTTGTTCTCCTCAAAGGTACTTAGTTCAGCCTAATAAAGCCCTGACATAGGTCCTTGTAAATGTTCAGTAATACCAGATAGGATGTAGTTGTTGTTTATGTATCTCTGTTTCTTATTTCCTGTCCAGAGACGCGGGCCAAGCAGTCAACCAATTCTGAAAAGGGCCCAGCACCAAAGACTGTGGTCATATTTATGATATGGTAACCGGTCTGAGTGGTGAAAGTAGCAATCCTCCTGTCATGCTGACCCTGGTTGTGAAGATTCCCATACTAGTGGTACCATCCTATGTGGAGTCTCAGGAAGACCCCTGCATGATGGTCCTGCCCCCCAAGAAACACTGGAGAGAGGCCCTGTCAGATTAATGCAGCACCGTTGTGACTACCTAGAGTTGGGGTCAATGCCAATTCAATTCAGTCGATTCAGGAAGTAAACTGAAATTCTAATAAAAAAATGTTCTCAAAGAGAGGCATGGAGAAGAATTGGAATTCGATTTAGAATTTCAGTTTACTTCCTGAATCGACTGAATTAGAATGTAATTGACCCCAACCCCTGATATTTTCATCTATATAAACTAATTCTGTGGTTTCTCTCCACACATTTTATTTCATCTTCTTTACAATTCTATTTGATAAATTAAATGGTTAGCAAACTGGGTTGAACAGCTTGGTCTCTCCATAATTTACCAAAATGGTAATCACTACCAGTGGCAATGCCATCTTCTATAATTACAGCAGTAATTTAACTTTAAAAAAAAAGTAATTTACAAACAAATTCTAATTTTCAATGACAGCCTAGGAACAGTGGGTTAACTGCCTTGTTCAGGGGTAGAAGGAAAGATTTTTACCTTGTCAGGTCAGTGATTAGATCTTGCAACCTTTCGGTTATAAGTCCAACACTCTAACCAATACCTGCTGCCCCATGTAAGATTTAAATCACTGGGTGAAAACAGTGTGATGCCTGTGTCACTTATCAGGGACTGATAAAGCACTAAATTAGAGGTATTGCTAGAGATGATAGAGCACTTCTAATCATCAGGGTTAAATTGGTGTTATGTTGCAGTTGTACTTTCCCCATAATTCATGAATTTTCTATCATATGTAGCACACAGTAACTGTAGTCCATTTTTTTTTCTTTTTAACTAGTCAAGAACAAATTCTTATTTCTGTCCAAAAATGATGCAGAAAAATGTATCCATGCTTTTGTCACTTCTAGGTTAGACTACTGCAATGCTCTACTTTCCGGCTACCAGGATAAAGCACTAAATAAACTTCAGTTAGTGCTAAATACGGCTGCTAGAATCCTGACTAGAACCAAAAAATGTGATCATATTACTCCAGTGCTAGCCTCCCTACACTGGATTCCTGTCAAGGCAAGGGCTGATTTCAAGGTTTTACTGCTAACCTACAAAGCATTACATGGGCTTGCTCCTACCTATCTCTCTGATTTGGTCCTGCCGTACATACCTACACGTACGCTTCGGTCACAAGACGCAGGCCTCCTAATTGTCCCTAGAATTTCTAAGCAAACAGCTGGAGGCAGGGCTTTCTCCTATAGAGCTCCATTTTTATGGATTTGTCTGCCTACCCATGTGAGAGACGCAAACTCGGTCTCAACCTTTAAGTCTTTACTGAAGACTCATCTCTTCAGTGGGTCATATGATTGAGTGTAGTCTGGCCCAGGAGTGGGAAGGTGAACGGAAAGGCTCTGGAGCAACTAACCGCCCTTGCTGTCTCTGCCTCTTTCCACTGTTCCCCTCTTTCCACTGGTATTCTCTGCCTCTAACCCTATTAGAGGGGCTGAGTCACTGGCTTACTAGGGCTCTTTCATACCATCCCTAGGAGGGGTGCGTCACTTGAGTGGGTTGAGTCACTGATGTGATATTCCTGTCTGGGTTGGCGCCCCCCCTTGGGTTGTGCCGTTGCGGAGATCTTTGTGGGCTATACTCGGCCTTGTCTCAGGATGGTAAGTTGGTGGTTGAAGATTTCCCTCTAGTGGTGTGGGGGCTGTGCTTTGGCAAAATGGGTGGGGTTATATCCTTCCTGTTTGGCCCTGTCTGGGGGTGTCCTCGGATGGGGCCACAGTGTCTCCTGACCCCTCCTGTCTCAGCCTCCAGTATTTATGCTGCAGTAGTTCATGTGTCGGGGGGCTAGGGTCAGTTTGTTATATCTGGAGTACTTCTCCTGTCCTATCCGTTGTCCTGTGTGAATTTAAGTATGCTCTCTCTAATTCTCTCTTACTTTCTCTCTCTCGGAGGACCTGAGCCCTAGGACCATGCCTCAGGACTACCTGACATGATGACTCCTTGCTGTCCCCAGTCCACCTGGCCGTGCTGCTGCTCCAGTTTCAACTGTTCTGCCTGTGATTATTATTATTTGACCATGCTGGTCATTTATGAACATTTGAACATCTTGGCCATGTTCTGTTATAATCTCCACCTGGCACAGCCAGAAGAGGACTGGCCACCCCACATAGCCTGGTTCCTCTCTAGGTTTCTTCCTAGGTTTTGGCCTTTCTAGGGAGTTTTTCCTAGCCACCGTGCTAATACACCTGCATTGCTTGCTGTTTGGGGTTTTAGGCTGGGTTTCTGTACAGCACTTTGAGATATCAGCTGATGTACGAAGGGCTATATAAATACATTTGATTTGATTTTTATTTACAATGACAGCCTAAACCGGCCAAACCCGGATGACACTGGGCCAAATGTGCACCACCCTACGGGACTCCCAATCACGATACAGCCTGGATTTGAACCAGCGTGTCTGTAGTGACACCTCTAGCACTGAGAGGCAGTGTCTCCTAAACCATGGGTGATAGCAACAGCAAGCTAGTTAAATAGGACAAATTAGCTAGCAAGTGCAAGCTAGCTAGCTAAATTACCATAAATGTTTAATGCTTTTCGACCTGTTTCCAAATGAATATAATTGGTTCAGAGTTCGTTTTGATATTTTAACCTGCGTGTCGTGATCGCGTTTGTTGTGGGAAGACCAAATACATTTATGCACGATGGCGCACGCAGCCGGTTTGGGTTCCGTGTTTTAGCCTTCTTCAGCAAAGATGTCTGACAAAAATACTAGGATGGACGCAAATTTAAGTGGTTATAACGTCATAACACAAAAAATGTACAGTTGACAGGAATATGTTAGTTAATGTAGAGACAAACGATTATGCATTTTCTTTTTTTTATCATAAAGTTAATTTACGAAAATTGCGATATTGCAAGCTAGCTGACTAGCTAACATTAGCCAGCTAAGTTATCTGGTTAGCTTTATGGGTGTTGTGACATGAGTGTGAAATTGTTATTGTGGTTGTTTAATGTTTTAGGTACTCCTGAAACAACCAGCAAACCAGGCTGTCGTCTTGTGAAACAGTGGATGTAAAGAATCTAGCCAGCTAAAGCATTTACTGCAAATTGAATGTACAATTTTGTAAGCTTGCCTTCCCGATATTTGCTATGCAACGCAGATAGATGAAATAACATAGCTCACTAGCTATGTAGAATATAACTTTGAGTAGATATCTACTCAAATAATATTGAGTAGAATATAACTTTGTGCCAAGGATACAAGTCGTATATACATGTAGTTATTACCATGCATGAGATCCCCATTTACATATACATTTAATATATTCACTGAATATCTTTGAGATTATTTTACAGTCATATCCAATACCAGGAGTATCAAATTCCAGTCTTTGAATTATGTTGTGTCTGCATGTATGTATTACAAATATACACTTCAACAGTGTTTACCAATCTTGGTCCTTGGACATCAATGGTTTACACATTGTAACTAATAGACTAGAAACAGGATTTAACTAGTTAAAGGCTGATTTGTAATTAATATATACAGAAATAGAATATAAAAACAGTGCACTACACTTCCTATGCAGCATCTGAATATCTAACGCCCTTCATCTGCATTTATCTGATAAACACAGGATAGGTGTAGTATTTCATTAAATTAGACTTAATTTCAACCAGTAGAGAATTAAACGCTTTATTGAAAGAAGTTCTTTAACCAAGTGTTATAAATATAATTGTAATATTATAAATACAAGTTCAATCTGTACATCAATGCATATCTTTTGTGCAATATAAAAACAGAGGAAGAAAGGTGGAAAAGCCAACAGGAAAGAGGTAAGAACATAGGAGCAGAGGGACGGCAGCATATGATTAATGAATCACAGTGCAACCCAATTTTTTATTCTAACATTGTTAGTCATCATAATAATCAGGTGAAATGCAAAACTGACCTTGGTTCATTAACTCTGGGACTACTGCATCTCTCTGTATTTCAATGTAAAGCATCTCTTTAATAATACTTCCTGTTGACCAAGTGCCCTCTAAGTAGACAGTTCAGCTGCGGGAGGGGTTCACCGACACAGCTGATATAACCTAGAGGATTTAGGGAGAAGAGGGTAGAGGGATGAAGTGAAGGAGAGAGACTGTTATTGAGAAAATAAGGTAGTTAGAGAGACAGTGTTCAACAGGAATCTGTGTGTGGCCTCACCTGGTGTCCACACCACACTAAGTGTCTGCAGGGTACTTAATGCTGAAAAACATGAACGGGCACACAAGGATAAAAAATATAGCGAAGTTATAGAAATAATGAAGTGTCTTACTATTCTCCATGGTTGGCCCTCTTGCCTATTTGTTGAAGGTGGAAGGAGCCACAGTTATACACTTGAGTCTGCTTACTGCACAACCCAATCAATCAGATTGATACATGAGTGTGTAGGTGTGGGTTATAGGGTGTCTAATTGTTCTACATTTTTTTCAATATGGGTGACTTAAAAGAGCCTGTTGTTTTTGTACAGACATCACACTCTTACCTAAACAGCACTCTCACCTGAGAAGTAGAAATCAAAGGGAGAGAAACTTGGAATTGATTTTAACTGCAGTTGACATAGCTAAGTAAATGGAAGAATACTCTTATTGCAATGAGAATGGCTCTTAAAAGAGCCTTTGGTTGTGCATAGTGTAGTCTATGGTGTTGCCAGGGAACAGCACCCTCTTAAAAGAGCCTTTGGTTGTGTATAGTGTAGTCTATGGTGTTGCCAGGGAACAGAGCCCTCTTAAAAGAGCCTTTGGTTGTGCATAGTGTAGTCTATGGTGTTGCCAGGGAACAGAGCCCTCTTAAAAGAGCCTTTGGTTGTGCATAGTGTAGTCTATGGTGTTGCCAGGGAACAGAGCCCTCTTAAAAGAGCCTTTGGTTGTGCATAGTGTAGTCTATGGTGTTGCCAGGGAACAGAACCCTCTTCAAAGAGCCTTTGGTTGTGCATAGTCTAGTCTATGGTGTTGCCAGGGAACAGCACACTCTTCAAAGAGCCTTTGGTTGTGCATAGTGTAGTCTATGGTGTTGCCAGGGAACAGAACCCTCTTATAAGAGCCTTTGGTTGTGCATAGTGTAGTCTATGGTGTTGCCAGGGAACAGCACCCTCTTAAAAGAGCCTTTGGTTGTGCATAGTGTAGTCTATGGTGTTGCCAGGGAACAGCACCCTCTTCGAAGAAGTAGGAGGTGAAGATCTCCCGCACACAGATTGCCTCTCTTACTGCGTTGTTGGACCCTATCCTTGAAACATCCTGCAGAGCAGCAGACTTCTCCTCTGGCACATGGCAGCGAGCTGCAAATCCACTCCTGGTCCTCGTGTCCATCCTCATGAAGTTATGCAGGACACAGGTAGCTTTCACACACCTGAATTCCCTCAGGAGGCAGTCCCAGATGGCCCTGGTCACCCAACCTTGCAGTGCCCTACACGTTAACTGTAGGCAATCGATTTGAAGGAATCTCCAGTTACAAGGTATCTGTAGGAATATGGAAGACAATGTAATTATTAGACTTTTACACCACCAGGTCATTGTGTATTACTAAAGTATAATATACCTGATAACAAATCATGATAACATTGGATTGATAGATGCATGGACACACATTTGTGCATGTGTATCATGTGACAATAACAGGATAATATCAAGGATAGCATCACAAATTAATACATAAATACCTCTCGAAGCTTGATGAGTTGATCATTTGAATCAGCTGTGCAGTAAGTACTAAGGCAAAAAAAAAAAGTGCCCCTCTTTGAGTCCCCAGAACTGAGAACCACTGCTCTTCATATGTAGACAGGCTTTCATAGCGCTCTTTATCAGAGGACAGAAAACCTCACAAGAAACAGACTTCATTATAGTCAAATTACACCACACTGAATATTATGTTACTATTATCTCCGTCCTCACTTCTAGGGACAGGAATTACACAAGTACCTGCCCTATCCAGAATAGCCTACTCTCACTGACAGTTGGGGCTGCTCTCCTTTCACCCTACTCCATGGCTGTTAGCAAGATACCTACAAATGCATTTGGAGTTTGTTTTTTACAGTGATAACAGTCATTGTCCAATGAATGGAAAATAAATCTGAAAAACACTTGGTTTATCTCAGCTTCAAGTTAGAATTTTTATGCTCTCCTATTGTAAATGCAGGCTGATCTGCTCCACTTGTTGAGTTACATTCTTATTTACAATGACTACCGTGGTCAAAAACAGGCCAATTGTGCACCACCATATGGGACTCCCCATCACAGCCAGATTTGATAGAGGTTGGATTTGAATCAGGGACCTCTTGCACTGAGATGCAGTGCCTTAGAACGCTGCGCCACTTTCAACTTTCCCTTGCGCTACTTGTTGACTATCGGTCTCGTGCCGGTATTTAGCCTTAGATGGAGTTTACCACACAATATACCACGACTAAGGGCTGTTCTTACGCACGACGCAGCGCAAAGTGCCTGGACACAGCCCTTAGTCGTGGTATAGTGGTCATATATCACAAACCCCTGAGGAGCCTTATTGCTATTATAAACTGGTCACCAACATAAATAAAACAGTAAAACTCAATGTTTTATGGTCCGATATACCATGGCTTTCAACCAATCCCAATTCAGGACTCAAACCACCCAGTTTATAAAAGCACATAATCCCAAAGTAAGTGCTCCAAAACACTCCTTTCTTAGATTCCTAATCCATGTGCCAACCAGGAAGAATAGAGTCCTGACTCTTTTACATTTTAGCAGACACACTTACCCAGAGCTCCTTACAATAGTGAATGCATACACTCTTATACTTTATTTTTCTTCTTCATACTGGTCCCCCGTGGAAATCAAACCTACAATCATGTGGCGTTGCAAGCGCCATGCTTTACACAGGACTCTACAAGGATATACCAGTGGGAGCACAATGACATATTGATCCCAAAAACCAGGACTGCAATCTGACTGTAAAATGATTACAGTACAGCAGGCCAGCCTGATTCTGCTAAATTGGAAGAGTTATGATTGGGACTAGTTCTATTAAGTATTTCTGTGCACATGTGTGTTTTCATGCCAGGGTGCTTTGTTTTTGTTGTTTGATGGCAGTTACAGAATATCTTATTGTACAGATCAAAGATACATATGCCACAGCACATGTTGAAAAACTGTCAACTACAGCTGGAGACTACAGCATTGCATAATTAAACCTCTCTGTTCAAGCTGCTTTAACTCTGACACATACTGATGTTATGTCACCATCTTGTGGCCCATTGGTGGTGGAAATCTGGAAGATTTAATTACTGTGCTCAAACCATCTCTGAGGCAACATGAAATTAATACAATCCATTAATAAGCATAACTGCATTGTGAAAAATACATTGCCGTACCCGTACAGAGGGTGTACCTCAACTCTCCATGTTGGTATATGTGTAACCGATGTGAAATGGCTAGCGAGTTAGCGGTGGTGCGCGCTAACAGCGTTTCAATCGGTGACGTCACTCGCTCTGAGACCTTGAAGTAGTGGTTCCCTTTGCTCTGCAAAGGCTGCGGGTTTTCTGGTGCGATGGGTAACTATGCTTCGTGGGTGTCAGTTGTCTATGCGTGCAGAGGGTACCTGGTTTGAGCCCGGCGAGGGGACGAACTAACGTTACACTGTTACATATGCATATGTTTTCCACAAACAATGTGTATGAACAAATAGGTTTGAGATCATTAATATGCAAACCCTACCCAACAGTGCAGTACTCAATATCCAAAAAGTTTAACTGATTAAAAATTTGAACATTTAAAAAACACACAAAATAAGAAATACGAGAGGAGACTATATACAGGGTATACTCCCAGTACAAAGGGTTAGCCTACAAGACCATGGTGTACTTACATGGAAACAATGTGCTTTGTTTATAAAGCACATAAAAGCACATAAAGACACTGTCCTCCTCATCAGACCCCCCTTGTTTCTCCCTCCTCTTCCCTCAGTATCACCATGGTTCCTCTCCCTAGTTGCCTGGCAACCAGCTACTCCTGGAAATTGAGGAGACTATAGTTGACATTATAATTAAAGACCACCCCCACCATTTACAATAACTACATTTATTAAAGACAATAATTGCAAGACAAAATCATATCTCTGTAGTTGATTTTTGTAATATAGGCCTAAATTACAAAACAATTCACATTTAGGATATTTATAAATCAGCCACATGGCCAATAGTCTAACACTTGAATTACCTCAAGTCTTTTTTTTAAAGATCCATGTGGTATTAATATTCAAATAAACAGAAGATGCTGTCTGACAATGCGAGTCAGATAAACATAATTGAGTGTGCAAATTGCAGTAATTGAGGTTGTTATGTAACACTCACATGGCCATTTAAAACAAAAATAACATCACAAATACAGATGTCTTTTTTCCCAGTCTCACCCACACCAGACCTATAATCACCATCCCATCTTAGATGGACACTGTCTATTTGATCTGTCACACAGGAAATGTATGAATTAATTAGGCACAAACTGATTTAATCATTATGCAAAACCAAGTCCTGTAATCCATAGGCCTATATCTAAGTTGTTATGAGGTGGTCTACATTTACCAGTAGGCCTATGCAATTTACAGGAAAGATATACATACATTGTGAGTATTGCTGTCAATATTAGAGACATTCATTTTTGATCAAACAAGACAATGAATATGATCTGGTCATTACTCCCTGTCATCAGTACATTTGGTAGTTTTTAAGGTTGAACTGTGTCTAACCAAAGAGTTCCCTCTCTGTAAAAAAAAGCTAAGAGCCATTTTATTCTTGATCTGAAAATGTGGTCTGAGGCGCGGTGTGGCGCAATAGAGGAGCCTCCAGAGGCACGCAGAGGCCAAATTGAACTCTGTACCGCATCACAGTGCGCCTCTCAAATGTTTTAACAATGCGGAGTGCTCCGTATAGACCCGCATTGACACGATTGTTTGACGTTCGGTGAGGGCGGGAGGTCATATATAACACAAACTCACTTCATTGACAACTTCCTTCACAACAGCGCTGCTCGGCTAAACTAAATAAATATGAATGCCCTGACTTCTGCAGAGTCCATATCACCGTAAATGCTGCACGGCCAATGCAGAATTCGGAATGACCACGCATGGCCTATCAAGATGAAAGACCTAGCGTAGTAGTAACTTGCCAAGAAGCAACTTCCGTATTGCAAAGCATTTTGGTACTTGTGTACACTTCCAAATCATTCTTCCACATAACTAGCTAGTTTGTAGTTTTAGACCCACGAGCAGTTATTTTGTGTCGTTTCCTCAAATTATATCGATAGTGTTCCACTGGTTTATGAACAAGGCTGAAATTAAACAAACATAGGTATGGCGGAGGGTGCCAGCGGTAACGCGGTGAATCTTCCTCCCGGAGATCCTCAGCTAATCGGTCTCATCGTGGAACATCTCAAGAACCGAGGCTTGTTCGACGAGTTCCGCAGAGATTGCCTGGCAGATGTGGATACAAAGGTACTATATATAGCTTTCAACTTTTTCCTGACTAACTGGCTGTCAACATGTATTTTACTCAGTTAGATAACACGTTTACGCTTTGTGTCCAACCATGTTGTTTTTAGCATAGCTAGCTAACGTTAGCTAGCCAGTTGTGCTGGAAAATGTTCTCAGCTATTGATCAATGCCGGTGTACTTCTGTCATTGCCGTCAGCCTGCCTACCAGAATCTGCGACAAAAAGTTGACAACTTTGTATCCACTCATTTGAGCACTCAAGAATGGAACCCATCAATCAACAAAAATCAAGTGCGAAATGGGCTAAGACAAAGCGTCGTGCAGTAAGTAGCTACAATACTTCATATACTCATAATTCTGCCTGTAAGTGTCAAATGCGTTGCTGACAGTACATATTACAGAGGATAGTGAAATCTGCACATTGGATGGCTAAGCTCATGTCCCCAGTCTGGACTGAGGTAGGTGTTATCAGTTGTTGCTACTTATGCCACAGTCATTAGTCATCTGTAGTGTCTCTGCTGTGTGTCAGGTCAGGCATGCTGGAGTCTGGAGTGGACAGAATCATCACCCAGGTGGTGGATCCCAAATTGAACCACACTTTCAGGCCCCACATTGAGGATGCCATTCATGACTTCCTGTCTGCTGAGAAGGAGGAGGGTCCATCCAACACTCAATCAGAGACTGAGCAACAAGAGGCTCCAAGCCACACTGGACCCAAAACGCCATGAGGTCAGTGCGTGTAACACCTTAACATAAACATCATGGGACTACAGTATAATCTCAAAGTTTCACAGTTTGTCTTCTCTCCTTTCACTACAGGTACAGAGAAACGTTTTCTGCTGAAGGTAGATATTTTTTAGCGCTCCATCAGGCTGGATGGACAAGGACCTAGTAGAGCAAGAGGTTTGCACAACTCTTACTTCATGTGGAGAAACCAAGCCGTGGATGTTAGCTAACAGCTGCCAAATAATGCCCATAACAAGTCAAAGGGGAATTGTGCAAATGACACTGGTATTTTATTTTTCCTTTATTTAACCAGTTAAGAACAACTTCAGTGGGTTAACTGCCTGTTCAGGGGCAGAACGACAGATTTATACCTTGTCAGCTCGGGGGTTTGAACTTGCAACCTTCTGGTTACTAGTCCAATGCTCTAACCACTAGGCTACCCTGCCGCCCCTCAAACTCAACTCTGGACCTCGAAGCCAGTTCCACTGCATTTTTTTCATTGTTCCCCTCTCAGGGACTGATTTTGACCTGAGACACCAGGTTGTGTGCAATTCATTATCAGGTAGAAGAAAATCTGCAGGCAATGGACCTCGTAGGCTAAGAGTTGAGTACCCCAGGTATAGCACATGGAATTTTGTTTGTGGCTATTGAATTAAAGAGACTGGTAACTTTTTTTTAATATATATTTTTTTAAATTAAGAGCAGGAAGTAGCCATTGTAATGTTGGCTTACAGATTTTGTCCCTCAGTTTGACACTTATTGGTGAATATTGTAAATGTCATTCACCAATAAATGAATGATTTGGTTGAAATGTGCACACTGCCCTGTCATTTGTTAAACGGTGTCAATACTGTGCTGTACGGGCTGCGGTAAGACTACATTGCTCAGTTAGCCTAGAGCAGCGTTTCCCACACTTTGTCCTCAGGACCCCAAGGGGTGCAAGTTTTGTTTTTTGCCCTCGCACTACACAGCTGATTTCCTATATTTTTATTAGATTAGAATGATCACAGCATTATCACATTTGGATCCATCCAGAGCACAGCCAGTGAGATCTCTTCCAGGTAGGAAGGTGTACTGCGTTACATAGAGGAGACAGTCCATAAAAGGGAGTGCTGCAGTCTTTGCCAGTTCAAGACTTAACATCTGGAGTACAACCCAGGTTATGAAACTAGCTGCCAGGGCAGAGGGAGTAGAACAGCCTGCCCCTGACTGAGGCTTGTTGGCATTCCTCTGGGCAGGCAGGGTGCAAGTTGATTGGCAGTGCCTGGGAGCACGGCATGGTTGCTGTCTCAACACATCCATGCTATATTTCTCTCGCTGCCCTCAGCCGTGTAGGAGTGAGGCTTAGCTCCATGGCCCTAAGATGCAGCTCCAAGGCCCCCAGTAAAAGGAGGGGGATGAGGGGCTCTGGATGAGCTGTGCAGAGTGTTCCCGCCTGGCTGGGACAAAGGTTGAATTGTCAGAGCTGCCTGGATGGAGCTGCTTCTGTCATTCACCACCTCGCCTCTGAGGACGTGCATACTAGCAGGCCCGCTGTGCTGCACCACTGAGAACTGGCAAGCAGGCCTTTGTTCTCTTTTTAAAATCAGAGACCTCCACACACTGACACTACTGAATGGCTTTTAGGAGTGGTCTAAAGAATTCCGTAAGGAAATAGTGTGTAGTAGACCGATAAGCATTTAGGGCAAGTGGATACTAGTGAGACATTGGACTTTGAGCATAGCTAATTTGTTGCCCCCTCCCAACACACACTTACACAAATTGAATAAAGGTCCTGGTGGTGTGTCAGGTTTTCAGAGACCAGCAGCATGGCTACGTGACTCCAGCCCCCACCCTGACATCAGTGTCTGCTGCTCACGCTAATTAAGATGCTTTGCCACAGTTCCTCCATCTGGGGAAACTCAATCCTGTCCTGATTTTAACGCTACAGTTGTCAGCTGTCTGGTGTGAGTAATCAGAATCCAGGGTGAGGAATTTAATGCCCTGGCTCCACTGCACTCGAGCTGGAAGTCTCTGGTCTTCACTTTATCTTGTCAGGAGGGGAAAGGGGGGTAAGTTGAGCCACCCTTGTTTCTAGGAAACCATACACAAAATTAATACTTTTATTAAATATTTAGGAAAAGTTAATCATTTCAAGAGTTTAAAGGGAGAAACCACATGGAAAAAGTCAAATTAATATATACTAGAGGTTTCATGATGCTTCTATCTAGACCAAAGTAGATACTTTTCTACATCTGTTGGGGTCTCTAAGTTTCAGTATGATGTCCTAAACCTAGCATAAAAGTGCATCCTTGTAGCTGTGTGGGCTAATTTAGACCAAATGTTTGCCTTGGGGTTAGTTGAGCCAATGTTTGCCTTGGGGTTAGTTGAGCCAATGTTTGCCTTGGGGTTAGTTGAGCCAATGTTTGCCTTGGGGTTAGTTGAGCCAATGTTTGCCTTGGGGTTAGTTGAGCCAATGGTTGCCTTGGAGTTAGTTGAGCCAATGTTTGCCTTGGGGTTAGTTGAGCCAATGTTTGCCTTGGGGTTAGTTGAGCCAATGGTTGCCTTGGGGTTAGTTGAGCCAATGGTTGCCTTGGGGTTAGTTGAGCCAATGTTTGCCTTGGGGTTAGTTGAGCCAATGTTTGCCTTGGGGTTAGTTGAGCCAATGGTTGCCTTGGGGTTAGTTGAGCCAATGTTTGAGCAAATTGAAGTGTTTTCTTACCAGGTGTAGTGCTCGGCATTATCAACAGGGCCTGGCCAATGATAAGTGCTTTTAAAAAAGTGTTTGTTAAAATATGCTTAAAATGTACAAAAATCTGTGGAAAAAGTGATTGTGTTGAATTGTGTTTGGGAAATAAAGTTAGACATGGTTTCAATTTAATTCAGTACATACATTTGTAGGTGGCTTAACTTACCCTGTCCTGTAGCTCAACTTACCCCATACCCGGAGTAAGTGCCAAGAGACCTTTCTTCCCCCAAATGTTCTAAACTGCATGTTTACATGAATTCTGAATATTTCCAGGGATACACAACATCCTGAAATATATGTAGGTATCTTTGTTAGAAAGAATACTATACTGAACAAGTCAGCTATATCAATAAGCTGATTAAACAGCATGATCATTACACAGGTGCACCTTGTGATGGTGACAAAAGGTCAGTCTAAAATGTGCAGTTTTGTCACACCACATAATGCCACAGATGGCTCATGTTTTGAGGGAGCGTGCAATTGGTATGCTGACTTTAGGAACGTCTACCAGAGCTGTTGCCAGATGATTGAATGTTAATTTTGCTAGCATAAGCCGACCTCCCAACGTCGTTTTAGAGAATTTGGCAGTATGTCCAACTGACCTCGCAACCGCAAACCAGGTGCAACCACACCTGCCAAGGACCTCCACATCCAGCTTTTTCACCTACAGGATTGTCCGAGACCACCCAGCTGAACAGTTGATGAAACGGAGGAGTATTTCTGTCTGTAATAAAGCCCTTTTGTGGGGAAAAACTCATTCTGATTGACTAATCATGAAATTGTTGCATAATATGTTTATATTTTTTGTTCAGTCTATATTTATCTTGACAGAGTAAAGCTGAATGTAAAAAAAAATGGCTTAATTTACACCACTCTCCACTACCTTTTCTACAGGTCACAGTATGTGGTTGGGATTACCCATGAACCCTTATTGAATTATGGTCACTTATTACACATGCATTATACAATTAAAAGCAATGCCAATTTATGACCAGATGGCCTCAACACAATCACATTATTCTGAATAGTAAAGGTCAAGTTGTGTTCCAGTCCAGAACTCTCACAGCAGCATAGCAATGTCTTCCTTCCACACAATGGAGGAGCAGAGTGTACAGGGCTGTACTGTAGCAGATGCTTTGGCAGTATCTGAAATGTAAGACAAAACCCACTAGAGGGCAAAGTGATTCTAACAAGCTCAGGGACATCCTCCTCTAGCTGTTGGTCTTGAGTCTGACTTGACCCGGCTAAACTGACAAAGTATCATGTATAGTTTCTGTAGAATAACGAAGTATGCAACCAATACAACAGGCAGAGATGTTTTTATTTTAATATAGCTGGTCAGCTGTGGGGTTTCAAGCAATCAAATTTATAAGGCCCCTTTTTACATCAGCCAATGTCACAAAGTGCTATACAGAATCCCAGCCTAAATTCCCAAAGAGCAGCAAGCAATGCAGATGTAGAAGCACAGTGGGTAGACAAAACTCCCATTGAAAGGCAGGAACCTAGGAAGAAACGTAGAGAGGAACCAGGCTCTAAGGGGTGCCGAGTGAAGATTATAACAGTGCCAAGATGTTCAAATTTTCAAAGAGGACCATTGTTGTGCTGCTGCTCTGTTCCTGGTCACTATCTTGTGTCAGTATGTAAGCAACATATCATGACGTAATTATGACTCCCTAATTAGAATTTTGGAATATTGCACAATCATAGCAATCATTCCAATGATTTAGAAAAACAAATATTTGTAGGACATAGCAAGCCAATCATTTATCATCATTGTCAAGTGTAAACAATCAAAAGAAACTCAAAACCCAAACTCTGCCCGGTACTAAATCGCTCACGGATGAGAGAGGACACAGGGTTGAACTATGCATTGTGTAAGAAACCAAGTGACACAGCACTTTTGGCCTCAGATATGCAGCAATTAAGTTCAGGGTCCTTGGAGGGTACTGGTAATATAGTGTGAAATTGTGTGTTGTGTTCACTGCACATCTTGGGGGCAAAAGTCTCAGCTGTCATTGCATTGGTTTTCTGAACCAGAGTAATTATTGAAATGGGACAGAGTAGGGGTAAATTCACCCCCTCCCCTTAACCCCATTAGAGCACAGCTGCACGTTGGACCCAGAGTTGTCCCTTAGAGGCCCAAGCCACAACAATTAAATCCCCATTCCTCTGCAAAGCCTTGGTGCATCTGTTCATTTAATTACCCCTCATATTTCTCACACGTTAGTGGGGGGATTCATTACATATAGTGGTACACTGAGGTTGCCCGATCCAGGACCTCTCTGCCCAGATGTGCATTAGGCAAGGTCATTTTCACCACTAGACACAAGCTCCTCAGTCTCCACTCTTCTTCAGCCAGGGACTATACAGACGTAATGAGTATTAAACGTTGTGGCTTGGTGATCTTGGCTGCCTATGGAAGCATTCCCCTTTTAAAACTTTAATGGAGGACATACTGTATGTATGATGAAATGTGTTAGCAAATGTTATTCGTAAATTTTTGTTTTGGAACATATATTTTTTAATTATATCTTGGAAGTAATTAGTTGTGAAATAAGCACTCCATAAGGACTGAGAGGATAGTGACTGGCTATAATATATCTATCAAAAAACATCTAGGATCCATCCATTATTACATAGTGAGAATTATAAGCAGGCATATGTACTTATTAGACAATTGTATTTATTGTACATTGTCTTTACAAATATTGTGAGTTTTGCCATTACAGGTACATTCGGCCCGCTTATTCATAGTGAGAGGGAAGAAAGCAAGCTAGCAACATCAGCACAGCTTGGCTATTCCTCTGCAGATGTCAGCTCTTGTGTAATTTCATTGATTTATCCACTTGTTTTTGGCATGAGTCTGAAACACACGTTCAATGTCAGGCAATGTGCAGATTGGAGGAGACGTTGTGTGGAGAGTGAGGCCCGTGGTGTTTTCCCACATGGTCAGGGTCCTCTAGTAGGGGACACAACAAGCCCTTTCTCTACTCTCTCTCTGCATGCATTGTCTGAGCCTTCCTGACCTATTACAGCAGAACACAAACCAGGTGCCTTCAACAATAACAGGAGGTTTTATAGAAGTATCACACAGAGTCCATTCCCAACCCACGTCCTCCTTCTCTCTACTCCCAATTTGAAGCAATAGAACAGGTGGTATTATACAACCTTTAGTCCTCATTCATGAGGACATTCCAATGAGTTGTTGTTGATGCTGCAGGGTATCTACAGTACAGTCCCATGACTTACAGTGCCTTGCAAAAGTATTCATCCCCCTTGGCGTTTTTCCTATTTTGTTGCATTACAACCTGTAATTTAAATGGATATTTATTTGGATTTAATGTAATGGACATACACAAAATAGTCCAAATTGGTGGAGTGAAATGAAAAAAAATGACTTGTTTCAAAAAATATTTAAAAAATAATAAAATGGAAAAGTGGTGAGTGCATATGTATTCACCTCTTTGCTATGAAGCCCCTAAATAAGATCTGATGCAACCAATTACCTTCAGGAGTCACAGAATTAGTTAAATAAAGTTCACCTGTGTGCAATCTAAGTGTCACATGATCTGTCACATAATCTCAGTACATATACCCCTGTTCTGAAAGGCACCAGAGTCTGCAACACCACTAAGCAAGCGACACCATGAAGACCAAGGAGCTCTACAAACAGGTCAGGGACAAACTTGTGGAGCAGTACGGATCACGGTTTGGTTATAAAAAAAGATCTGAAACTTTGAACATCCCACAGAGCACCATTAAATCCATTTAAAAAATTGAAAGAATATGGCACCACAACAAACCTGCCAAGAGAAGGTCACCCACCAAAATTCAGGGACCAGGCAAGGAGGGCATTAATCAGAGAGGAAACAAAGAGACCAAAGATAACCCTGAAGGAGCTGCAAAGCTCCATAGCAGAGATTGGAGTATCTGTCCATAGGACCACTTTATGCCGTACACTCCACAGAGCTGGGCTTTATGGAAGAGTGGCCAGAAAAAAGCCATTGCTTAAAGAAAAAAATAAGCAAACAAGATTATCTTCACTATCTTGTGTCAGTATGTAAGCAACATATCATGACGTAATTATGAATATTGCACAATCATAGCAATCATTCCAATGATTTAGAAAAACAAATATTTGTAGGACATAGCAAGCCAATCATTTATTATCATTGTCAAGTGTAAACAATCAAAATAAACTCAAAACCCAAACTCTGCCCGGTACTAAATCGCTCACGGATGAGAGAGGACACAGGGTTGAACTATTTTTTTTTTCTTTAAGCAATGGCTTTTTTCTGGCCACTCTTCCATAAAGCCCAGCTCTGTGGAGTGTACGGCATAAAGTGGTCCTATGGACAGATACTCCAATCTCTGCAAACAAGATTAGTGTTTGCCAAAAGGCATGTGGGAGACTCCCCAAACATATGGAAGAAGGTACTCTGATCATATTGAGACTAAAATTTAGCTTTTTGGCCATCAAGGAAAACGCTATGTCTGGCTCAAACCCAACACATCATCACCCTGAGAATTCCATCCCCATGCATGATGTTTTTCATCGGCAGGAACTGGGAAACTGGTCAGAATTGAAGGGGGGGGGGGGTGAATAGTTATGCACAAAAAGGCTTCTGTTTTTTTGTCTTACTTCTTGTTTGTTTCACAAGAAAAAATATTTTCCATCTTCAAAGTGGTAGGCATGTTGTGTAAATCAAATGATACAAACACCCCAAAAATCTATTTTAATTCCAGGTTATAAGGCAACAAAATAGGAAAAATTCCAAGGGGGGTGAATACTTTTGCAAGCCACTGTAGGTGTCTAGAGAGTTATGTTTCAAATGATTTCCATTAAAACATGTAGTATTTCAATGAACGACGTCCGTCTCCCAACTATCTATTGATTGTTGGTACTATAGCTGGTATAGGTGTGCTATACAGAGCAACTGTCCCTGCCTCAACTCAGTTGCGCCATATCAAAATGCAGCCTCTGGGATGTGTGTACTATACCTGCATTACCCTTTCTCTTCTCTTTAGTCTATCTACATTAACAAGCTACTCGACTTGTGTTTATACAGCGTGCACACACACACAATGCTGCATTCTACAACTCTGACAGTTAGGCAAGACAACAACCGTGTTTACATTTTGCATTTTTCATAACACGGTCATGTGAGGGACAGGCGGTACAAGAGTGCACTTCAACATTGTTTGTTTGAGACAATGTGTATGCTTATGTTTGCAGGTCAGGGGTCATTCAGTGGGAGATCAACACTGTTCTGTTAGGTTGTTTTTAAAGCTCTCTGCGAGGATAAAAGAGAGCGGGACAGTCACCAGTCCAAATATGGGGCGCACTATGTGTAAACCCACCCACACACAAGACCTCTTCACCCCCCCCCCCCCCCCCCCCTTAAAACAAAACAACCCCCCCCCCCCCCCCTCCTACCTCCAATCATCCAGGGTCAGGGGGAGGAGACTAGGGACTGCCATGTCTGTGTGGCGCTGTTCCACTGGGGCTCTGTGATGTCATCATGGTCCTGCTGCCCTTGGGCTTACTGTGCTGTCATAAGGTCCAGGAGAATCATTCACAAAAACAGGTAGGACACCTTGTGACTGTCAGGGAGTAGGGGGTCAGCCCCTTATGACGACAATGTCACTGGAAAGGGCTCATGCACATACGCTTGAGTTGGATGCCTCTCATGTTTGACACGCCAGGCCCACGAGATGACATTTTCTACACAGGGATCTGGGTCAGAATTAAGCCCCTCCAGTGATTTATGGACACTAGCTCATTCAACAGTGCTATGAACATAGGGATAACTCACATGTGCAGTCTGTTTGGAAATAGCCACCTCATCAGTCAGTGCCAGTCACTATGTTTAAATCTACTATTTTGGGGCCTCCCGAGTGGTGCAGCGGTCTAAGGCACTGCATCGCAGTGCTCGCTGTGTTACTACAGATCCTGGTTCGATACCGGGCTGTGTTGCATACCGGGCTGTGTCGGGATGTCCTTGCCCGTTTGCGCTCTAGCGACTCCTTTGGCAGGCCGGGCACATGCATGCTGACACAGTCGCCAGGTGTCCGACACATGATTTCCGGGTTATGCGTGCATTGTGTCAAGAAGCAGTGCGGCCTGGCTGGGTTGCGTTTCAGAGTACGCATGGCTCTTGACATTCACCTCTCCCGAGTCCGTACGGAAGTTGCAGCGAAGGGACAAAACTGTAACTACCAATTGGATATGACAAAATTGGGGAGAAAAAGGGGGGACATTTTTTTACAAAAAAAATATATAAAAAATGAATCAAAACACTTTTTCTCTGAATATGTCCTTCTGCTGCCCCTCACTGAACTACCCATAACATGAACTCTCTCTTTACTCTAATTAGGAGGGACAAATCAGCTGGTGATCAAAGGGAGTCTTTAGTATTAGAAACATCTAAGCTGACTGATACACTTGAGATCCTGTAACGATGTGCGCTGAGAGTCGGGAAGCAAGTTCAGGGACTGAGTGTTTGAATAAATAAACAAAACATAATACAAACGAAGAAACACGAACAAAGCACAGAAACAGAAACAATGACGCCTGGGGAAGAAACCAAAGGGGGTGTCATATATATATATATATATATATATATATATATATACACTGCTCCAAAAAATAAAGGGAACACTAAAATAACACATCCTAGATCTGAATGAATGAAATATTCTTATTAAATACTTTTTTCTTTACATAGTTGAATGTGCTGACAACAAAATCACACAAGAATTATCAATGGAAATCAAATGTATCAACCCATGGAGGTCTGGATTTGGAGTCACACTCAAAATTAAAGTGGAAAACCACACTACAGGCTGATCCAACTTTGATGTAATGTCCTTAAAACAAGTCAAAATTAGGCTCAGTAGTGTGTGTGGCCTCCACGTGTCTGTATGACCTCCCTACAACGCCTGGGCATGCTCCTGATGAGGTGGCGGATGGTCTCCTGAGGGATCTCCTCCCAGACCTGGACTAAAGCATCCGCCAACTCCTGGACAGTCTGTGGTGCAACGTGGTGTTGGTGGATGGAGCGAGACATGATGTCCCAGATGTGCTCAATTGGATTCAGGTCTGGGGAACGGGCTGGCCAGTCCATAGCATCAATGCCTTCCTCTTGCAGGAACTGCTGACACACTCCAGCCACATGAGGTCTAGCATTGTCTTGCATTAGGAGGATCCCAGGGCCAACCGCACCAGCATATGGTCTCACAAGGGGTCTGAGGATCTCATCTCGGTACGAGCACATGGAGGGCTATGCGGCCCCCCAAAGAAATGCCACCCCACACCATGAGTGACCCACCGCCAAACCGGTCATGCTGGAGGATGTTCCAGGCAGCAGAACGTTCTCCACGGCCAAATGCCAAACGTCCTGCACGGTGTTGGGCTGTAAGCACAACCCCCACCTGTGGACGTCGGGCCCTCATACCACCCTCATGGAGTCTGTTTCTGACCGTTTGAGCAGACACATGCACATTTGTGGCCTGCTGGAGGTCATTTTGCAGGGCTCTGGCAGTGCTCCTCCTGCTCGTCCTTGCACAAAGACGGAGGAAGCGGTCCTGCTGCTGGGTTGTTGCCCTCCTACGGCCTCCTCCACATCTCCTGATGTACTGGCCTGTCTCCTGGTAGCGCCTCCGTGCTCTGGACACTACGCTGACAGACACAGCAAACCTTTTTGCCACAGCTCACATTGATGTGCCATCCTGGATGAGCCGCACTACCTGAGCCACTTGTGTGGGTTGTAGACTCCGTCTCATGCTACCACTAGAGTGAAAGCACCGCCAGCATTCAAAAGTGACCAAAACATCAGCCAGGAAGCATAGGAACTGAGAAGTGGTCTGTGGTCCCCACCTGCAGAACCACTCCTTTATTGGGGGGTGTCTTGCTAATTGCCTATCATTTCCACTTGTTGTCTATTCCATTTGCACAACAGCATGTGAAATTAATTGTCAATCAGTGTTGCTTCCTAAGTGGGACAGTTTGATTTCACAGAAGTGTGATTGACTTGGAGTTACATTGTGTTGTTTAAGTGTCCCCTTTATTTTTTTGAGCAGTGTATATATATATGGAAGGTAATCCGGGAAGTCCAGGTAAATCTGATGACGTGCAGGTGTGCATAACGGTGGTGACAGATGTGCGCCATAACAAGCAACCTGGTGACCTAGAGGCCGTAGAGGGAGCACAAGTGACAAATCTCCTATACACTAAGCTCAACTGGTATTGGGCAATATGTCCCTCCACTTTCATGACAATTAAACCAACATCACCCATCATGACAATGTGTCTGTAGTTGATCACATTGAGTTTCTCTATAGCTTATATTTGGTAGTTGAGGCTGAAAGATGACGAGTATAGGGGGCAGGGTGAGGGGACAGACTCAATCTACTGTGCAGCAACACGAAATGGGATATATTGGAGAGCCTTTAAGTGACTGGAATATGTAGGTGTATCACCTGCCTCTTACACTGTCTGGGTAAAGGACGTACACTGAGCGCTGCTATCAGTACATAGGATATCCTTCCAGGGAACATAACCCACTTCCTTGTATACATATAGACAAATACAACACACAGCAAATTGACTGTGCTATGGTAGCAATGAGAGAGTTCTGAAGGTAGCTTTTGGAGTATGTGTGTGAATATTTGGGGCCAAGACCTCTCCAGCTCTGCGGTGCCAGCACTATGGCAGAACCTGGAGTCAGGCCAGTGTTGTACTTGGCCAGATTCAGCAAATGCCCTGTCTGGCAGAGTGGCCTCTTTTTTCAGAGTGCTTGCAAATGACTGGAGGGCTGACACGAAGAGGGGTAATGATTTAAAGCCCAAGTAAGGGTCAAAGCACAGTCGGAGCTCGAAAATGTTATTTTCTACAAGGGTGCCAAAAGGGATTACCTTCACCCCCTCGGCAGGGTAACCTAGAATACTATGCCCCACAGAGCATGTGAATGCCCTGTTCAATACCTTGCTGTAGTGTGCACACATGCACGCACACACACACACGTAGCCTTGAAACAGGTAGCTGTCCTGAAGGGTACATCATGATACAGAAAACAAACTATAAATCAAGGAGAGCTCCTAGCTTTCTAAAAACATTGTTTCTCTGCACCGGGGACATGGTGTGCTGCATCCCACAAGCAACTGTGACAGAGGGAAGGCCTGCCTGGCCTGCAGCCTGTGCTCTGTCTTTTCTCAGCCTGTTAAAGTGTGTTTATTTTAACAGCAGCAGCAACCCTCCTGGGAAGCCTGCTCCTTTTCTTGGCAGGGTGCGGGGCCTGTTAAAATGTGCCCTGACGTAGGAGGCTGAGACTATCGTCGCTTAACTCCGATGGTTAAGATTCACTCTGCAGAGTCGGCATCTGCTGCCACCAGAGACAAGAGCCCAGCTCCATTAGTCCCACTGTCTGAGAGTAGAACACCCAGAGAACACTGCCCCTTAACCCCTGTGTCACCACTAGACTTTACAACAACTACTTAACTGGCACCAATTCATGGATTATACAGTCATTTGTGGTGTAAAATTAATTACAACCTATCAGTTAATGTGTGTCACAAATGTTCATCCTGTGTCATTGTGTTGTCACAGCTAACGAGGAGATGTGCGTGTAGGTATAGGAAAACGAGCTATTCAATACCTTGCATCAGTTACCAATAGACAATTTTATTGATGACAACTGTTTTCCTGAAGTAATTTTGTTTGATCTGACTCCAGAGTGGTTACATGGGTTTTACTTGTGGTGGTATTGCTATTACACAAGAGATGCATGGTTTAGACTGTTGTGAGGACCACAGACGTTGTCTTGTTCTTTGAATGCGGTGGATCAGAAGGCTAAACAGTATTGGTTTACAACAGAGGGCGCCCAGTATGCCTGTATCACTTACCTGCATGGGAAAATTTTCATTCACAAAGATAAATATTATTGTGTGGGGGGGGGGGGACTGCGGGCGAGCAAAACCAGAATTTTGGGATATTCTCTCTTTCAACATTTTGGAAACAAATCCCCCTGATTTCAAGCAGAGATCTTGGAAAAACAGGATAGTAATAAGTCCTCAACATGGTCAATATAGGCTCCTCGCTTTAGCAGTTAAAATGTTTTTCTGGTTGATAAACCAAAACATTGTGTTCTTCCAGCATAAACTCATCTATTGTAGGGTTCTTTTTTCTCAATGTTCAAAACAACCAACCACATTTTTTCCCCCTTTATTTAACTAGGCAAGTCCATTAAGAACAAATTCTTATTTTCAATGACAGCCTAGGAACAGTGGGTTAACTGCCTGTTCAGGGACTGAACAACAGAATTGTACCTTGTCAGCTCAGGGGTTTGAACTTGCAACCTTCCGGTTACTAGTCCAACACTCTAACCACTAGGCTACCCTGCCGGTCCTTGTTGTGGTCACCTTCACTGTTGACTGCCAACACCCCTGCTTGATATGCAGACAGGCCCCTATTTGACTGTTCTTCAGTGTCGTTTCTGGTCCTGGCACCGTTGGGGCACTGAACACTTTCACTAAGGAGAGCAGTTTAGAGTGTAAACACTTGATATGTTGTTGATAAAATAAATATCTGTATCTTCATCAGCCTAAACATTCAGCACCAGTGCTATAGAGGGAATGACTGGGTTCAACTGGAGTTTCGTAATCAGCTTGCAAAAGTCTTGCAACCCCCCCACCATCCGCTCCGACAAAAAATCGTCCAAGAGGCTGAATCTACACGGGAGAAAAATATAAAAACGCAACATCCAACAATTTCAAAGATTTTACTGAGTTACAGTTCAAATAAGGAAATCAGTCAGTTGAAATATATTCATAACGCCCTAATCTACAGATTTCACATGACTGGAATACATATATGCACCTGTTGGTCACAGAAACCATTAAAAAAAAGGTAGAGGCGTTGATCAGAAAACCCGTCAGTATCTGGTGTGACCACCATGTACCTCATGCAGCGCGACATCTCCTTCGCATATAGTTGATCAGGCTGTTGATTGTGGAATGTTGTCCCACTCCTATTCAATGGCTTTGCGAAGTTGCTGGATATTGGCGGGAACTGGAACATGCTGTCGTATATGTCAATCCAGAGCATCCCAAACATGCTCAATGGGTGTAATGTCTGAGTATGCAGGTCATGGAAGAACTGGAACATTTTCAGCTTCCAGGAAATGTGTACAGATCCTTGTGACATGGGGCCGTGCATTATCATGCTGAAATATGAGGTGATGGCGGATAAATGGCACGACAATGGGCCTCAGGATCTTGTCATGGTATCTCTGCGCATTCAAATTGCCATCGATAATAGTGTATTTTTTGTCCGTAGCTTACAGTACCAGTCAAAAGTTTGGACACACGTACTCATTCAAGTTTTTTTTTTTAAATTTGTACTATTTTCTCAATTGTAGAATAATAGAGTAAGATGGCGCCGGAGAAGAAGACAGACGTTTAATGTGCCCCCAACCGATTGTGTTTTTTTGTTTGTTTATTTGCAATGTTTGTCACTTATATTTTTACTTGTTTTGTACATAATGTTGCCGCTACCGTCTCTTATGACCAGAAATAACTTATTGACATCAAGGACTCACCACGGACTGGCAGAATCCTTTTTTCCCCTTTTTTTTCCCCTACGAGCCCGACGCGAAAGATATACTGCTTTCTCAGGAACAGGCCCAGATCCCTGTGATTTGTGTGAAGAGGAGGCGGAGAAAAAGGGTCCGGAGGGCGGGCTGCCTTCTGAGAATTCGTAGGCGATCTAACAAAAAAAAACACTTCCTTCCATTCTGCTAGTAAACGTGCAATCTCTGGAGAATAAAATGGATGACCTATGCGGAAGACTAAACTACCAACGGGACATTCAAAACTGTAATATCTTATGCTTCATGTAGACGTGGCTGAACGACGACACCATCAACATACAGGCTGGTTATACGCTGCACTGGCAGGATAGAACAGCGGCGTCTGGTAGACAAGAGGTGGCGGACTATGTATAACAGCTAGTACACAATATCTAAGGAAGTCTCAAGCTGTTGCTCGCCTGAGGTAGAATATCTCATGATAAGCTGTAGACCACACTATCTACCTAGAGAGTTTTCATCTGTATTTTTCGTAGCTGTTTACATACCACCACAGTCAGAGGCTGACACTAAGACAGCATTGAATGAGCTGGATTCAGCCATAAGCAAACAAGAAAACACTCACCCAGAGGCGGTGCTCCTAGTAGCCAGGGACTTTAATGTAGCGAAACTTAAATCGGTTTCATCAAATTTCTATCAGCATGTTAAATGAGCAATCAGAGGAAAAAAACTCTGGACCACCTTTACTCCAGACACAGAGACGCATACAAAGCTCTCCCTCGCCCTCCTTTTGGCAAATCTGACCATAATTCTATCCTCCTGATTCCTGCTTACAAGCAAAAATTAAAGCAGGAAGCACCAGTGACTGGATCAATAAAAAAGTGGTCAGAGGAAGCAGATGCTAAGCTACAGGACTGTTTTGCTATCACAGACTGGAATATGTTCCGGGATTCCTCCAATGGCATTGAGGAGTACACCACATCAGTCATTGGCTTCATCAATAAGTGCATCGATGACATCGTCCCCACAATGACCATACGTGCATACGTCTGTTTATCATATATGCATAGTCACTTAAACTATACATTCATGTACATACTACCTCAATGGGCCCAACCAACCAGTGCCCCCCACACATTGGCTAAAAGGGCTATCTGCATTGTGTCCCACCATCCACCACCCCCTCTTTTACGCTACTGCTACTCTCTGTTCATCATATATGCATAGTCACTTTAACCATATCTACATGTACATATTACCTCAATCAACCCGACTAACCAGTGTCTGTATATAGCCTCGCTACTGTTATAGCCTCTCTACTGTATATAGCCTCTCTACTGTTATAGCCTCTCTACTGTATATAGCCTGTCTACTGTATATAGCCTCTCTACTGTATATAGCCTCTCTACTGTTAGCCTCTCTACTGTATATGGCCTCTCTACTGTATATAGCCTCTCTACTGTATATAGCCTGTCTACTGTATGTAGCCTCTCTACTGTATATAGCCTCTCTACTGTATATAGCCTCTCTACTGTTATAGCCTCTCTACTGTACATAGCCTCTCTACTGTATATAGCCTCTCTACTGTATATAGCCTCTCTACTGTTATAGCCTCTCTACTGTACATAGCCTCTCTACTGTATATAGCCTCTCTACTGTATATAGCCTCTCTACTGTTATAGCCTCTCTACTGTACATAGCCTCTCTACTGTATATAGCCTGTCTACTGTATATAGCCTGTCTTTTTACTGTTGTTTGATTTCTTTACTTACCTATTGTTTACCCAATACCTTTTTTGCACTATTGGTTAGAGCCTGTAAGTGAGCATTTCACTGTACGGTCTACACCTGTTGTATTCAAATAAACTTTGATTCGATTTGATTTGTGCACAACATTTTTACAAAAATAAGCTTATGAAACATGGGACCAACACTTTACATGTTGCATTTATATATATTTTTCAGTATAGTTGCCTACCCCCTACATTAGACTTTATTTGGCCAGGGAGGGACATACAGTGCATCTTTGGACAGAGGGTGAAAGCTGTTGCTGAACTTGTGTTCTGCTGGCACTGAGACTCTCGCTGAGAGACAGATACTGTAGGTTCTCATCCGGTTCCATTACCGGATCTCTCCCCTTCTGTAAATACATTAATATTAGCCTAACTAAACACTGGGGCCATTTCTAGGACCCTGTTATTACTGGGGTAGTATGCCATTATGGCCAGACCTCAGTACACAGCCGTTGATGATATATGCTTTGTAACACTCAGATCCCCCCCCCCCCCACCCCCACCCCCACCCCTCCCTACCAGGTCTCTGGGAGTAATACTAATGATATTAGCTAAGCCAGTGGTTCCCAAACTTTTTATAGTCCCATAACCCTTCTAACATTCAACCTCCAGCTGCATACCCCTTCTAGCAGCAGGGTCAGCGCACTCTCAAATATTGTTTCTGCCATCATTGTAAGCCTGGCACACACACACACACACACACACACACACACACTCTATACGATACATTTATTAAATATAAGAATGAGTGTGAGTTTTTATAGGCTCTTATAGGACCAAGGCACAAATAATAACATAGTAATAATCAATAATAGTACATATAAAACCTTTTGTTCATCAAAAATGGTGAATAACTCACCACAGGTTAATGAGAAGGGTGTGAATAACTCACCACAGGTTAATGAGAAGGGTGTGAATAACTCACCACAGGTTAATGAGAAGGGTGTGAATAACTCACCACAGGTTAATGAGAAGGGTGTGAATAACTCACCACAGGTTAATGAGAAGGGTGTGAATAACTCACCACAGGTTAATGAGAAGGGTGTGAATAACTCACCACAGGTTAATGAGAAGGGTGTGAATAACTCACCACAGGTTAATGAGAAGGGTGTGAATAACTCACCACAGGTTAATGAGAAGGGTGTGAATAACTCATCACAGGTTAATGAGAAGGGTGTGAATAACTCACCACAGGTTAATGAGAAGGGTGTGCTTGAAAGGATGCACATACAGTAACTCTGCAATGTTGGTTGTATTGGAGAAAGTCTGTGTCTTAAATCATTTTCCACACACAGTTTGTGCCCATATTTAGTTTTCATGCTGGTGAGGGCGGAGAATCCACTCTCACATTGGTACATGGTTGCGAAGCGCAGCCCAATCCAGAAATCTGGCCGTGGCTCCTGATTAAATTCCATTTTCACAGAACCGCTTGTTGCAATTTCGATTAGGCTTTTTTGTTCAGATATTGGTAATTGAACTGGAGGCAGGGCATGAAAGGGATAACGAATCCAGTTGTTTGTGTCATCTGTTTCTGAAAAATACCTGCGTAATTGCACATCCAACTCACTCAGGCGCTATTTCTCATTTGACATTGTTCGTAAGTTTGAGGTAATTTGCACACAAAAAAATCATACAATGATGGAAAGACCTGTGTGTTGTCCAGACAGAGATGATCTCCAACTTCTTAATCATAGCCTCAATTTTGTCCCGCACATTGAATATAGTTGTGGAGAGTCCCTGTAATCCTAGATTCAGATAATTCTGATGAGGAAAAAACATCACCCAGACAGGCCAGTCGTGTGAGAAACTCGTCATCATGCAAGCGGTCAGACAAGTGAAAATTATGGTCAGTAAAGAAAACTTTAAGCTCGTCTCTCAATTTAAAAAAAAACATGTCCATACTTTGCCCCTTGATAACCAGCATACTTTGCATACCAGCATATGTTGTAAAAGCGTTACATGGTCGCTGTCCATATCATTGCATTGTGCAGAAAATACACGAGAGTTCAGGGGCCTTGCTTTAACAAAGTTAACCATTTTCACTGTAGTGTCAAAAACGTCTTTCAAGCTGTCAGGCATTCCCTTGGCAGCAAGAGCCTCTCAGTGGATGCTGCACTGTACCCAAAGTGGCATTGGGAGCAACTGCTTGCACGCGCGTTACCACTCCACTATGTCTCCCTGTCATGGCTTTTGTGCCAGATACCAACATGAGCAGCAGCTACGTTTGGCTACATACTGTCACGCCCTGACCTTAGAGAGCTTTTTATGTCTCTATTTTGGTTTGATCAGGGTGTGATTTGGGTGGGAATTCTATGTTAATTTTTCTATGTTTTGTATTTCTTTGTTTTGGCCGGGTGTGGTTCTCAATCAGGGACAGCTGACTATCGTTGTCTCTGATTGGGAACCATACTTAGGTAGCTTTTTCCCACCTATGCTTTGTGGGTAGTTTTCTGTTTAGTGTTTTCTGCACCTGACAGGACTGTTTCGGTTTCGTTTTGCACTTTGTACTTTGTTCTTTTTGTTTCAGTGTTCAGTTAAATAAAAGTCCTGAAAACTTGCTGTGCTTTGGTCTGATTCCTCCTCATCCGACGACGACACCCGTTACACATATGGACCGTTAGTGGAATTTCCGTGAGAGAGTAACGGTTGATGTGATTGGATGTTAATTATTTGACTAGGCTACCTGCATTTGACATTGTGTTATTTCGCTGAACACTAGATGGTTTAATTGTTTTTTTGGCAGTAAAACGAGTCTACTCAGGCGAGAGAGAAACCTCACCCAAATATATAGCATATATAATGTATAGCTCCTTTGGAAAATACAAATGGACTGTTTGAAAATGTAAATACTTCAATTTAAAAAAAATTGTGAATCACATTTTTTTGGGGCATACCCCTGACAGCACCTCTGTTTGGGAATACCTGAGCTAAGCCAATGGGACACAGTTGCTTTGTGTGTCACACAGGCCAACTACTGTAATATCTGTTCTACACAATTATAAGATGACTGATGCTGGATGACATTGAACCTCAAGTTATACAATATTTTACAGAACACTTTGATTCACCATGCCATTGATCTTGGATCTTGGAATCTATCTCCCCTTCCATCTTCCAATAAATATGTTTGGATGAGGCCAGTGTTGTGAGGTTGTCGTAGTAGGACCAGCTTGTCCTACTCTGTTCTCTGTGTGACATTCCCCTGACCTCCACCTTCTCTGACCACTAGGCCCATATTTCAGGTGTAGTTGACAGGAGCACCCTATACCATGTGAGTTATAGGAAACCTCTCCCCACTGCCTCAGGTCATTTATAATGCAAGATACAATGGCTTGGGCCCATGATTAGTTTTCTACCTTTGTATGTTGAGGTGCCGGGCCTATGAAAAGTGCATACATCTATTGATGCACCAAAAGGATACATCACACCTGTTTGCTTACAGATGGGTGTACAGGTGTAGGATCTTATTTTTCCCTATATTCAGGGGCGCAACTTTCACTGGGGTCAGGTGGGGACATGACCCCCCCCCCCCCCCCCCCCCCCCCCCATTCTGAAATTGCATTGTGCTCCGGTGTGCTTTAGGACCATGTGGACGCCTCAGATCAGTTGGGTAGGCAGTTTTCAGGTTTCACCCGGCTGGATTTAGGACGGCATGGACACCACAGAGTGTGTGGGAAGGCTGTGTGAAGGCAAAGCTTCTGAAAGGCTGGCATATATTGATGTCTTATGAATCTAAAATATCGCAGAGTGGAGGATTTTTAAAGATATATTTAAGTGTCACAAAACTGTTAGAATCAGAGGACTCAAAAGATACTGTGCTGAAAAGTTTAGGGAGGAAGTGGGTAAAATAGACTGGTCACCTGTGCTGGATAGTGTAGGGGTAGACAGTGCCTGGTATGTGTTTAAATGTAGATTCCTTGATGTGGTGAATGTGATACTCCCATTAGACGGGTCAGGGTAAAGCAGAGATCTAGCCCTTGGTTTAATCATGAGATTCTAGAATCTATCCAAGCAAGGAATAAGGCCTTTAAAAAATGTAAGAACTCTCGAGAGCAGCCTGATTTTGTCCTATATTTTTATTTTATATTTTATTTCACCTTTATTTAACCAGGTAGGCTAGTTGAGAACAAGTTCTCATTTGCAACTGTGACCTGGCCAAGATAAAGCATAGTAGTTCGACACATACCTGTACAACAACACAGAGTTACACATGGAATAAACAAACATACAGTCAATAATACAGTAGAACAAAAGGAAAACAAAGTCTATATACAGTGAGTGAAAATAAAGTCAAATAAGGGAGTTAATAAATAAATAGGCCATGGTGGTGAAGTAATTACAATATAGCAATTAAACACTGGAATGGTAGATGTGCAGAAAAGGAATGTGCAAGTAGAGATACTGAGGTGCAAAGGAGCAAGATAAATAAATAAATACAGTATGGGGGTGAGGTAGTTGGATGGGCTGTTTACAGATTGGCTATGTACAGGTGCAGTGATCTGTGAGCTGCTCTGACAGCTGGTGCTTAAAGTTAGTGAGGGAGATATGACTCTCCAGCTTCAGGGATATTTGCAGTTGGTTCCAGTCATTGCAACAGAGAACTGGAAGAAAAGGCAGCCAAAGGAGGAGTTGGCTTTGGGGATGACCAGTAAGATATACCTGCTGGAGCGCGTGCTACGAGTGGGTGCTGCTATGGTGACCCGTGGTCGCATTGGTGGGTAGTATATGGGTCTTTGGTGACTAAACGGATGGCACTGTGATAGACTGCATCCAATTTGTTGAGTAGAGTGTTGGAGGCTATTTTATAAATGACATCGCCGAAGTCTAGGATCGGTAGGATGGTCAGTTTTACGAGGGTATGTTTGGCAGCATGAGTGAAGGATGCGAAATAGGAAGCCGATTCTAGATTTAATTTTGGAATGGAGATGCTTAATGTGAATCTGGAAGAAGAGTTTACAGTCTAACCAGACACCTAGGTATTTGTAGTTATCCACATATTCTAAGTCAGAATCGACAAGAGTAGTGATGCTGGACGGGCGGGGAGATGCGGGCAGTGATCGGTTGAAGAGCATGCATTTAGTTTAACTTGCATTAAAGAGCAGTTGGAGGCCACGGAAGGAGAGTTGTATGGCATTGAAGCTGAATATAAAAGTCACAGAAATGAAGCACAGAGCAGGATGGATGAAGCACAGAGCAGGATGGATGAAGCACAGAGCAGGATGGATGAAGCTAAGAGGGGTTACTTTGCTGAGAACATAATTGAGAACAAAAAGAACCCTAAAAAGCTTTGGAGATCATTTAAGGAACTAGGCTGTAGCAGTACTACCAAAAACACACTCAACAGTATAGGACTGACCATCAAGGGGGAGATGGAATATGAAAAGGCAGAGGTTGCCAATGAATTCAACTATTGTTTTTACTTCTGTTGCCAGCAAGCTGGTTAGCAAGCTGCCCACCAGTTCTGGTTTGTATGGAAGCAACCAAGTCAAGAAGTATTATGTAGAGTTAGGGGGTTCAGCCAAACTCTTTTTCTTTTGCGAAGGTAGTAACAGCCAGAATAGTCAGTATGCTGGCAGAGCTTAAATGCTCCAAAGCCACAGGCCTGGATAATATTTCTGCAAGGTTTCTTATAGATTCTGCTGAGCAAATTGGCCCTTGTATTACTCATATCATTAACCTCTCTCTTAAACAAGGCATCTTTCCCAGGGACATGAAACAAGCTAAAGTTATACCTCTGTATAAGAAGGGGATAAAGTCTGACCCTGGGAATTATAGGCCTGTATATATCCTCTATCAAAGACCCTGGAGAGATTTGTACATGAGCAAATATATGAATATGTTAACAAACAGTCGGGTTTTAGAAAAACATACTCCACTGATTCATGTCTACTTTACTTGACTGACTTCATCAGGAAATAGATTGATGAGGGAAATCTCCATGGAATGGTACTGCTTGACCTACAGAAGGCCTTTGATACAGTCTCCAAACTGGAGGCACTGGGGTTAAGCAGTATCCCTCTAGGCTGGGTAAGTCCTATTTATCAGGAAGGGAGCAAGTAGTAGATGTTAATGGGCCACTGTCTCAGGCAAAACCAATGAGTTGTGGTGTTCCGCAGGGGAGCGTGCTTGGGCCTCTGCTGTTTTTATAGAATTTTAACGATATGAAAGATGCTTGTTCTTGCTGTCTTTTTCTTTATGCGGATGACTCTATACTTCTGGTGTCTCACAAAAGTAAAACTCTGTTGGATAGCATAATTAGCACAGAGCTTACTAACATTAGTAAATTACTTGGAGATAATAAGCCATCTCTGCACTTAGGGAAAACTGAGGCAATTATTTTTTGGATCCAGACCTAAATTGAGTAGGTTCTCTGAAATCAGAGTGGAGTTAGGGGTTGAGGTGCTGACTACTAAAACCTCTGTTAGCTACCTAGGATGTATCCTTGATGGAAGTTTGGGAGGTGTGAGCATGGCCAATAAAGTGCTAGGGAAGGTTAATGCCAAGACAAAGTTTTTGGCTAGAAAGTCCAAGCTGCTTGATAAGGACTCCATGAAAGTGCTAGCCACTGCACTCATTCAATGCCATTTTGACTACTCTAGTACTTCCTGGTTTGGGGGCTTATCTAAATGTATGAAGGGGAAGCTCCAGATAGCCCAGAATAAGCTGATCAGGGTAGTATTGAAGGCAAGTCAACGTACTCACATAGGCAGGAGCTGCTTTCAGGAACTAAACTGTAGTATTTATGGTCCTGCACCCAGATATCTAAGTGATTACTTTCCTTGTGTTAAGGGTGCACACAATCACAACACCAGATCAGGGAAAGGTGCTTTCTTGTACAGTATACTGGAGCCTCAGAGTGGAATGAGTTGCCTCTGCCCATAAAAACAACGTCCTTTCTGGGCAGCTTTAAAAATAAAGTAAAAATATGTTTGATGTCTTCTGTGCCCATATGAATAACCCCTATGATGTAACTGCAATGGTGAGACAGATGTTCTTCTTCTCTGTTTTTGATGAGATAGATGTTCTTCTTCTCTGTTTTTGATGAGATTGATGTTCTTCTTCTCTGTTTTTGATGAGATAGATGTTCTTCTTCTCTGTTTTTGTTCTATTATTTCACTGCCATACTATGTTTACCTGTGTTCGATCTAGTCTCGCCATCTTGTCTCAAGAGGACCACAATGAAAATAAGTCCCAGACTATTGTTGTTTATTGTTATTTATTTATTGGGGTGGCAGGGTAGCCTAGTGGTTAGAGCAGTGACCGAAAGGTTGCAGGTTCAAATCCCCGAGCTGACAAGGTACAAATCTGTCATTCTGTCCCTGAATAGGCAGTTAACTCACTGTTCCTAGGCAGTCATTGAAAATAAGAATTTGTTCTTAACTGACTTGCCTAGTAAAATAAATAAAAATGGTGTATTATCCTCAATGATTTTACTCATGTGCATGTATGGCTTTTTCAAGTTTTCAAGTGTGTTTTTTTTATTTTATGGTCGAATTAATAAACTAAACGAAACAAAAAAATATAGGACCAGCATGGGAGAGATGATCAGAGGCAGCTGCGGTCTGTGTTGCACCTTTTCCCTGAGTTGTAAAAGTAAGCAAAGCCGAAACTGGCTACTCCTTTAGTTGACTGATCTGCTGGCAAGATAACTGCTGTTTGAAAGAAAACAACTTTTTATTCCCAGCTAGTAGTGTAACTGATATGTTAAATTAGCCAACGTATCATCCCCTCTCGACTGAAGTAAATGAATTACTAGCAGCTAGTTAGCTAGCTAGTAGCTACCACAGCCAGTTCAGCTCTAGCTAGCCTCTAATTATCTGTCATGGCTAACAGCTGTTGTGTGCATAGAAATGTTTTGTAGCTTTTGTTTTGTCCTGTTTCAACAGAAGTAAATGTGATGATGTACCATTAGCTAGAGCCAGCCAAAAGTTGGCTAACGTTAGCTAGCTAGCAAGATAGCTCACTAACTTTAGCTATTATTTTTGACTCAATCACACAAGACTGATATATTCTGACGCTTCTTCAGCATAATGTGAATTTTAATTAGTCAGTATTGCAATGTAACATTATAGATCTGTCAGTTTCCCTAGCTAATTCCTTACTTTTCACACTGACAGATAAACAGCTCTACAGGCTTCGATGAGACAAGAGCTCTCTTCACAGTCCCCAAGTCCAGAACAGACTATGGCAGGTGCACAGTGCTACATAGAGCCATGACTACATGGAACTCCACATTAAGTAACTGATGCAAGCAGTAGAATTTGATTTTAAAAAACTGATAAAAATACACCTTATGGAACAGAGGGGACTGTGAAGCAACACAAACACAGGCACAGACACATGCATACACACACGATAACATATGCACTATACAGTATGGTAGTGGTGGAGTAGGGGCCTGAGGGCACACAGTGTGTTGTGAAATCTGTGAATGTATTGTAATGTTTTTAATATTGTATAAACTGCCTTAATTTTGCTGGACCCCAGGAAGAGTAGCTGCTGCCTTTGCAGCAGCTAATGGGGATCCATAATAAATACAAATACAAATGTCATGGTGCACAGTCAGTACACAACCCTATGCTATGTCTTAGCAGGATCAGAAGGTGACAAGTGTCCCAACAGGGTCAGACAGCCAAGGAAGACCAGTCTAAGGAACTCAGGTGAATTTTGCAGTATATTATAACAATCAGTGAACTGATACAAAGTTTCATCTTGAGTTGATGGGTATGATACAGTCTGGGATCTGGGAATAATGGTAATTTCAATTACTGAACCATTGATTCTATTCTCCAAATCAAATGTTATTTGTCCAATGCGCCTACTACAACAGGTGTAGGTAGACCATTCCCGTGAAATGCTTACTTACAAGCCCTTAACCAGCAATGCAGTTAAGAAAATATTTTTTAAATAAACTAAAGAGAAAAAAAAGAAATACAAAAAGTAACACAAAATAACAATAACGAGACTATGTACAGGGGGTACCGGTACCGAGGCAGTGTGTGGGTACCGAGGCAGTGTGTGGGTACCGAGGCAGTGTGTGGGTACCGAGGCAGTGTGTGGGTACCGAGGCAGTGTGTGGGTCCCGAGGCAGTGTGTGGGTCCCGAGGCAGTGTGTGGGTACCGAGGCAGTGTGTGGGTACCGAGGCAGTGTGTGGGTCCTGAGGCAGTGTGTGGGTACCGAGGCAGTGTGTGGGTACCGAGGCAGTGTGTGGGTACCGAGGCAGTGTGTGGGTACCGAGGCAGTGTGTGGGTACCGAGGCAGTGTGTGGGTCTACAGGTTAGTCGAGGTTATTTGTACATGTAGATAAGGGTAGATATGGATAGATAATAAACAGCGAGTAGCAGCAGTGTAAAAACTGCTGATACTCGCTGGGGGTCAATGCAAATAGTCCGGGTGGACATTTGATTAATTGTTCAGCAGTCTTATGGCTTCGGGGTAGAAGCTGTTAAGGACCCTTTTGGACCTAGATTTGGCGCTCCAGTACCACTTGCTGTACGGTAGCAGAGAGAACAGACTATGACTTCTTGGATAATATAACAAAACAAAAATGTGAGGAAGACCTGGGAAATGTTATTGATGATGATGAATAGATACAGATGTGCTAGAATGCCCAGTCATGTTCATATAATCTCAGATATAAATGACTGCAGTTGTAGACCATCCATAGACCGTTCTATATGCCAGTGAAACTGAATATCATGCACTCAGAAATGTAATTCCTCTGCTGAAAGTGTAAAGCACAAAAGGGGACATATTTGCATATGTTATGGTATTGTGAAGCCTGGCTAAATTCTGGCAGAGTACGTTATTTTATCTCAACATGTCTACAGATTTTCCCTGTTTTGTTTGCTTGGAAATGTTGTTACTGGACACTGTTATCAGAAGCAACTGTGTAACTTAGCATTTATATAGGCTAAGAAATGCATTGCCATTAATTGGAAGGTTTGTTATCCTCCCACTATGCCACAATGGATGGCAGAAATGTCAAGTTACGTATCACTAGATTTGATTTATTACCAGACTAAGTGTATACTGTGCAGCTTTAATTTGGTCTGGATTCCTTATATGGAATACTGTACGACTAAAGGAGTCTGTATTGAAAACATGCCCACGTCAGGGGAGACACCTATTTAGGCAATCCCTAGCTGCTGGGATGCTCAGTCCTGGCACTGGGGGTCTGCCGTACTGTTGGTTGTCACTCTGGCCTTGGCCTAACACACCTGATGAATAATGAATGATTCACTAAGACCCTAAAGCTGAGTGGGGTGTGTGGGTTGGGGTGCTGCAAGGCCGTGGAACACTAACGGCAGGACGTGGTGACTGAGCTATATTGTGTACGGTAGTAGTAGGCCTATGATATGAATTATACGGAGGATGAACTCTTTCTGTGTGTTCATGTGTAGGCAGTGAATGTGTGTTTTTATTCAACTTTTGATTTCCAAACCTTTCCATTTAGACATAAAAAAAAAAAGATGGTAAGGAAATTGTGTTGGGAGAGAGTTGAGTTATTTTTATTTTTTTACCTTTATTTAACCAGGCAAGTCAGTTAAGAACATATTCTTATTTTCAATGATGGCCTGGGAACAATGAGTTAACTGCCTGTTCAGGGGCAGAACAACAGATTTGTACCTTGTCAGCTCGGGGGTTTGAACTCGCAATCTTCCGGTTACTAGTCCAACGCTCTAACCACTAGGCTACGCTGCCGCCCCTTGACTAGACTGGTGGGGGTCGGGCGTGCAGGTAGCTCGGGCTGGTCTGGCTGAAATTTGATATAGAGGATGTCTTAACAATGACAATCAAAATGTAAGTCTTTGCACTTTATTTGGAAGACTTGTTCATTTGTTAGGCTACTGGTTAAAGGAGCAGCACAATATTGATTATTGAATTATTATTGATGTAGTTCAGTGTTATCAATCACTTAAATCATATTTAGTAATGGTCTCTTGCCAAGCTTGATGACCGTGGGCATTTTTACTTACTTTTTGTTGTTCGAAATAGAGTTGGCTAGAAGGGTCACAGGTCATATTAGATTGTGTAGTTATACAGGATATTAGCTTTAGATGCGCCCCAAAAAACAGGTGGACCCTCAGACCAAGTTATGTCCCTCCCACTTCTAAAACCAAAGTTGCGCCCCTGCCTATGTTGTCACAGCAAAATAATCCTGCAGCAACAGGATTTGAATGTTTAGTCCAATGTTGCTTGATCAGAGGTTAGGCTATTAGCTGGCCAAAAGTAGGCCACATGAAAAGTGCAATACTGTTAATATAACTGTGTGTTATTTTGAGTTTTCTGTGAATTTATGTAAATCACAAATCTCATCTGCTTATCCTGCAGTGCAGGAATATTCTCAGCAACAAAATAGTGATCAAATTAAGATGCAACATCTGTAGTTGATTCTTTTGGGAGTAGTGGAGCGACTACCAGGACTGACTCAGCTATCTGTGTGTGACCCTGCTAATGAGTGCGGGCCTTTATCATTTAGATGGATGGATGGATGGATGGTGATGATCTGGGTTGGATCAGCAACCAGACCTAGGTTTGATTCCCCCATCCCCTGACTTTCATTCAATATAATCTTAAATTGCACCTTACTACTGAAAGCAAATACAAATTTGGTTTGAAATGTATCTATGACGTTTCAGTTTAAGTAAGTAGTGGGAATTTCAAAACTGGACCAGGACAGAACGAGCTGTCACTCAAGCGACTTTAAGTGTCAGCTTTAGGGATTATCTCAGTTGCTGGCCCTTCATATAGGATGACAGGTAGCCTAGTGGTTAGAGCATTGGGCCAGTAACCACAAAGGTTGCTAGATCAAATCCCAGAGCTGGCAAGGTAAAAATCTGTCATTCTGCCCCTGAACAAGTCAGTTAACCCACTGTTCCCCAGTAGGCTGTTATTGTAAATAAGAGTTTATTCTTAACTGGCTTGCCTAGTTAAATATAAATACTTTTTTTTTTAAACACAAGGAGGCTGTATTTACCTTCATCATGGCATAGTATCCACATTAGTCGAGTTTCTGACACATAGTGCTAATACAAGGATGACAGGATATGTTTGGCTTGGCCCTGGTAAAGGCATCGGAGTCGCTCTTACCTCATGTTCCTTTGGGATACTTTGCCACTATGACACATTCTGGTTTCCATGGTACTATGCCGATCATGCAGTTATAACCTTGAGGCAAGACTGCAAGATGTTTCGGCACAAATCACGGCCTGCCGAATTGGGCTGGGGTAAGTGAGGCTCCTGACTTGCAGACAATTATTTTGAATAGCACCACTTCAAAGTACACACCCCTTCGCTGACTCTCTCCCTGTTAATAAAGACTCACAACTAAGTGACTCATGAAGGATACTACCTTACAGCTGCCTACCTTCACACTGGCTGTCAAGACATGCTGACATTCTTTCGCATCCACTTAGCAGACTGGCTAATTGAGGCTAGTTATGATAATCCCATTAATTCAGTGTAACTGACTTAACATATGTGCTTAGGAGCTTTAGGGGTAAGGGAATGTTATTCTGTGCCACCTGATACCTTCAGGCAATAGCATGATTATGTTTTCTAGTAGCATTGATGTCCAGTAGGCAGTGTTTACAATCAACAACAACAAAAAAACATATGAAAAGCCAAATAAATAAAAAACGATATATAACTTTTGACTGGTACTATATATATATATATATATATACAGTTGAAGTCGAAAGTTTACATACATTGGAGAAATGTCCTCTGGTCTGATGAAACAAAAATATAACTGTTTGGCCATAATGACCATAATTATGTTTGGAGGAAAAAGGGGGAGGCTTGCAAGCCGAAGAACACCATCCCAACTGTGAAGCATGGGGGTGGCAGCATCATGTTGTGGGGGTGCTTTGCTGCAGGAGGGACTGGTGCACTTCACAAAATAAATGGCATCATGAGGCAGGAAAATTATGTGGATATTTTGAAGCAACATCTCAAGACATCCGTCAGGAAGTTAAAGCTTGGTCGCAAATGGGTCTTCCAAATGGACAATAACCCCGAGCATACTTTCAAAGTTGTGGCAAAATGGCTTAAGGACAACAAAGTCAAGGTATTGGAGTGGCCATCACAAAGCCCTGACCTCAATCCTATAGAAAATTTGTGGGCAGAACTGAAAAAGCGTGTGCGAGCAAGGAGGCCTACAACCCTGACTCAGTTACACCAGCTCTGTCAAGAGGAATGGGCCAAAATTCACCCAACTTATTGTGGGAATCTTGTGGAAGGCTACCTGAAATGTTTGACCCAAGTTAAACAATTTAAAGGCAATGCTACCAAAAACTATATTAAACATCTCCAATCAAAAATCTAGAATCAGCCTTCTATTTCGCAACAAAGCCTCCTTCACTCACGCCGCCAAACTTACCCTAGTAAAACTCACTATCCTACCGGTCCTCGACTTTGGCGATGTCATCTACAAAATAGCTTCCAACACTCTACTCAGCAAACTGGATGTAGTCTATCACAGTGCCATCCGTTTTGTTACCAAATCACCTTATACCACCCACCACTGCGACCTGTATGTTCTAGTCGGCTGGCCCTCGCTACATATTCGTCGCCAGTCCCACTGGCTCCAGGTCATCTATAAGTCTATGCTGGGTAAAGCTCCGCCTTATCTCAGTTCACTGGTCACGATAACAACACCCACCCGTAGCACACGTTCCAGCAGGTATATCTCACTGATCATCCCCAAAGCCAACACCTGATTTGGCCGCCTTTCCTTCCAGTTCTCTGCTGCCAGTGACTGGAACGAATTGCAAAAATCGCTGAAGTTGGAGACTTTTATTTCCCTCACCAACTTTAAACATCAACTATCTGAGCAGCTAACCAATCGCTGCAGCTGTACATAGTCCATCTGTAAATAGCCCACCTAATCTATCTACCTCATCCCCATACTGTTTTTATTTTATTTACTTTTCTGCTCTTTTGCACACCAATATCTCTACTTGCACATCATCATCTGCTCATTTATCACTCCAGTGTTAATCTGCTAAATTGTAATTATTCGCTCTTATGACCTATTTATTGCCTACCTCCTCATGCCTTTTGCACACACTGTATATAGACTTTCTTTTTTTCTACTGTGTCATTGATTTGTTTGCTGTGTTATTGGCTTGTTTATTGTTTACTCCATGTGTAACTCTGTTGTTGTCTGTGTCACACTGCTTTGCTTTATCTTGGCCAGGTCGCAGTTGCAAATGAGAAGTTGTTCTCAACTAGCTTACCTGGTTAAATAAAGGTGAAATAAAAATAAAAAAAACTAATCAAGTGTATGTAAACTTCTGACCCACTGGGAATATGATGAAATAAATAAATCATTATCTCAACTATTATTCTGACATTTCACATTCTTAAAATAAAGGGGTGATCCTACCTGACCTAACTAAGGTGCATGTAACTTCAACTGTATATATAGTACCAGTCAAAAGTTTGGACACACCTACTCATTCAAGGGTTTTTCTACATATGTACTATTTTCTACATTGTAGAATAATAGTGAAGACATCAAAACTATGAAATAACACATACAGAATAATGTAAACCAAAAAAGTTTTAAACAAATCTAAATATATTTTATATTTGAAATTCTTCAAAGTAGCCACCCTTTGCCTTGATGACAGCTTTGCACACGCTTGGCATTCTCTCAACCAGCTTCATGAGGTAGTAACCTGGAATGCATTTCAATTAACAGGTGTGCCTTGTTAAAAGTTCATTTGTGGAATTTCTTCCCTTCTTAATGCGTTTGAGCAACGGCAGTCAAGCACCCAGGCTAACTTTGGCTAGCTTGCTAGCTACTTCCAGACACAAATGAGACCACGCTGACCATTATAGTCGCCCTAGCAGAGCTGGTTATGTAGTTTTCATGTTACCCAGAGCGTTGGTGACTGTAACTGTGCTGCTGGCGACAATTTAATGACATTTTTTTGCCAACGTTTACTGACACCGGACATATTCAACGGGTGTTGAGCGCTCGTAAATTCATTATTCTGCGCTCTGGTACACTCAGACGAGAGTGCTCTGAAATTGGAGTAGATAGCCAGAGTGAATTTACGAAAGCACCCGAATGTCCATTGAGAACGCACAACGACTATACCATTTAGCTTTGCTAAGAATGACGGGAATAATCAAGTCAATAAACATTGGGTATTAGTTAGATAGTGTGACAAACCTCTTCAAGGGTAGGAGAGTTTGTCACAAATTAAGTGGGAAACCGTCACCAAAAATCACCCCAGAATTAGAGTTCTTTCAAACAGGACAGTACCTGTATGTTGGTTTCTCCGTCCTGTTCCACCCAGGCCGCAGGCGTGGTCAAGGATAGCAGGGTTCGGTACACAAATCAGGTTCTCGGTAGGTCTAGGTCCAAACGCCAACAGGTAAGTCCAAACAGTCCAGGTCATACACAGAAAATCCAGTTGATATCTATCTTTTCACTTTCTCTTTCTCTATGGTTCACAGATCCCCCAGCCCCCTCCTCTCTCTCTTCCTGGTTTGTCTTGACCCCTTATCTGTACGTCGGCCCCACCTTCAGAGCGTTCCCCTTGCTTATGTGGATTGTCGTTTTTGGCTGTTGGCCATTTCGTGATCTTTAGTTCTTGTCGGGGTGGCCATTTTAGTGAGAGGGCAGAGTCTGTTCATTAGTTCTGCCCTCACATATCTGACATTTATCACTCGGCCCCCTTCATTGGCACACATCTCCCCCCTAGCTTCGACCCCCGAGGATGGGCTTACGCAGCAAAATAGGCGTGCATGCAGGATAACCCATCCCCATTTCCTTCCCTGCTCTGTGTTTTAAGTCGAAGTGAAACGGTTGTAGACTTTAAAAAAAACACATCACCCGAGGGTTCTTCTCTTTAGCCCTATGCATCCAGGTGAGTGGGGCATGGTCACTGATGAGGGTGAAGTGGTACTCTAGCAGGTAGTATTTCAGGCTTTCTAGAGCCCACTTTACTGCCAGTGCATCTTTCTCAATGACTGAGTAGTTGGCCTCCCATGGTTCCAGCTTCCTGCTTAAAAACAGGATGGGGTGTTCCAGCCCTTCTACGGGAGAGCACGGCACCCAAGCCAACCTCTGAGGCATCTGTATGAACAACTCTCTCTCTCTCTCTCTCAATGTCTGGTACCACCAACACTGTATTACAGCAGAAAGCCTCCTGTAATGTCTGGTACCACCAACACTGTATTACAGCAGAGAGCCTCCTGTAATGTCTGGTACCACCAACACTGTATTACAGCAGAGAGCCTCCTGTAATGTCTGGTACCACCAACACTGTTTTACAGCAGAGAGCCTCCTGTAATGTCTGGTACCACTAGCACTGTATTACAGCAGAGAGCCTCCTGTAATGTCTGGTACCACCAACACTGTATTACAGCAGAGAGCCTCCTGTAATGTCTGGTACCACCAGCACTGTATTACAGCAGAGAGCCTCCTGTAATGTCTGGTACCACCAACACTGTATTACAGCAGAGAGCCTCCTGTAATGTCTGGTACTACCAACACTGTATTACAGCAGAGAGCCTCCTGTAATGTCTGGTACCACCAACACTGTATTACAGCAGAGAGCCTCCTGTAATGTCTGGTACCACCAGCACTGTATTACAGCAGAGAGCCTCCTGTAATGTCTGGTACCACCAACACTGTATTACAGCAGAGAGCCTCCTGTAATGTCTGGTACCACCAACACTGTATTACAGCAGAGAGCCTCCTGTAATGTCTGGTACTACCAACACTGTATTACAGCAGAGAGCCTCCTGTAATGTCTGGTACCACCAACACTGTATTACAGCAGAGAGCCTCCTGTAATGTCTGGTACCACCAACACTGTATTACAGCAGAGAGCCTCCTGTAATGTCTGGTACCACCAACACTGTATTACAGCAGAGAGCCTCCTGTAATGTCTGGTACCACCAACACTGTATTACAGCAGAGAGCCTCCTGTAATGTCTGGTACCACCAACACTGTATTACAGCAGAGAGCCTCCTGTAATGTCTGGTACCACCAACACTGTATTACAGCAGAGAGCCTCCTGTAATGTCTGGTACCACCAACACTGTATTACAGCAGAGAGCCTCCTGTAATGTTCTAAATGTTTTGGTGGACTTTTCATCCCATTTGACCATGTTTGGCCATCTGGCTCTAGTCATGTCGGTGAGTGGGGCGGCCACTGTAGCATAACTTGGTATGAACTTCCAGTAGTAACCAGTCAACCCTAGGAAGGCTCGAACCTGCTTCTTATTTACTGGTTTCGGCCATCCTCTAATTGCCTCGACCTTCTTAAATTGGGGTTTGATTAACCCTCTTCCCACGGTGTATCCCAGATACTCTGTTTCCTCTAACCCCACGTAACACTTGGCAGGGTTCGCCATGAGCCCTGCCTTCCTAAGGGCATCTAGCACTGCCTGTCCAGGGTCGTAATGTACCTAGCTTTACCAATTTTCTCAACAGTTCATTTACTCGGGGTAGGGATCAAACTTGAAGATTTAATTTACCTTCTGAAAATCATTACAAAACCGCAAAGACGTATCGGGCTTGGAGACCATCAAAACTGGGCTAGACCACTCACTTTGACTCTTTCAACCACTCCATCTGCCAACATTTTCTCCGTCTCTGATCTAATCGTGGCTCGTCGAGCCTTGGGTAACACATATGGACTCATGCTCACTTTTCTCCCTGGTAGGGAAACAATATCATGAGCCGTAACCTCAGCTAGGCCTGGTATCCCTGAAAACACATCTCTGTTTTTCTGAATCAGGGTCTTTACTTCCTGTATTTATGCTGGCGACAGAGTAGGTGAAACCTGCACTTCGGCTGCCTCCTGAGTGGGTGTGGGATACGTGACCATTAGTGTTTCTCCCTCTCTCCATGCTTTTAACAGGTTCATGTGATAGATCTGTTCCGGGGGCCGACAACCTAGCTGTCAGTTCCGATAATTAACTTATCCTATTCTCTCCAGCACTTCACAAGGTCCTTTCCATGCGGCTAGTAGTTTACACTCTACCGTGGGGACCAGCACTAACACCTTATCTCCCGGTTGAAATTCCCTCAGGGTAGCCTGCCAGTTATAAGTGTCCTGCTGGTGCTCTTGTGCTTGTCTCATGTGCTCTCTGACGATGGGCGTGACTGTGGCTATCCTGTCTTGCATTGCCATGACATGCTCTATAACACAAGTGTAAGGGGTGGACTGGTGCTCCTAGGTTTCCCGGGCGATGTCCAAGATTCCCCGGGGGTGCCTCCCATATACCAGCTCAAAGGGTGAATACCCCAGCGTGGCTTGGGGAACCTCGCTAATGGCAACCATCAGTTACGGTAACATGAAATCCCAGTTTTTCCCATCCTTATCGATTACCTTCCTGAGCATTAACTTCAGGGTCATACCCATTTCCTGAAGAATTGCATTATGGGCCCTAAAGTACGGAAATGGTGTCCTCTGCGTGTATACTTCATATTTTTGCAAATTTAGTACGACATCCGGGAACTTTTGGCATACTAACCATATCAATACTATGACCAATAAGCATACTATATACTCAATCCACGTCACAAATAGTACGGTTAGTGTGGTTAGTATGGGTATTCGAAAAGAGCTCATGTCCATATTATGGCAAAATAGTTCAAATAAGCAAAAATAAACGACAGTGCATCATTACTTTAAGACATTAAGGTCAGTCAATGCGGAACATTTCAAGAACTTTGAAAGTTTCTTCAAGTGCAGTCGCAAAAACTAACAAGCGCTATGAGGAAACTGGCTCTCAAGAGGACCGACACAGGAAAGGAAGAACCAGAGTTACCTCTGCTGCAGAGGATGAGTTCATTAGAGTTAACTGTACCTCAGAAATTGCACCCCAAATAAATGTTTCACATAGTTCAAGTAACAGACACATCTCAACATCAACTGTTCAGAGGAGATTACGTGAATCAGGCCTTCAGGGTCGAATTGCTACAAAGAAACCACCACTAAAGGACCGTAATAAGAAGAGACTTGCTTGGGCCAAGAAACATAAGCAATGGACATTAGACCGGTGGAAATCTGTTCTTTGCTCTGAGATTTTTGGTTCCAAACGCCGTGTCTTTGTGAGATGCAGAGTAGGTGAACGGATGAACTCTGCATGTGTGGTTCCCACCATGAAGCATGGAGGAGGAGGTGTGATGGTGTGGGGGTGCTTTGCTGGTGACACTGAGGGTGATTTATTTAGAATTCAACGCACACTTAACCAGCCTAGCTACCACAGCATTCTGCAGCGATACGCCATCCCACCTGGTTTGCGCTTAGTGGGACTATCATTTGTTTTTCAACAGGACAATGACCCAACACACCTCCAGGCTGTGTAAAGGCTATTTGACCAAGAAGGAGAGTGATGTAGTGCTGCATCAGTTGACCTGGCCTCCCCAATCACCCAACCTCATCCCAATTGAGATGGTTTGGGATGAGTTGGACCACAGAGTGAAGGAAAAGCAGCCAACCAATCAAATGTATTTATAAAACCCTTCTTACATCAGCTGATGTCACAAAGTGCTGTACAAAAACCCAGCCTAAAACCCCAAACAGAAAGCAATGCAGGTGTAGAAGCACGGTGTCTAAATCGATCATAGCCGATCATTCAGAGTATCTCTACCGCACCTGCTGTCTCTAGAGAGTTGAAAACAGCAGGTCTGGGACAAGGAAGCACGTCCGATGAACAGATCAGGGTTCCATAGCCGCAGGCAGAACAGTTGAAACTGGAGCAGCAGCATGACCAGGTGGACTGGGGAGTCAACATGCCAGGTAGTCCTGAGGCATGGTCCTAGAGCTCAGGTCCTCTGAGAGAGAGAGAGAGAGCTTAAATTCACACTGGATAAGACAGGAGAAACACTCCAGATATAACAGACTGACCCTAGCCCCCCAACACAAACTATTGCAGCATAAATACTGGAGGCTGAGACAGGAGGGATCAGGAGACACTGTGGTCCCAACAAGTGCTCAGCATATGCGGGAACTCCTTCAAGACTGTTGGAAAACTATTACAGGTGAAGCTGGTTGAGAGAATGCCAGGTGTGTGCAAAGCTGTCATCAAGTAAAAGGTGGCTACTTTGAAGAATCACAAATATTTAATATATTTTGATTTGTTTAACAGTTTTTTGGTTACTACATGATTCCATATGTGCTTTGTCATAGTTTTGATGTATTCCCTATTATTCTGCAATGTAAAATAGTCCAAATAAAGAAAAACCCTGGAATGAGTAGGTGTATCCAAAAGTTTGACTGGTACTGTATATAAAACATACCATTATTTTTTGTTACCTAATGATTCTGGTGATTCAAATCTCAAAATCTGCTAAAACTGCATCAAACCCTCAGGCAAGGCGCAGTATTCATGCCTTTCTTTCCATCTTTTCAAAACCTTTAAAATCTTTGACGAGCCCAGCAGTTCTTGACTCGTCACTTGACAGAGCCAGCATAGGTGTCGCTGCTTTCCCTAGTTTGAAGTATTTCATATTTTGCGTGTATGCTTAATGCTAAAACATGTTGTGTGGGTAATGCCTGGGGTAAACTCTGCACATTTGGGCGTGTCTACTTAATTTGTCGTTCGCATCCCTTGAACTGAACAAAGCTAACTAGCTAGCAAAAACAACCTATCAAATCAAACAATTTTCCAAGTTGGAATAATGTAACATGCCGCATTGAGGGTTCGAACGGGGGACGTCAACTATAATGTAAGTTAAGAACATAGGCAATATGCAGGAGCTCAACAAAACGTGACATGACAGGCCACAGCCATCCTCGTTGCTAACTGTCGGACAGGCGAACAGTGAGTCCTGGACTGACCATCGTTACCAATGAAAACATTTTCACCCTGACTTTTACACATCTTGGACATCTACCTGTACTTCGTGGACGTAGTGGGAATGGGGCTTCTCACACCACTCAATACGGGCCAGAGCTTGGCTTCTACCAGATGGATGTGACTAACCACTTTACAACTATTCTACGTGAGTGGCTGCATGCGGGCGCACTCGCGCGTGAGGATTCAGCTCTCCAACCGGCTTGAAGCCCTATCAGGGATCATCAACTAGATTTAGCCACGGGCCAATTTGTTCTTGCGCGAATGGTTAGTTGTCGGGAACATAATAAAACAAAGAATTGACTGCAAATTGAACGCAAGAAGCCTAAACATATATAATATTTGACTAAAACATACTCATTTCAAATATTGATTATATTTGGGAACATTTCCCTGTATAGGGTGCCGTCTTTCAGATGGGATGTTAAACGGGTGTCCTGACTCTGTTGTCACTAAAAATCCCATGGGGCTTATTTTAAGAGTAGGAGTGTTCACCAGGGTGTCAGGGCCAAATTCCTAACCTGGCCCCATTCCATCATGGCCAACTAATCATCCCCCTCATTCCTAATTGGCATATATCCCTCCTCACCTCTCCATCATAGCTAATGTGTGGTGAGGGTTCTGGTACAAAAAAAATGGTCACTGTTCATCACTAAGATGTGTGCTACACATTCATGGTGGATGAGGTGAGTTCCCTCTACTATGTAAAGTGCTTTGCGTACCTCAGTTGGTACAATAGTGCTAGATATAAATCCAATAAATTATTACAAATTATTATTATTTGTATACAATCACATATGTCTCTCTATTATGCGTTGGGAATACTTGGGAACAGATTAACCAAATTAAAATAACTTTGAGCTGATTTCCTGGTGTTTTTACAGTCTTTTATGTCCAACAATTAAATATTTGTTTTTTTAGCTCAGAAAACTTTGGGAGCCAAATAAAACCACCCGCAGGCCACAAGTTGGGGAACCCTGCCCTAATGGATGGAGCTGCCTACCTGTGTGCTGCCTGGGAGAACTATGCTACTGTTTGTGTGTGTGACGTTTTGTGCCTTGGGGATGCATCTCCCACACAACCATGGGCCTGTTGTGTCCATGCAGAATAAAGTAATAGACATGTGGTTCTGCTGTGAATTCTAAAACGCTGTCAGTGAGATGGTTCACCCTGAAGGACAGATGAAATAACTTCATTTACAACAACGTAGGGCTGAGAATGCATTTTCCTTTGGAATTTTGAGGGTTAACATCTCTTTGAATGTGTTTGATTTATCAAGCCAAAATGTTGTTTTGATGAGAGACTTCCACATTTTTAAATGTATTTTTCAGTCATTGATTGTTGATATGAAATGTAGTTAAACCCTTATTTATTATACAGTTGAAGTCAGAAGTTTACATACACCTTAGCCAAATACATTTAAACTCAGTTTTTCACAATTCCTGACATTTAATCCTAGTAAAAAATCCCTGTTTTAGGTCAGTTAGGATCACCCCTTTATTTTAAGAATGTGAAATGTCAGAATAATAGTAGAGAGAATGATTTATTTCAGCTTGTATTTCTACCCACATTCCCAGTGGGTCAGAAGTTTACATACACTCAATTAGTATTTCGTAGCATTGCCCTTAAATTGTTTCACTTGGGTCAAAAGTTTCAGATAGCCTTCCACAAGCTTCCCATAATAAATTGGGTGAATTTTGGCCCATTCCTCCTGACAGAGCTGGTGTAAGAGTCAGGTTTGTAGGCCTCCTTGCTCGCACACGCTTTTTCAGTTCTGCCCACAAATTTTCTATGGGATTGAGGTCAGGGCTTTGTGATGGCCCCACTCCAATACCTTGACTTTGTCCTTAAGCCATTTTGCCACAACTTTGGAAGTATGCTTGGGGTCATTGTCCATTTGGAAGACCCATTTGCGACCAAGCTTGAACTTCCTGACTGATGCCTTGAGATGTTGCTTCAAAATATCCACATAATTTCCCCCCCTCATGATGCCATCTATTTTGAGAAGTGCACCAGTCCCTCCTGCAGCAAAGCACCCCCACAACATGATGCTGCCAACTCTGTGCTTCACAGTCAGGATGGTGTTCTTCAGCTTGCAAGCCTCCCCCTTTTTCATCCAAACATAATTATGGTCATTATGGCCAAACCATTCTATTTTTGTTTCATCAGACCAGAGGACTTTTCTCCAAAAAGTATGATCTTTGTCCCCATGTGCAGTTGCAAAATGTAGTCTGACTTTTTTATGTCCGTTTTGGAGCAGTGGCTTCTTCCTTGCTGAGCGGCCTTTCAGGTTACGTCAATATAAGACTCGTTTTACTGTGGATATAGATACTTTTGTACCCATTTCCTCCAGCATCATCACAAGGTCCTTTGCTGTTGTTCTGGGATTGATTTGCACTTTTCGCACCAAAGTACGTTCATCTCTAGGAGACTGAACGTCAACTTAGTGTATGTAAACTCTTGACCCACTGGAATTGTGATACAGTGAATTATAAGTGAAATAATCTGTCTGTGAACAATTGTTGGAAAAATGACTTGTGTCATGCACAAAGTAGATATCCTAACCGACTTGCCAAAACTATAGTTTGTTAACAAGAAATTTGTGGAGTGGTTGAAAAACAAGTTTTAATGACTCCAACCTAAGTGTATGTAAACTTCCGACTTCAACTGTATATATGTGGGTAATAATATTATTAGTGTCTGTGTGTTTGCTTGCGTGCAGTGCAGTACATTGTAAGAATTGTAAATCCCTTGTAAAAGGATATGGAGTTTTAAATGTGCATATATTGGTATTTTAGTGCCACCTATCAGTTGTAACTGTGGATGCTACATCGGTCTATGGCTGAGCTGAGTGGGGTGTCATTTTGTCATATATGTGGGGGTGGCAGGGTAGCCTAGTGTGTTGAACTAGTAATCGAAAGGTTGCAAGTTCAAATCCCCGAGCTGACAAGGTACAAATCTTTCATTCTGCACCTGAACAGGCAGTTAACCCACTGTTCCTAGGCCGTCATTGAAAATAAGAATGTATTAACTGACTTGCCTAGTTAAATAAAATCACTTGTGTGTTTTGCCTACATTGATATGTACATTTGGTGAAATTTTTTGTAAATGTTGTTACTTTGGTTGTTGGAACTATCTTTTGTATGGGGAACTTGGGCTTCATCAAGGTTTATTTGTGAATACATCTGGCTTTAATAATGTGACTACCCATCCACTGACCTCACCACAAGTCACTCCACGCAGTCCATACGCATCTATTGTACATTTCTCTGTGTATGCACAAACTATTCTAACATTTTATTCTGTGTTTTTCAAATGCCACCTCAGCAGCAGCAATTACAAAAAAATACTAGATGTGAATAACAACAAATGATTCAGAAGTTGAACCAAAAGAAAAAACCTAACCCCACCCTTACATTGTATTATTACAGAGAATAATAAAATAAACATCATGATATCAATGCACCACTGCGTTGTGGTAATATGTCACTAATTGCTTCTAATTATTCAGTACAGGATAGGCGAATATTTAATTGAGCGCACGCCCTTTAAACTTGGTGGTGGATGCCTGCCACTGTGATTGGTCGGCAGCCACGAATGACAGCACCTGCTTAGCTACTTAATCAAAACTGACACGAGTTGAGGGAGATATAGGAAGCATCATACCCTCTCGGTACTCACTCTCGACATTAATGCGCGGTTCCAAACTGAACTTAATTCAAAAGTCATATTTTTCAAAATTTCCTTTTTTTTTTTTTTTTGAGTGCCTAATAGTGCAAATGGAGATGCTACTTACATTTTCTTTAGCGCTCTTTTTAATAGCGTTTCAGCAATTATTTGCGACAGATCCAATCGAATTTCACGAAATCCCTCAAGACAAACATTTGAACCAGCCGAAAAGACGACTATCACTGCAAAACACGGGTAAGTGAATGCTACTATAAATTGCATGTTTAAAATAATAATTCAGATTATAACTTTTTTAAACAGGTGAACTCAAAAAATTAAATAAAGATTCCCTGTTTGAGTTTCACATTCTGTCACGAGCCAAAATGACAAAATCAATCATTCTATGACAAGTCTTTTGGGGTTATTTAGTCTCATGTGGAGAAGTTGATTTCAATGTGGATTAAACTCTTTTTACGAAATTGTGACACACACACACACCTGTGGTCGAAATGTGGTTTTATCATAGTCTGTTCCTACGCAGGTACCCAGTGATCTCTAGTTCTGTCACTTCACTGTAATTCCATACGCCTAGTGGCCAGCTCTTTTCCAGGCACCTTCCTGTTTAAATGCCAACACAAGCTCTGACAGCAAGCTGTTTTTACCCCGGCGCAGGCACACCAGCGGGAATATGATAACAATTTTAGAAATTGTAGCATTGTTACGATACATTTGCATGTTTTCTAATATTTTATTTGCCCCCTATATGACCTATAAGCAGTTTTGCTAAGAAACATAAATGCCAAGGTGATAGGTTGTGCAGACTACAGAGGAATGATTATATTGTTTTGACATATTTCTAACTATAGGTTACTTGAATGTTTGCTATTGGGTTGATTTTTAAAACGCGCAAGTTGCCATTTGTGTTCAATTACGCACAAATGCATTGAATGGAAGCCCATGTTTTATTTTTCGATCAAAGCCGTCATGACACTATTAGCAATGCATTAATGTACTTTTGCCTATCCCCTGCGTTTCTGTAATCACCGATACAATGCCACATGGCGTCAGGCACTCGAATGGTCCCAGCATTCCGTCTTCCTAGTCATGGTCTAACCCTATTGCAATTGTAAAAGCTATTTGCTACTAAATCATGGATTTTATTTTTTAAATCTCTACTGTATTTGGAACATGATCATTATTGAAAGTATCAGTAAAAATGTCGAATGTTTTTTTCTCATCCCCCTAGCAACCACTACATTGGCACCAGGTCAACTTCTGCATTGTTATTAAAAAGCTACTGTTCCCTTGTAGTTTTCACATGCCCTCCCTCATGTTCACTAACATGTTCTCTCCATCAGCGGAGATCCAGCACTGTCTGGTGAATGCTGGGGATGTGGGCTGTGGCATGTTCGAATGCTTCAACAACAACTCGTGTGAAATCCAAGGCCTACATGACATCTGTATGACATTTCTGCACAATGCCGGCAAGTTTGACTCCCAGGTATATCCCACTTCTTCCTAACCTCCTGGATTGTGAGTGACTCAGGAGTGTGTTTCTATCGTAGAGGGTGAAAGACAGTGACAGCATCCCCCATGCCCTACTACAGCTTACATACATTACATGCTTTATGGAACTGTATAAACATGTGTTATGGTTATTAGTTATAGCACAACACAATTTGGAAATTGCCACTTCAGATGTATAGCTTTGACGATTATGGAAATTTGGTTTATGAATATTTGTCACGCAAATTGCCAGTTATTGTCATAATTGCTGAAAAAGTGTGAACTCGTAATGCATCTTAGAAAATTAGCTACAACATACCTAGCATTGGGCCAGTAACCAAAAGGTCGCTGGTTTGCTTTCCCGAGCCAGCAAGGTGGGAAAATCTGCTGTTCTGCCCTTGCGCGAGACCATTAACCGCTAACAAATGCTCCCTGGGTGAGGATGTCAATTTAAGGCAGCCCCCCCCACACCTCTCTGGGTTAAATGTGAAAGACATTTTGGTTGAAAGCATTGTGCAACTGACTAGGTATCCCCCTTCCCAAACACCTGTCTCAAGCGACTAGATTTGACCACTTGGAACTTTCGAAAATTAAGCTTCTCTTGACTGCCACTCTACTCAAAACTATTACCAACTTTAGCATCTTCATGTAAAAATGAAACTGCTATTGGGTGAACTATATCTACTTGAAAATAAAGTTGAATCCCCCCCGCTAAAATAAATGTAAGAGGATATGACGACTACAACTTCAGTTCACGGTTATTGTCCATAATTGTTAGCTATACTATTGTACCAGCCCTAAGGTGATGTCAACCTTTTATGTTGAACTCTTAAAGGGGAAGTCCTTCATCAAGGATGCCCTGAAGTGCATGGCCCACGGCCTGAGGCACCGGTTCAGCTGTGTGAGCAGGAAGTGCCTGGCGGTGAACGAGATGGTGTTCCAGCTGCAGAGAGAGTGCTACGTCAAACACAACCTTTGTTCTGCTGTCAGGGAGAACGTCAATGTCATGGTGGAGATGATTCACTTCCAGGACCTCTTCCCCAAAGGGTGGGCATGAGGCCTTCCATTTCATACTAAACCCATTCAGTGTAGTACATTTTAATGGTCCAGAGTCCACATGCTCTGTATTAAATTACTATAGTAATCTGCATTCAGAAATATAATTGTTCCTCTTCCTATGTCAGGCCTCATGTGGAGCTGGTGAACATCCTGCTGGGCTGTGGCGAGGAGGTGAGGACGGCTATAGCACGGAGAGTGAGGATGCAGTGTGAGCTGAACTGGGGGGCCCTGTGTGGCAGCCTGAGCCTGTGCTCCCTAGGCCGCTCAGATGACCCCCAACACATCACCGTCCCTTCTGCCTCTCTGCAGGGCAGGAGCACACTGCCCCCTGCTGGCCAGCTCTCCCTCCCCAACACCGAACAGGACCAACCAAGAACAGACCAGCTAGGCGACGAGGGGAGCCTTCACCCCTCTGAGAGTCTCAGTCAGAATCCCCTGGATGACGCAAACCCTGGGCTCGCTGTGCCCGGTCAAGCACCCAGTACCGCCGTCCAGGGGTGAAACAGAGTGCAAGGTCCCTAGCCTGAACACGCAACAGATAAGCCCCTAACCTCTGACCCACGTTTCCCCCTCAAGCAACCCTACTACAGACTACCTCTTACCCCCTTTCCCCTCAAGCAACCCCACTACAGATGACTGACCCCCCCCCCCCCCCCCCCCCCTTCCCCTGAAACAACCCTACTACAGATGACCTCTGTTGTAAACAAGGGAGAGTAATGACCGTGTACCATGCTTCCCCATTCATACTCTCCTAAATGGTACAGGTGACAGGGTATATTTGGTAAAATGTAGATTTGAGGCCTTGTTTTTCAATAATTCCTTGTTTTAATTACAAGTGATATTCAAAACATATTTTAAAGTAACATTTATTTCATTTGATTCCTTTTTAAAAGTAAATCATGGGCATATCAATCTTACCTGGATCTGTATAAATAGTTTATACTGTATCTGTTAGTTCAGTAAAGATGTAAGCGTTTGTCACAGCAAGGACTCTATTGGAACTGGTTGGAAGTTGTCTTACACTACTTCCCAAAATTGTGACTGCAATATTCCATGTTTAGCTAGACATTAACTTGGTATTACACACAAAGTTATGACTTATAGTTTGATAAATTAGGTTTTAAAGAGACCTTACACTTAATTAAACCCACATCTTGGATGGCTGACTCGCTCTAGGTCCTATTTTTCTTGTTATCCAGAAGATGAGGTAAATTTATAAGTAAACTGTCTATTGTGTTTTACATTCTATCAACTAGTTTCAATACTGCATTTGTTTTAACTAAATACTAGCGCTACCGTAAATAAACTTGTGTAGAGAATTGTGCTTACGCAAGCTGTCAATGTTTCTGCGGAAACTATTTATTTGCAGTACAAAAGTGAACCGTACAACTCAATGTCACATCAACTCTGCAAAGAGAAGTCCATTACTGGCCCATATGATGCCTTGTGTGATTTCTCATCACAAGTAACAACTTGGCTGACAAGTGGCCCTTCTACCACAATCAGGAAAGCTCATTAAAAAGATATCTCAAACTCTGAAACATGGTAATGCGTGTTCACTCAAAGGCAAACATCAGGAAACCTCAGGTGTTAATAACAAAACAATGAGAACCATCTAAATGTATTAGTTAAATGGAATGTTGTGAGTCTTAGCCTGTTCTCACTGAGGCCTTCGTTTTATATGTATCAGGGTCTACTGCAATTGTTCATTTTTTTTTTCACAGGATGACCACAGAATGTCTTGTCAAACATTTTCAAATCTGCCAGTTTTGAATGTTTTTACTAGCTTTTGATCCAACTAGCTAGCTTGTCCTTTAGTAGTAACCTCAATAGTACTCCAAGTAACCTACCTCACCAGTCATGCCAGCTCTAGAGATGTTTAATACTGGACACTTTCAGAGGACATTGAACTGGTATGAATACAACAGACACTCTGCTATCTCGTTCATTTTTGTATATTTTTTTTTTTTTTACACATTTTGTACAGTTGGCTTGTATGATGTGGATTTTCTTTTGGTATGTCCAGTTGTGCATGTGTAAGATGAGAATCAACTGCCCTCTACACAACTTCTGTCAGTACTATTGGCTAAATGTCAAGTGGATGACTGCATTCAGACTCTGTACTTGAAAACAGCAACTTATTTCTTACGAAGTTTGTTTGTACTCTGATTCAATGGCTAAGTATTTAACTTGTATTTATTTTGACTACTTTTCTTAAGCTATGCATTACCTTTATTTGTGGTGTAGGGTTAGGCCTTGATACAAGCAAACTACCATTTTATACTTTTCATTTTAGTTATTTTGAACATTAAACATTTCAGCTTACTTTGCCGTTTTAAATCTATGACAATGCATTGTAATCATTTCATAAGCATATTGTTGAATACAACTAACAAATTCTACTAGTTGGCTTGAGTCGCAACTCAGTGCAAATTGTTAAATCTTAAATGACACTGACGTGCAGAACAATCAACGTAAGGTTGCGCAAAAGTTGTATCGTGTCAATATTGTAACATTTGCCAAAATCAGATGTACATAGACGCCATCTGTCCATAATACTGTTGCTTACTGCCATCTACTGGTAATACACAGGACCCATATTGGAGGAATCCAAAGTGGACACTATTCAGCCAGCTCAAGATTTACTGAGGGAGTGACTGGTCACCCTCAATTCATTCATTCACATGACCCTATTAAATGTCTTGAACACCCTCTCATAGACTTGCCTCATGTTTACGACCACAAATAACCGTAGCGGCCCGGTTTATGAATATTGACTTCTGTGGCACATTCGCTGCCGCTACGGGCCAGAAGGTTGAGAGGGTTTGTCGATCAGCCCAGATGAGAACTCTCCATGGAGCCTGTTTCATTACACTACGATCAGCTAGGGGTTAATCAGATTTATAGTAATATCAAATGTATGCAACAATTTCCAAGTTTCTCTGCACCACCCAACCAATGAAGCATACCGACTATGGACACTTGTAGGTTTACCCAGTATAGAAGGCTTGGTTGACATTTTCCGAAAGTTTGACTTTTTTGTGTTTTGTAGCATGTCGCTTTCAGTTCAATTGTCCGCTGCACAGTTTGGATTGATTTTATTTGTCATTTAAATACATTTACACATACTATTTTTAAACTGACTCTGATTGCACAAAATTGGGGACATTTCTATTGTGGTCCCTTAAAATGTTTAACATAAATATATAATTTACGTTAAGTTTTGCTCAAAGGGGTGAACCTCGCCTGTGTATCATTGTCAATGATAATGCAACGTATTCCCTTATAATGCCAGTCACTGGTCTTTTTGTTTGGCTACTGAACAAAAACAAATGTAACGCAACAATTTCAAAGAATGCGTTTTAACCCACAAGGATTTATTAGACAAATACCCCCCTCATGTGAAGAAGCTGGATGTTGAGGTCCTGGGCTGGTTTGGTTACACGTGGTTGTGAGGCAACAGCTCTGGTAGACATTCCTACAGTTAGCATGCCAATTGCACGCTCCCTCAAATTGAGACATCTGTGACATTGTGTTGTGACCTTTTATTGTCCCCCAGCACAAGGTGCACCTGTGTAATGATCATGCTGTTTAATCAGCTTCTTGATATGCCACACCTGTTAGGTGGATGGATTATCTTGGCAAAGGAGAACTGCTCACTAACAGGTAAACAATTTTGTGCACAAAATTTGAGAGAAATAAGCTTTTTGTGCGTATGGAACATTTCTGGGATCTTCTATTACAGCTCATGAAACAGGATCAACACTTTACATGTTGCTTTATATTTGTGTTCAGCGTAGATAGAGACACATTACATAGATATTTTTATCAACCTCCAGATAAGTATAAGGGGAGAGATTAAGTACAATTCTTACAAGCTTGTTTGGGTGGTAGCTTATTTTTCAGACGTTTGGGGCTGCTGATGAATCATGTTTAGGCATATTCAAAGTGACACTGGACTAGTGAGTTGCCAGAGTCTTTAGGGTGTCTATAGCTTAGGTTTCCTTCCAATTGGCGACAGATTTTCATGTGAATCTTCATAAAAACAATATGCCATTTCAGAGTTTCCTTTAGACAAATTTGGCGCTGGACAACATGCCAGGGAAGATTTTAATATACTGGACAAATTACAAATTTAATGGACATCTATATGCATTCAGATCCAACACAGCTAGCGCCATCAATAAAAGAGGGATGTTTGCCAAATGAGACACATTTACATGTCCTTAAAAACAGCCTATAACAAATGACAAAAACCCTATTCCTTGTAGGGTTTTGATGTGTAGCATATGCAAAACTGTATAGCCTATTATTTGGGGGGATTCCTAAAACAATAATTGTCCACCTCAAGAGTTCAGGTCTCAAGAGATTTGAGCACTAAATATATCAGGGCACTGCATACAAAGACCTACAGGCTTAGTTGTCTACTGTATGATATTCCTATTTTAATAAATTTAAAGAAAGAGAAGCTTAGGCCTAACCCCAGAGAGATGGAGATGTGCTGGTGGCATGCTACGACATCGACATGCATTTCCTTAATGTCAGATGGCTACTGCATCTGCTATACAGATAGACATACAGAAGGAGGGGCATTTGTTCATTTCTCTGAATATTTTGTATAAAGATAAGCATTATATTATAGGAGTAACTCTGGTAGGTCTGAAACTTCCTCACCTCAAGTTGAACTGTTATTTGGACCGCCAAGGTGCACTGCCTTCATATCGTAGGCCTGGGTAGCTAAAGCTTCATAATAGCCACACCATACCTAAACTTTATTAAGGTAAATGTATATCTGTCCTTATGTCATGTGAAAGTGGAGACAGATCTTTGAGCTAGCTAGCAATAATTAAAGAGACTTGAGAAACATATGTTTATTCAAAATGTTGTAAAACGGTTGATTCTTTTATACAATAAGTAGTCTATCTCACAACAATTTCCTAAATTCATGTGTTTTGGGAACACTATTCCATCAGCAATACAGATCTACAGTAACCATTTCCTTCTTATTGTATATGGACTACGGCCAGGTTGTACATTCCAGGTAAACTGTACAGTAAGAATAAGTAGGGCAATGGGATAAAAAAATATATTTTAAAAAGTGCACCTGCCAGCTATGAGCCCTGAAACAAGGTTATTCCTCTGTGGTATAGATAGATAATGCATGTCAGTCTGACACAGTTCTGCCGACAGTCTGACACAGTTCTGCCGACAGTCTGACACAGTTCTGCCGACAGTCTGACACAGTTCTGCCGACAGTCTGACACAGTTCTGCCGACAGTCTGACACAGTTCTGCCGACAGTCTGACACAGTTCTGCCGACAGTCTGACACAGTTCTGGGCCAGTAACCGAAAGGTAGCTAGATCGAATCTCTGAGCTGACAAGGTAAAAATCTGTCGTTCTGCCCCTGAACCATGCAGTTAACCCATTGTTCCTAGTCCATCATTGTAAATAAGAATTTGTTCTTAACTTACTTGCCTAGTTAAATAAGGGTTAAATAAAATTTAAAAAAAATTGTCTGACAGTTCTGTAGACAGTCTGGGGAAGGTGCATAATGGAAATGCACAAGACTGTATGGCAAGAAAAACTAATTGAAAGGTTAGAAAGGCATGACTGTAGTTATATTACAGACAGTTTTGGACAGATATCAAGGGACAAAAAAAAATGAACAGGAAATTGCTCACAATTTTCTCTAAATGAATGGGAACAGCCTTTTTTTCAAAATGTACAAGACAGTTGCTAAAAACAAAGCCACTGCTAGAAAGATGAGTAGTTTGTCAGTCAATTCTCGTCTGTTATATTTTGAGATCAGTTTCCTTCCCAAATGTATGGTTCCTGTCATGGCTTTGAACTCTTCATCAGTTTCCAGGACTGTTCTTGAAGACGTAGCTACATACAGGAGAAAATGTGTACATAATGACTCATTTATCCTAGATTAATAAGAGCATTGCTGGGATGAATTACAATACGTGCTGGAAATGCAAAGTGTTCTAGACTAGTGGACAAAGCCTAGCACCAACAGGGACACTAGGGGCAGTATGCCAAAGGGACGAGGCTATGTGAATATTTGTGTGCTCACTTTCCAGCTATTTTTGTATTGTACTATAGTGTATTGGCTTTGTGTATTTTGTATGTGAACATCACAACATACATTTTCAGATAAATGGACAATAAAGTTATCATATCTTTGTTTCGTTGTAGGTTCGCTCTTCTGCAAAATGGCATGTATTATTATTATAGGTCTGCAAGCCCTAACCATTGGCACCCATTTTGTGACTGTTCTCCCTTCCCGAATGAGTAGTCTCTTACCCAGAGTGCCGATGGTCTCCTCGCTCTGCGACACCGACTGAGCCATCATACGACTGATGCTCATCAGGCTCTCTGTGATATCACCGGATGTCTGGACCAAACTCTCCTTAGTTGCTTTTCTGAGAGGGGACACACACTGCAATTAATTCCAATGCAATTCCAACTTTCTGTCCATATCAAAGGGGTATTTATCCACTTGCAAGTTAATACGTTTCTTGAAAAAGTGCTGAAGAAAGCTGTGAAGAATGAGGATTGCAGGAATAAGAAACTGGACATATAGAGGGTTAATAAAGCAGCTGTGAGTGAAGAGAAGAGCACCACACACCGTTGTCGCACAGTGGAGTCTCCACCATACAACAGCTCATCTTTCTCAAGGTTGTCAATGGACAGTTTACATGCCAGGTTTGCCTTCCTCCAAGCTGTCTGGTTACTGTAGAGGGAATATTTTTGAAAATATTCAGTTAAGGAATTCCAAGAGGAATTGTGAGATCAAAAATAGGAATCTAGATTCCAATCTCATACCTCAGCATCTGTCTACGATTACTCTCTGTCTCACTCAAGATGGCTTGTTTTTCTGTTTCTCGGTCTTGTTCCTTGGCCATTTGCTCCATATTCTGTGAATTGAATGTATAGATCAGAAGAGTTTTATCTAGCTGATCACAATGAATGTGATGTAAGTTAAACTAATGCATTGAATTACATACCTGGATTCTCAGTCGTAGCTGATTGAATCTCTCTTTTACTTCGGAGTTGAAATCCATCAACACACTTTGTGGCCCCGGACATTCTCTAATGTCCTAAGCAAGATACATACTTTTTAAACTTTAACTGATCATTCAATATAATCCACATTTGTTTAATAGTTTATTGCATCGCTTTCTCTCAACAATTACAGTAGCTAGCTAGGCTAGATTAGTTTGCCAAATGTACACTGACTTGTCCCCCAATCACACATTTAAATTACACAAAATGAATAAAGAAAATAAGTAAACAGTTAATAAAATATAGCTACCTGAATGAGAGCTTTAATTTCGAGATCATATTTGATTATTTCTTGTCCACAAATTCGGACGTGGACATCCTGGGAAGAGGCCATTTCTGTTGTTGTACGGCAAACCACAAATCCAAAAAGTGCGTGCTATTTGAAGCGCGTTTTTCAATGAAAAGATTGGGTGTTCAATATAAATGGGAAATGCATTATATGCAATATTAACATAACTAATGAACACATCGTATTAAAAATATATATAGCATAAGCAGCTGTGCATAGTCTATATATGAAAAGTACTTATTTGAATAATCTTTTTTTTCTTGTGCATTTTGCTACTTGCCTCGTGGCTCCCGCATACTTTGTTGAATACAAACTTTCTTTACCCAACCGTGGGACAGACTATCTTTGTTCCAACACTCGGGACTAATCCTGATAGATATCAGTGTGGTGTTTTCTGTAATGACCTTAGTGATCACTGTTTTATAGCCTGTGTTCGTAATGGTTTCTCAGTGAAACGACATGTCCTGCTTTATCATAGACACTTGCTAAAAAACTTGAATTCCTTTGTGAACTGGCCTCTGTAAAATGGTATAGAATCAGCTTGATCCCCTCTGATCCCCTTCTTTTTTGATATTTTCAGTGTTATTGTTAACAAACACACCCCATCAAGAAAATGAGAATTAAAAAGAGGTTCAGCCCCTGGTTTGAACGTGATCTTGCAGAGTTGCTCCACCTCAAGAATTGCATTTGGTGAAAGGCTCGGCACATGCATACTCAGGCTGACTGGCTCTCGTTCGGGCAAATGAGAAATAAGTGCACTCAGGCTATCCGGAAGGCCAAAGTTAGTTACTTTAAGGACCTCTTCTCTCTCTGTGGGTCTAATCCCAAGAAGTTCTGGAAAACGGTTAGAGACCTGGAGAATAAACCCTCCTCCTCAGCTGCTCATGTCCCTTAATGTTGATGATGTGGTTGTTACTGACAAGGATCAATCACATGGCTGAGCTCTTTAATCACCACTTCATTAAGTCAGGATTCCTATTTGACTCAACCATGCCTCCTTGCCCGTACAACATTTCCTTATATGCCACCCCTTCTAATGCACTATCCTCAATGCTTCTCCCTCTTTCCCCCCTGCCCCACTACAAAGTTTCTCCCTGCAGGCAGTCACCTAGTCCGAGGTGCTGAAGGAGCTCCTTAAACTTGACCCCAAAAAAACATCTGGGTCAGATGGTTTAGATCCTTTCTTCTTTAAGGTTGCTGCCCCTATCATCACCAAGCCTATCTCTGACCTTTTAACCTGTTTCTCCTTTCTGGGGAGGTTCCCATTGCTTGGAAGGCAGCCACGGTTCATCTTTATTTAAAGGGGGAGATCAAGCTGATCCTAACTGTTATAGGCCTATTTATATTTTGCCCTGTTTATCAAAAGTGTTGGAAAAACTTGTCAATAGTCAATTGACTGGCTTTCTTGATGTCTATAGTATTCTCTAGGGTATGCAATCAGGTTTCTGCTCAGGTTATGGATGTGTCCCTGCCACCTTTAAGGTCCTCAATGATGTCACCATTGCCTTTGATTCTAAGTAATGTGCTATTTTTATTGACTTGGCCAAAACTTTTGATACGGTAGACCATTCCGTTCTTGTGGGCCGACTAAGGAGTATTGGTGTCTCTGAGGGGTCTTTGGCCTGGTTTGCTAACTACCTCTCGAAGAGTGCAGGGTGTAAAGTCAGAAAATCTGCTGTCTCAGCCACTGCCTGTCACCAAGGGAGTACCCCCAAGGCTCAATCCTAGGCCCCACGCTCTTCTCAATTTACATCAACAACATAGCTCAGGCAGTAGGAAGCTGTCTCATCCATTTATATGCAGATGATACAGCCTTATACTCAGCTAGCCCTTCCCCAGATTGTGTGTTAAATGCTCCACAGCAAAGCTTTCTTAGTGGTCAATAAGCTTTCTCTACTTTCAACCTTGTTTTGGAGGTGTTCAGAACAAGGTTAAAAGTAGAGAAAGCTTATTGGCCACTAAGAAAGCATTCTCTACTTTTAACCTTGTTCTGAACACCTCCAAAACAAAGGTCATGTGGTTTGGTAAGAAGAATGCCCCTCTCCCCACAGGTGTGATTACTACCTCTGAGGGTTTAGAGCTTGAGGTGGTCACCTCATACAAGTACTTGGGTGCAGTGGCAGATTTAGGTATGGGGTACATGGGCAGCCGCCCAGGGCGGCATCTTGCCGGGGTCGGCACTGGGCGCCCTAAGAAAAACATTTGGAATGGTGACATTTGCGCGATCAGTTTTCTATCGCTCATTTGCACGTCACATAAATTATATCATGTCACCGTGTGGGACTGTGGGTCAATTAACCTTGTCAGAGTGGGCGCCCTGATTCTAGTTTGTGAGCTAGGCAGGCTACTGCCTGGGAAGGTCTCCCACTCAGAAGTACGAGATGGGGAGGGGGGCGGGGGTAGGTTGACCTTAGGTCTCCCCACTGGAAGCCCGAGGTAGGGGGAGCGGGGAATCTATCAAGTAGTGCACCTCTAACTTTGTACAGTACTAATGCAATTAGTAAAATCAGTCACACTATGAAATGCTACCAAATAAACCACAATTCATCCATAATACTTTGAATATATAGTTTCACAGACATGTTGTTGCATTTTTTTCTGGTTTGTGTGAAATCGTTCAGAATAATATAAAACCAGTCTTCACACCACCAAGGTGAATTGGTTTAGTCTTGACTCTTGGTTGACAGTGTTGGGGGATGGGTAATGTGTTGATGCTTGAGTGCCAAATCAACACAAATGGATAAGAAAAGGTCTAAGCCATCAGGTGTCCAGTTTAGGAAAAAGAGGAAAGAAGAGGAGCAGAAACCCATGAAAGATAAAGCTATGCAGATATGTCCTCTTTATGACTATAATATTATGCATTTAATGAAATAGACTAGTATAACACTTAGCCTATGTTGCTTTCTATGCTATTACACATACAGTGGGGAGAACAAGTATTTGATACACTGCCAATTTTGCAGGTTTTCCTACTTACAAAGCATGTAAAGGTCTGTAATTTTTATCATAGGTACACTTCAACTGTGAGAGACGGAATCTAAAACAAAAATCCAGAAAATCACATTGTATGATTTTTAAGTAATTCATTTGCATTTTATTGCATGACATAAGTATTTGATCACCTACCAACCAGTAAGAATTCCGGCTCTCACAGACCTGTTAGTTTTTCTTTAAGAAGCCCGCCTGTTCTCCACTCATTACCTGTATTAACTGCACCTGTTTGAACTCGTTACCTGTATAAAAGACACCTGTTCACACACTCAATCAAACAGACTCCAACCTCTCCACAATGGCCAAGACCAGAGAGGGTGTAAGGACATCAGGGATAAAATTGTAGACCTGCACAAGACTGGGATGGGCTACAGGACAATAGGCAAGCAGCTTGGTGAGAAGGCAACAACTTTTGGCGCAATTATTAGAAAATGGAAGAAGTTCAAGATGACGGTCAATCACCCTCGGTCTGGGGCTCCATGCAAGATCTCACCTCGTGGGGCATCAATGATCATGAGAAAGGTGAGGGATCAACCCAGAACTACACAGCAGGACTTGGTCAATGACCTGAAGAGAGCTGGAACCACAGTCTCAAAGAAAACCATTAGTAACACACTACGCCGTCATGGATTAAAATCCTGCAGCGCACGCAAGGTCCCCCTGCTCAAGCCAGCGCATGTGCAGGCCCGTCTGAAGTTTGCCAATGACCATCTGGATGATCCAGAGGAGGAATGGGAGAAGGTCATGTGGTCTGATGAGTCAAAATTAGAGCTTTTTGGTCTAAACTCCACTCGACGTGTTTGGAGGAAGAAGAAGGATGAGTACAACCCCAAGAACACCATCCCAACCATGAAGCATGGAGGTGGAAACAATTCTTTGGGGATACTTTTCTGCAAAGGGGACAGGACGACTGCACCGTATTGAGGGGAGGATGGATGGGGCCATGTATCGCGATATCTTGGCCAACAACCTCCTTTCCTCAGTAAGAGCATTGAAGCTGGGTCTTCCGGCATGACAACGACCCGAAACACACAGCCAGGGCAACTAAGGAGTGGCTCCGTAAGAAGCATCTCAAGGTCCTGGAGTGGCCTAGCCAGTCTCCAGACCTGAACCCAATAGAAAATCTTTGGAGGGAGTTGAAAGTCCGTATTGCCCAGCGACAGCCCCGAAACCTGAAGGATCTGGAGGTCTGTATGGAGGAGTGGGCCAAAATCCCTGCTGCAGTATGTGCAAACCTAGTCAAGAACTAAAGGAAATGTATGATCTCTGTAATTGCAAACACAGGTTTTTTTACCAAATATTAAGTTCTGCTTTTCTGATGTCTCAAATACTTATGTCATGCAATAAAAGGCAAATGAATTACTTAAAAATCATACAATGTGATTTTCTGGATTTTTGTTTTAGATTCCGTCTCTCACAGTTGAAGTGTACCTATGATAAAAATTCCTCTACATGCTTTGTAAGTAGGAAAACCTGCAAAATCAGCAGTGTATCAAATACTTGTTCTCTCCACTGAAGGGCGACAATATTCAGTTTTCTGTCCAACTAGCTTACATAACATTGGATATAATTTCACATGATAATGTGTGGAGCCTGCAGCAAAACATTTAAAACCTAACTAGCACATTATTGATTTGGTTAACTTTCACTGAGGTGACATCATAAAGGTTTTCTGTGATGGTATTGACTAGGTCCTGAGCTCAGTAAGGGGGCTAACTTAAAAGACGTCTATATTATGCTTATATTTGGTACCTTTTGTGATGTATTTTGGGGTGTCTAATGCCTAGAATTAGCCAATGAGGTTGTATGGTTCATTTGGTTCCTATCTGAAAGTTTGATAAATTGTGCATAATGACATGTATATTTAATTGTGCAACAAATGTATTTAGGGTGTCAGATTCATACTGTATTTCAATGCAAATTCAGGGGTACTTCTGAAATATTTTGGAACACCCTCTGGCACTTGCCAGGATGAAGAGCCATCTACCTCCTCAGCCACATAGGCCTCTTCAGAAATGATCTCAGAGCCTCAAGATGAGGAGCCATCCACCTCCTCAGCCACACAGGTGTCTTCACAAAAGTTGCCTGAGCCTGAGGATGAGGATGAAGACCCATTTGCTTCCACTTCTACCCAGCAGGGTTCTTCAGGTGTGTTTGTGCGCACGCACATGTGTGTTTGTGCGCATGCACATGTGTTTGTGTGCATTCCTGCATAACATAAACAAAATAAATAATTTCCTCTCGCAAAGTTTTACTTTTCCATATTGTAGGTAACAATGATGATTTTATTATTACTGGGTATGTTTGTGGGATGATCCACCACTATAAATGCGGTGAATAACGTGTTTAAACTAATGCCCATGTGCTCTCCCATTAGAAATGCCTGTAGCAGCATCCCCACCAAATCCTGCAGCTGAGGATGAACCACGGTCTACAGACCCTGCTGACTGGCCTTCTGTTCTGACTGACAGAATTTGGACACAACTAGTTTGCAGAGGACCAAGTGAGGTACCACCTAACTTTGTTTTCCCAAAAAATGAGAGTGATGGAAGTTGCCACCACCAGTATTTCAGGAAGACCTTGGTGAGTGGTAAAAAAAATCTCTAGAATTTGGTTGGTGTATTATTTTAAAGAAACAAAAGCCTCTTCTGCTTCTAAGAAGAAAATTAATTTAGCAAACTCAGGTCTGACAGACTGAAAACATGCACGTTCTTTGCTGACTTCACACGACAGCAGCCCAGAACACCAAAACTGCATGAAAACATGGAAAGAACTGGCAATGAGGATAAAAAAAAGAGAAACAATTGATAAGCATGAGATGGCACTTATGGAGGCTGAGAGGATAAGATGGAGAGAGGTGTTGACACGTCTAACTGCTGTTGTGCACTCTCTGGCAATTAGAAATCTGGCACTAAGCAACTCTCCATCAAATGGAAATATCCTCAAAGAGGTTGAACTGATGGCACAATTTGATCCAGTCATGAAAGAGCACAATAACCGTGTCCAAAAAGGGACCTCAAGTCACACCACCATGGCCACCAAATACAAAATGAGCTTATTGATTTGTTGAGCAGCAAGGTAATTTCAATAATGGTGAGTGACATCAAGCTGGCAAAATGCTTCTCTATCATTCTAGATTGCACTTCAGATGTCAGCCACACTGAACAGTTGTCAGTTGTGATTAGAATTGTCACTGAAGGAGGAGCCACACATAAAGGAACATTCTATTGGGTTTTTGGAGGCAGAGGAGTCCACGGGCCAACATTCGGCATCCCTGATTCTCAAAAGATTCGAGGAGCAAAAAATTCCTTTTGAGTACTGCAGAGGACAGTCTTATGATAATGGGGCCAACATGAGAGGCAAAAACAAAGGTGTCCAAGCCAGACTCCTGGAAATGAATCCGAGAGCTCTATATGTGCCATGTGGGGCTCACACATTGAACCTGGTTGTGGCTGATGCTGCTAAAAGTTCTGTCGATAACACAGGTTATTTTGGCATCTTACACAAACTGTAGACCTTGTTCTCAGCCACATGTAGACATCACTTTGAAGATGTGGACTGAGACAAGGTGGGAGAGTAAAGTTAAGAGTGTTGAGCCACTGAGGTGTCAGGCAGCAGCGGTGAGAGAGCCAATGAGGTATCAGGCAGCAGCGGTGAGAGAGGCACTGAGGTATCAGGCAGCAGCGGTGAGAGAGGCACTGAGGTATCAGGCAGCAGCGGTGAGAGAGGCACTGAGGTATCAGGCAGCATCGGTGAGAGAGACACTGAGGTATCAGGCAGCAGCGGTGAGAGAGGCACTGAGGTATCAGGCAGCATCGGTGAGAGAGCCAATGAGGTATCAGGCAGCAGCGGTGAGAGAGGCACTGAGGTATCAGGCAGCAGCGGTGAGAGAGACACTGAGGTATCAGGCAGCATCGGTGAGAGAGCCAATGAGGTATCAGGCAGCAGCGGTGAGAGAGGCACTGAGGTATCAGGCAGCAGCGGTGAGAGAGGTACTGAGGTATCAGACAGCGGTGAGAGAGGCACTGAGGTATCAGGCAGCATTGGTGAGAGAGGCACTGAGGTATCAGGCAGCATCGGTGAGAGAGGCACTGAGGTATCAGGCAGCAGCGGTGAGAGAGGCACTGAGGGATCAGGCAGCAGCGGTGAGAGAGACACTGAGGTATCAGGCAGCAGCGGTGAGAGAGACACTGATTGAGGTGAGGGATTAAACCAAAGACCCTGTGGTAAAGATTGAGACCCAGTCCTTGTCAGAGGAGATGGGATCATGCCGCTTCAGCATCTGTACAATGGTGTGGTACGACATCTTGAGCCAGATCCAACATGTGAGCAAGCTGATGCAGTCTCCCAGTATGCATGTGTATGTTGCAGTCAGTCTTCTCAGAAAGACAGAGAGAGGTCTCAGCAACTACAGCGCGACAGGCTTTATGACTGTACAAACGTCAGCCAAGGATACTTGCTAAAGCACAAACGTCAGCCAAAGATATTTGCGAGGGTATGAATGTAGAGGCCGTTCTACAACAAAAAAAGGCTGAGGTCCACAAAGCGGCACTTTTCATACAAATCATTTGATGAGCCTTTGAGTGATGCCCCGAAGAAGCTGGAGGTGACATTTTTCAATGTTGTTGTTGATGCTGCAACCTCGGCCCTTCAGGAAAGATTTTCCACATTGGAAAATGTGGGAGAGAAGTTTGGAGTGCTGTCAACCTTCCAAAGTCTCTCAAATGAGGAGCTGACAGAACAATGTGAGGCCCTTAGTATGACACTGCACTATGAAGAACACTCAGACTTGGATGGCAGAGATCTTGCACAGGAACTGAAGAACTTGTCTGACTTAACCATCGAAGACCATGACCCTGTTTGAGCTGCTGATATTTATACACGAAAGGGAGCTCTCAGAATTGTATCCACATTTCTGAACTGCTCTCAGAATTTGTCTTACTCTTCCAGTGACCGTAACTGAGCAGAGAGGAGCTTTTCAAAGCTGAAGCTCATCAAATCCTACCTGAAGTCCACCATGTCACAGGAATGCCTTACTGGCCTTGCTGTTATCAGTATTAACCATGCAATTGCTGGGCAGATTTCTTATGATGATGATGACCTTGCATCAAGGAAGGCAAGAAATGTCAGGGTTTAGATGGTAGTTGTGCAATTTAGTTTGTGTGTTTCCTGTTTGAAGTGCAGTAGTGTAATTTACAAGTGTGTTATTATAGTTGTGTATTTGTGTGATATAGGATTTGTGCAATTTAGTTTTATTTGTGTATTTTTTGTTAGCAATAGGGTAATAGTGTAATAATTAAATTATCTTTTTCATTTATATTTATATACTATTTGTTTCTATGACTTTATATTTATGAGTCTTATTTTTGTATATATTTTTATATTTATATAGTTTTAAATGTTTATTATTTATTTGTGTTGTTCCAAATGACTGAATAAAAATTTACAGTTAGCCCAGGGAGTCATACAAGCTAGAACCGCCACTGCTTGGGAGTATGGCTAGATGGTACACTGTCCTTCTCTCAGCACATATCAAAGCTGCAGGCTAAAGTTAAATCTAGACTTGGTTTCCTCTATTGTAATCACTCCTCTTTCACCCCAGCTGCCAAACCTGATTCAGATGACCATCCTACCCATGATGTCACACCTTGACCGTAGATTGCTTTGTAATGTTTCTATTTTTAGTTTGGTCAGGGTGTGATGTGGGTGGGTATTCTATGTTGTATGTCTAGGTGTTGTGTTTCTATGTTTAGGCCTGGTATGGTTCCCAATCAGAGGCAGCTGGTTATCGTTGTCTCTGATTGAGAACCATACTTAGGCAGCCTGTTTTCCCACTATGGGTGTGGGTAGTTGTTTTCTGTCCTCATCCTCCACATACAACACCCGTTCTGCCAGTCACATTCTGTTAAAGGTCCCCAAAGCACACATCCCTGGGTCGCTCCTCTTTTCAGTTCACTGCAGCTAGTGACCGGAACGAGCTGCAACAAACACTCGAACTGGACAGTTTTATCTCAATCTCTTCATTCAAAGACTCAATCATGGACACTCTTACTGACAGTTGTGGCTGCTTTGTGTGATGTACTGTTGTCTCTACCTTCTTGCCCTTTGTGCTGTTGTCTGTGCCCAATAATGTCTGTACCATGTTTTGTGCTGCTACCATGTTGTGTTGCTACCATGCTGTGTTGTCATGTGTTGCTGCCTTGCTATGTTGTTGTCTTAGGTCTCTCTTTATGTAGTGCTCTGTTGTCTCTCTTGTCGTGATCTGTGTTTTGTCCTATATTTATATATATATTTTTTTAATCCCAGCCCCCTCCCTCCCCGCAGGGAGGCCTTTTGCTTTTGGTAGGCCGTCATTGTAAATAAAAACTGACTTGCCTAGTTAAATAAAATAATCATGATTAGCAAAATAGAAATCCTATTGTTCTATAGGCCTATGTAATTCTAGGAAACAAGACCAAATCCATTGACAATGTAGAGTAATAATAAGAATCAACTCCAAATCAAAGTTTTTGTCACGTTCGCCTAATACAACAGTGAAATGCTTACTTACAGGCTCTAACCAACAGCACAAAAAAAGGTATAAGGTGAGCAATAGGTAAGTAAAGAAATAAAAACAACAGTAAAAAGACAGTGAGAAATAGCAGTAGAGAGGCTATATACAGTAGACAGGCTATATACAGTAGTGAGGCTATATACAGTAGAGAGGCTATATACAGTAGAGAGGCTGCATACAGTAGAGAGGCTATACAGTAGAGGCTATATACAGTAGTGAGGCTATATACAGTAGAGAGGCTATATACAGTAGAGAGGCTATATACAGTAGAGAGGCTATATACAGTAGCGAGGCTATATACAGTAGAGGCTATATACAGTAGAGAGGCTATATACAGTAGAGAGGCTATATACAGTAGCGAGGCTATATACAGTAGAGAGGCTCTATACAGTAGAGAGGCTCTATACAGTAGAGAGGCTCTATACAGTAGAGAGGCTATATACAGTAGAGAGGCTGCATACAGTAGAGAGGCTGCATACAGTAGAGAGGCTGCATACAGTAGAGAGGCTCTATACAGTAGAGAGGCTATATACAGTAGTGAGGCTGCATACAGTAGAGAGGCTGCATACAGTAGAGAGGCTATATACAGTAGAGAGGCTCTATACAGTAGAGAGGCTCTATACAGTAGAGGCTCTATACAGTAGAGGCTATATACAGTAGAGAGGCTGCATACAGTAGAGAGGCTATATACAGTAGAGAGGCTCTGTACAGTAGTGAGGCTATATACAGTAGAGAGGCTATATACAGTAGAGAGGCTGCATACAGTAGAGAGGCTATATACAGTAGAGAGGCTCTATACAGTAGAGAGGCTCTATACAGTAGAGAGGCTATATACAGTAGAGGCTATATACAGTAGAGGCTACATACAGTAGAGAGGCTATATACAGTAGAGAGGCTGCATACAGTAGAGAGGCTGCATACAGTAGAGAGGCTGCATACAGTAGAGAGGCTGCATACAGTAGAGAGGCTCTATACAGTAGAGAGGCTATATACAGTAGAGAGGCTGCATACAGTAGAGAGGCTGCATACAGTAGAGAGGCTCTATACAGTAGAGAGGCTCTATACAGTAGAGAGGCTCTATACAGTAGAGGCTATATACAGTAGAGAGGCTGCATACAGTAGAGAGGCTATATACAGTAGAGAGGCTCTGTACAGTAGTGAGGCTATATACAGTAGAGAGGCTGCATACAGTAGAGAGGCTATATACAGTAGAGAGGCTCTATACAGTAGAGAGGCTATATACAGTAGAGGCTACATACAGTAGAGAGGCTACATACAGTAGAGAGGCTACATACAGTAGAGAGGCTACATACAGTAGAGAGGCTCTGTACAGTAGAGAGGCTATATACAGTAGAGAGGCTATATACAGTAGTGAGGCTATATACAGTAGAGGCTATATACAGTAGAGGCTACATACAGTAGAGAGGCTATATACAGTAGAGAGGCTCTGTACAGTAGAGAGGCTATATACAGTAGAGAGGCTACATACAGGCACTGGTTAGTCGGGCCAATTGAGGTAGTATGTACATGTAGATATGGTTAAAGTGACTATGCATATATGATAAACAGAGTAGCAGCAGCGTAAAAGAGGGGTTGGAGGGGGGGGCACACAATGCAAATAGCCCGTGTAGCCATTTGATTACCTGTTCCGGAGTCTTAGCTTGGGGGTAAAACTGTTGAGAAGCCTTTTTGTCCTAGACTTGGCGCTCCGGTACCGCTTGCCATGCGGTAGTAGAGAGAACATTCTGGGGTCTTTGACAATTTTTAGGGCCCCTAGGGGGGGCTCCAGTGTTGAGGCTCAGCGTGGCAGATATGTTGCTACCTACCCTTACCACCTGGGGGCGGCCCGTCAGGAAGTCCAGGATCCAGTTGCAGAGGGAGGTGTTTAGTCCCAGGATCCTTAGCTTAGTGATGAGCTTTGAGGGTACTATGGTGTTGAACGCTGAGTACCAGTACCTAAGGATTCATTGATAATAATTATATGACCATTAGTATGTTACCATAAGTATTTATAAAGTCCTGCTACCAGTCACTTTTCAGCCCTGTTAACACATACAAAACATTAGCAACACCTTCCTAATATGGATTTTCACCCCCTTTTGCCCTCAGAACAGCCTCAAGTCGTCAGGGCATGGACTCTACAAGGTGTTGAGAACATTCCACAGGGATGAAGTCGTGGAAAAAGTACCAAATTCTCATACTTGAGTAAAGATGCCTTAATAGAACATTTCTCAAGTAAAAGTGAAAGTCACCCAGTAAAATCTTTGTTATAAATATACTTAAGTATCAAAAGTTAAAGTAAAAGTATAAATATTTTCAAATTCCTTTTAAGCAAACCATTAAAATATATATATACAGTATATTTACAGATAGCCAGTAGCATGTTCCAACACTCACATAATTTACACATGAAGCATTTGTGTTTAGTGAGTAGAAGTTTCTATCTGCATTTCTGCAAATAGAAACTTCTAGTCCCAAGCTGTAGATGTCCTCATATGCATCTCAACCATTGTAAGAGCTTTCTGCGAGTGACATAATAAACCGCTTGACTTTTGTTTGCTTCAGGTAAACATTGTCATGTCATGCTGACTCTGACCAGGTGTTTCTACACCTGCATTGCTTGCCGTTTGGGGTTTTAGGCTGAGTTTCTGTACAGCACTTTGAGATATCAGCTGATGTACGAAGGGCTATATAAATACATTTGATTTTGTTTTTGACCAGCTACTGGCATCCATACACGACAAGAAATCAGAAAAGGACAGATATTGAGAGGAGATAGTGTTTGTGTGAAGCTGCCAGGCTATTTGCTTTTCAGTACAGTTGGTCAGTCAGTTCATAGAACTAGAATGTGATTGAATTTCTATGAGTCAGCCTCTAACATCAATGCTTATGCAATTCAATATTATGTCATATGTCTGGACTGGATTTTAACTATGCTTTGTAGTATGGAAGACATAGGTCATGAATGTGCTTCAGTGTTAATCATACAAATAAACTGATAGCCCAAATAAAACATACAAATTGTAAAAGAAGGCAAATAGTGGTTTTCAAAGGTTTTTATTTTGATATTAAAATCAACAATAGAATTGGACAATAGAATCATGGTTACAAGCAAAATTGGGTTGCGGCTAGATTGGATTACAGCTACGGACCAAAAGTTGCATGTTCGAGTCGCATCGGGGTCAGCTGTAGCATTTTTGCTAACCCTTACCCTTTTCCTAACCTTAACCTGCTACATTAATTCTCCTAACCTGCTACGTAAAGTCACTTCAGTCCATAGCTGTACTCCACCTAGCCACAACTGTGGTACCAACTCCTGGCTGATACAATTCTGTGAGAAAAAGTATGATAAAAAAAAAACGAAACTAAAATGAAGGAGGCACAATTACACAAGCAGACACATTTTTCCAATCAATCATAACTGAACCCAACCTACATCACATCTGTACATTTACAAGGATCATTATCTGTTCTCCAACTAATTGTGCCTCCAAAAAAAAATGGAAACAAAAATAAGAGAAAGAGATCAAACGACAAAAGTATAAACCCAGCACAACATTTAAACAAATAGAACTGTCAAGATATTATTGAATTTGAACAGGCATACATGTGAACTACAAATATAGACATTTCTAATAGGATCAAGTCACTGTTAGTTTCAGCAGGATACAGATTTGTTTATGAGTATCACCCAAGAGATTTATTACAGAGCACTTAGCAATGAAATACAGCCTTCCTACTGTGACAAATATTTTTCACTTGGGGAGTACAGACACAGTACTAACTACTTAAAGTTCCCATGCTACATTATCTATTGAAATACCATACAACATCAGAAGCATTACATCAAGGGCATGAATTGTGTAGTTTTAAGAATGGGTGAGATATCTTTAAAAAAAAAATTGTCCTCATTGGGAGTTGTATGGATTTCCCCAAAAAATAATTTGGCAAGTTTGGAAGGAAAATGTAAATCATTGCAGTGTGAATATGATGTGTTTATGGTGCTTTGAAAGAGGGTTATATCTGTTTTCTCAATGTCATTGGTAATCATTGAATTGGTCTGCATGTGTACTATGCAGGAACACATATTCCAACACTTCAGTGAAGGGATGAGAGATCTCTGCCCAGCAGCCCTAGTGACCCTTACCGATCTCTATGCCTTTTCCTGAAGCAAAAAAATATAAATCCTATCAAAGCTACCAGCCAATCCACTTCAATTACATTTTTAAAAACACGGTCGTCAACCACCATTACTGAGGACAAGGCCTTACTGACACCGACACTGCAGTAGCTACAGCAGGTCTTAAAAAGAAGTCAGTCACTGTCCAAAGTTCACTGGGAACTGGTCAAGAGTTGGAACGCTGCCTGAGGGGTGTTGCAACACAGCAACAGGGCCCGAGTGGCAGCTCTTGGAAGTTCAAGTACGTCTTTGAGATTCAGCACCATGGCTGGTGAATGGTGCCTCCGATCAGCTGTTTGCATTGTTTTGTTTTAAACTCACTCTCCAATTAGTGCCCCCTTCAATCTTAAGTTATGAAGAACTGTGTGGTGGCACTTGAGCAAACTGGCGAAATCAAGGAACCTGGATTTGTGCAGATGCCCACCACTTCACCATCACCATTGCTTTAAGCGTTATACAGGCTTTGCCACGTTTAAAACACCGCCTGCCCCTGCGTAATTACTAGAGACATCCGAGGTTTGTTTCCTGGAACTCCATGGTTAAACAGATCTATGTTGAACAATGCAAACCTCAACATGTGTCATTAAGAGTTACTGTTTCAAACCTTGTTTGTTCATTGAAGAAAGGCTGCTAAAGGCCATCTGCTTGTACATGTGACACTGGTAAAGTGAAACACAACCGTTTGTGGAACAGTAGAAAATGAGGACCAAAGAGGCACAATTATCTTGATCATTTTTGAGGGGACACAATAGGTTAGGACAGTTTTTGCAAAGCAGATCTACCGGTTCTATAAAAAACTCAACTAAATCAATCACCATTGGTGAATGCTCTGGGTCTGATAAATGTAATTCAGCAAGAACATATAGCTCGCTGCGGTATGAATATCTAAAATAATTTCTATAGGTAAGCCAGAGGAAATATTTCAAATGAAATATAAAATAAATGGTATGGCAAGTAGATAAGGTCTAAGTAGAAAAGGCAAAAAAATATTTAAATTCAAAACGTGTGCAACAATTGACTGATTTTGAGCACAAATACAAAATAAATTTTAAAAAAAGTTTACAGAAATAAGGACAACCATACAAACAAGTTCAAATTCCTCTGAATCATGATTGCAGCACACTTTGGATAGTCTCTCTCACCCAATGTTACACTGGACATCTGGAGTATGAACATATCCTTATATTGAATTGAATCCTTTGAAGGAAGACTACATTCCACTGATGAGAAAACTGTCTGAGGCAAAGCAGCATCAATTTTCATCTGTACATGAGATCCCTGTTAAAACACCAGACAGAGTAAAATGTCAGAATTCTTGGCATAGTGGGCAGAAAGATAGCAAATCTTGTATCCAATACAAAACAGCAAGACTTTGAAGGGAGTAGATCACGTTTGGATTCATTTTTTTTTTAAGGCACCTGGTTTAGCAGGCATTGTATTAAAATTAATGTTTGACATTTTGTAAAACCAAGTGAGTCGTGGGTATGCTTTTGTTTGTACGATTTTGTTTTCATAAAAACAGTGGGTAAGCAATGGAAAATAGTTTGATCTGAATATGTTCAACATCCAAAACCAAATCGCTCTATGCTTGTTGCCACGTGGACATAGTCCTTGACACCTAGAAAATCCTTGAACTCAGGGTGAAGATGCACCCATTTACTCAGTACATTTTGACCCAGTAACAAACCTATCAGATGAGTGAGATTTTCATGCACAATGGTCATTCCCTACGCATATTCTCTGCATTTAATTATCCAACAATATAATACATAAAAGGTTATAGTGCACTGAGCATATAACCTTTGAGTATGAGCAGTTCCACAACCAATATAGGGGGTTGAGCAAGTTATAATACGAAAAGAAATACGTTTGAAATGCTTCTGCAATGCTTAAAACCGGCAATCAGCAGTTGAAACAATAGCAAATCGTCCCCCCCCACTGTTTCGGGAAAAAAACTGTGGATGTAATAATGGTAACACTAGCGCTACGCGATTAGTGATTTTTTGAGGTCAGTTCAGTTTGATTATTAACAAAACGTTTTTTTGATTTAAAATATTTATTTTAAACATTAAATGCATTATGAAATAATGACAATATTTTAGAGCTTTTTAATGGAAATTCCAAAGCCAAAAATTGTGAACATTCAATTGCAAAAAAAAAAGAAAATATTCCATTGTCTCCATCAAGTCCACATTAGGTATGACATCAAAAGAAAATGACTATGAAATCAAACATTTCAGATGTGCAAATGACGTATTTTTTATTTGAGAACTTCATTATTTTTTCATTGTTTAAAGTCCTATTCTCTGCTCAGGCAGTAGCAGCCAGACAACATTCCCTGTGCTTCCCATACTGTCTAGTCGTCCTTTTTTTTAAGCTAGGCTAGCCTGCCTAAGCGTGCTGCCGAGCTGTCTGATGAAATAACTATGCTTGTTTTTCAAAGTAGATAAGGCAATACTTTCACGAACTGTCTCCATCTCTCTCGTAGTCGTGTTGTGTACATTCCTCTCTCATGTGGCCTGTGTGTATCTAACATAACAGGTGTAAATTGTATCTCTCTCGGTCCAAGACGGAAAAAACAGGCGTAATGGATTATGGTCATTGTAGTTAATTACCACTTTCTTGTGCTGAACTAGGTTGAAAGTTTGCTTAATAAAAACTACAACTCCCTTCAGCCAAGTGTCCCACATAGTTCCTGACATGATTTCTCTCGTGAATGATTTCTCTCAAGAAAAACAACGAGTTGGGCCACCCCCCAAATAAAACAAACTAAATGGAATTCAAGTAATTGAACTGACGTCGGTCAATTAGTTGTTTAATAACAAAAAATCCAAAACGTAGGTTAATTGCTAAGCACCAGTAGGCACTCTCAAATTCAAAGAGCTATGGATGCAAGGACTGACCATGCATTATATAAAAATGGTTAAAACTGTTTAGGCGATACAGTGTTTGTTTACATTTACTTTGTTTACAAACATTGGAGTAAAAAAAAAGCTTATATTTTGGCTTCCGATGGGTTACGACAGTTGAACTTACTTCATGAGGCATTTTTACAAGCTATATTCTTTAAGAAACAATGGATACGTATCATTAATTTATAAAAGGTAGCAACTGCTGAGTGCCCGCCCCTTTAAGCATTGAAGCAATTATATATGCAATATACAGCCCATGAAATAAGATGGAAAGGAACATACTCATCTAGCAGTTATTAGACAGGTCTTTCTCCATTACACACACACACACACACACACACACACGTATGGCTCCTCCATTGTCAGAGCTCCACTCATTCCCCCCCTGCCTATCACCACTAGGAACACCTCCATAGGGTTATGGAGACAGGATAAGAGTCTGACTTTATACAATGAAAATGCTCTGCTCAGACACGAGACAGCTGAAAACTAAAGCAACACGCGGTCTTACTCAAAAACAAGTAAGACATGCATAGTGCACAATTTAAGAACATTGTCATCACATACACTACAAACAACTACATACAACTACATACAAAGCAAGCCAAAATCATATCAGGAATTGAAAGAAAAGAGGACAAACACACTTGCTGCCTCCTCTCTAGAGTCTACTGTAGCCATTTGGGAGAATTGGAATAAATTGAGATCGGTCTCTTTCTCATTGTGATCCAGCGGTTTGTTAATGCTACCATTAGACATCTATCCACAAGGTCTAAGACTATAGCATAAGGTTAACTCAAATGTGATCAAAGCGTTAATCATTTGTTAAAAAGTATAAAAAGGTCTGTTAAGCATATGTAATGTATAATGAACTAATCATCTTTTTAATTCAATATAATCCATTAATAACCAACCCATACATGAGCAGCAGCACAGTAAAACAGAAGTTGGATCAAAACTAGAAATATAATTTATTTCCCTTTTGAATAATACAAAAAAAAAAAAAGTTTGTACGTTTAAATTTCTTAGAGTATAAAGAAAAACGAATCTAGGTAAAATATTTATACTTACAAATCCATTGGCCTTTGTCTATTCTTATCCTGTAGAGCATCGCACCATTTTGTTTTACATTGAATCTCCATTAAACGCACACATAGTTATTGAACTGCAGAAATAAACATCGCAACATTAATTGGAATACATAAATATATTTTCCTTTGATTTACTATTCTATTACATATATTTCTATTAGAAGAATGGTAGTTACCCTGATTCGCTGCAGAAGAGACCATAATGGATTCAATTATCAGACGAGACTAGCACATAATTACACAATCTATTATCTGTTTGATGTCAATAGAGCAGAAGGAATAGTTACTGGCTTTGAATGTCAACCACTTCCTTGACTTAAAATGCCACAGAGTCTCCTGGTTAGAATGTAAAGTTGCACAGCTTGCGCCCATCATGTTAAATGTGAAAACCTGCGTGGACACACACACCCGATGCTGGAATCAGCCTCACAACACTATGTTCCACTAGCTTCTTACACAACATTAATTCCCCCTAGCTCAACCTCACTTGCCATCAGGGATCCCAATGGAGAGGCCATCGTTGATTTGAGCATATCACCAGGTTGAAGGTCTTGATTGTAGACAGTACAATATTGGCCAAGATCGGTTGCCACAGCAAACCACTTTGCAATTGAACCCATTATTGGCCATCTTAATTAAGTGAATGGATGGGTGTTTGAGAAGGCAAAAAGTATCCCGGATTAAATCTCCACTGCAAATTACTTGCCATACAGTACAGTGATATAGTTTTCCTTCTGAGGTACTCACAAAAGAATGTGGGCTGTTGTGAGTACCTCAGTCTCCCCCTCCCCATTAAGTACAAGTTACAAGTACAAATTACTTTTAAAATGATAACAATATAACTCTCTGGCAAATGCCCAGAAGAAGTGTGTCTACACTGTACATCAACCTGAAGAAAAACCCAAAGCAGAATTTGTTTTTCCATAGGAAATCTCTACTGAAGGCAAATGAATTCATGACGTTAGAGTCATTCAGAACATAGGGGCATTGTAATCAAAGGTTGATTGCCCTCTTAAGACCTCCCCAACACACTGTCCTGGTCAGGTTACAGAAGTCAAGTACTCACTGCAGCATTCAAACAAGGTCGGTTTAGCAGCAAATGGAAGGAAAAAATGCTTTTCTTCATACTTGTTTTTTTGTTTGTTTTTTTGTTGAACAAAGTGCTTTCTTTTTCATACATGTAATATAGAATATACTATACAAATATAATATTTAGAAGATAAATCCATTTACAAAATGAAACACTACAAAAACAAACCATGGACGGTATATAGAGAATATTTACCACACTAACAAAGTAAGTAGAATAAGATATCTTATCAAACATATCATTCTAGTTTCAGAGAGTATTTTTCCTTTTTTAATTCAATCTAAAATAATTGGAGTATGGCATGCAGTGCGGAAACCTGCTTTGCAGAACAATAACATGGTTTCTCTACAGCAAACAAAAGGCATGTTCAGATATCTTCAGTACTGAAATAAGAAAATGTTCACTACATTTTCAATTAAAACATGCCCTTTCTCAGAATAAGGATAGTGTTACGTTCCCGCAGAGAGGGTTTTCAGCTGTGCCGGTTTGATTGAATTCAGCCTTAAGTCTCCTTGTTCTCTTGAAATGAGCAAACCTAGTCTTTCAAATTGACAACATTGACAAGTTCCAGCAGCAAAGACAGACGCTAGACCTCTCTAAAAGCTGCTCACCTCATTTCGTCTGGGCTGAGATTGTAATACAGGTTAAGACTACAATTGCAAGTATACAATTGAGACTTATCATCCATTCGTTTTCTATCAATCTTCCCTGTGACTCAGCGCAACAGAGGAGCTTTGTGTCAAGAACTGAGGCGGAGGGCACAAAGAAACCAGAATGATATCCATGATATTCAATCCCTTACTTTCAGAACAACCCCTAAAAAACTAGAGCCTCTTCACAAAGATCACAAAAAACAGGAGGAACCCCTCCCAGAGTCTCCATCCAGAAACCCCACCCTATCTCATGCAGAGTCTCCATCCAGAAACCCCACCCTATCTCATGCAGAGTCTCCATCCAGAAACCCCACCCTATCTCATGCAGAGTCTCCATCCAGAAACCCCACCCTATCTCATGCAGAGTCTCCATCCAGAAACCCCACCCTATCTCATGCAGAGTCTCCATCCAGAAACCCCACCCTATCTCATGCAGAGTCTCCATCCAGAAACCCCACCCTATCTCATGCAGAGTCTCCATCCAGAAACCCCACCCTATCTCATGCAGAGTCTCCATCCAGAAACCCCACCCTATCTCATGCAGAGTCTCCATCCAGAAACCCCACCCTATCTCATGCAGAGTCTCCATCCAGAAACCCCACCCTATCTCATGCAGAGTCTCCATCCAGAAACCCCACCCTATCTCATGCAGAGTCACCATCCAGAAATGTATTTCTCTGAACATCTCTCAAATGACATACATGCGCACCAACAGAAAAAGGCAAATAGTACAAAAATGTTTTTGTTTTTTCATTCCATTTTTTTTTCTCCAAAGTTTCTCTGAATGTGAGGATAGGCCTTAGAAATGTGTCATGCTTACTAACGTATCAATTTGAAAAAGTGGCAATTCACAATAGATAGACATATGTGTATGCATGAATGGACATTACTATAAATACGCAACACTTAATATGACATATGTGTATTCGTCTCACCTACATAAATTATAGAAGTGATATACCTTTTGGTTATTTGTGATGTTTTGACAAACAGTCAAAATAAAAATTGTATGTTCTCCCTCTCTTTTCTACTTTGTGCCAAAGCACAATAGAAGTGGAACTATTATATGTAACTTCTGGAATCTATCAAATGTTTTTAAAGCCACTAATCTACTTGAGAAGCCAACTGACAGGAGCCGTTTAGAAAATGTTAATGGATGCTTCTTTCAGTACGTAATTGGACCCAAGCCAATTTCACAGTTCAATGAAAATCCCTGACCCTACCACATTTCCTACATTCAATACGGTGTCAGGTAAGCTGTGCAAAACCTTACTTTATCTGGCTAGTCGCCGTTTTCGTTGCATGTGTCTTTGGTACAAAAAGCAATCAAAATATAGTGTGCAAATATTTTTTAAATTCTTTACGAATATCCTTTTTTAACCCTCCCATTCCCATCCCCTGCCCCAAAGTCCAAGTACCGATAACCAAAGTACATTTTTGTCAGAGCCATCTTATAATACAATGCACAGACTCTGTGGCATATATCTACATGGTCCATGTTCATATGTACATTCAGAATAGCTTGAAAGAGCAGAAATACATAACAAACCTCTTTACCTTTCCTGCACCATGTTCTGCTCTCCCTCAGTGTAAAATGGTCCACTATCCTTCAACCACTTGTGTAATCATCTCACTTTAAATACAAGGCACAATGAACAGTACTGTTATTAAATACAAATATGAACACACCAAACTAAGGAACTTCAAACTATTAGCCCTCTCATCCCTACTTTGCAAGAAGCCAATGGCGCTTTCATTTGAAGACGCTTCAACCAAAGGGTATATAGATCGAGGAAATGGTTGTTATAATCACGTCATCTAGCTCATAGTCAGATGACTAAGCATTTTCCCCATGCAACGGATGGGTATATAGTGGCCTTCTGCTCAAGTCTCTTTGCAATATCTTCTCAACTGCAAAAACACAGGATAATGGAATTGAAAAATCAGGCCAAATCGCAAAACAACATTTCACTGCATTCCTGTGTATCCCCCCCCCCCCCCCCCCAACTTCTACAAATTTTTTGCGCATTCTGTCAAAGTAGACTTTCATAATGTTAGTAGTAATTCAGGTGCTTGTGTGTTTTTGTTGCCTTATAATGTGGTTGGCAGGTTGAGAGTATTGGGTAACATCATCTCCCCCTATGTGAATGCCACGGTGCTAGAATGGGAAAGCAGACAACGGGTATGAAGCGTTCCCTATACCTCCACAACAGTAGACACTATGGAATACCCAGTGGCTGTTTTAAGTTGGTTTTTGTTTTTTCATCTGAGAAGCACAGTTCAGTAAAGGTGACAAGGACATGGGATTGACAAGTTACTATTTACGTTTCAATAGCAAATATCTCGTGCCATCCCGTCGTCTCGCTCTAATTATAACGGCATCCTGTGTTGCCTTTCCCACCCAGGTACGCAGGCATGAAACAGGTCGTTTGAACGCTACAGGAAATGGCTACAGCTAGAACTGATCATCTTTTTTTCTTCCAATATAAACATTTCGGGAGGTATTTTTCATATATTGGCTTTGAATTCGCAAACACTGCGGCCCTAAAGACACTAGCCACGTGCACTAGCCATGTGTACAAATGGCGAGTAACAGACTACTAGTGCAGAGATAGATACTAAGTTTCATTTCAGCGCATGCTCACAGTGTGAAGACATACATACATTTGGAGCGTGGTATGTATGTCTTCCCACAGGGCATGGTGATGCGATTCCTGGATGGAATGGTCATGCAGAGGGTGAGCCGTTACAGTGTGGGACAAGAATGGCGCGGATGGCTTTGAGTATGCCATCACCAGACCTCTACATGGTCCGTCTACACTCTAGACGTGGGTACACGCAGCCCGACCAGTCCTCCAGTGGGATCCCCCTTGCCAGTGTTCTCTAGGATCTGGTTAACAAAGTCAGACGTCTGCCCGGCAACTGGTGACTTCACTGTAGAAAAAAAGAAAAGAAAAAAGGACACGTTTTTTTTTAAAGAGCCATTGTTTAAACTGTGTTTGGGCTCAAAACTATTTCTGTTGCTACTTACGAAAAATACATCATCATCTTACCAAGGGTCTCTTGGATGAGTTTGTCCAGAGTTTCAGCCATGCTAGTTCCCTTGTCGTCGCAGATATCCTGCACTCTGTTCACTATTTCTTCCTTTATGGTGTTGATGACAAACAGAAGCCGATCTGGAACAAATAAAACAAGGGCAATGTAATTGTTTTTTTAGAGAGAAAGAGATTGGCAATAAAGCTATTTACAAACATAAAACATAACAAACTTCCTTCCCTAAACCACACATTATACAGAAGGACAATTGACAGTCTACCAATTGCACAATGTAGTAAATGGAAATCAAGAGGGAAATTGACTATGGGAAAAGTGTATTATTCAACATAACTGATCAACATACCGTATTCTGTGCCCAGACCCCACAGCTTGACTTTGTTGGCCTCATACTGAGCTTTCTTCTTCAGTCGACAGGCCCTGAACAGAGAGACAAACAGCTTGTGTAAAGGTATACATATAACAAGAACACCCCTTATGTAGTGACATTAGTAGTAGTAGTGACATTAGTAGTAATAGTATCAGTAGCAGTGACATTAGTAGTAGTAGTGACATTAGTAGTAGTAGTGACATCAGTAGGAATAGTAGCAGTAGTAGTGATAGTACTAGCAGTATTAGCATTAGCAGTGATAGCACTAGTAGCAATAGCAGTACTAATAGTACTCGTAGTGATAGCAGCAGTACTAATAGTACTCGTAGTGATAGCAGCAGTACTAGTACTCGTAGTGATAGCAGCAGTACTAGTACTCGTAGTGATAGCAGCAGTACTAGTACTCGTAGTGATAGCAGCAGTACTAGTACTCGTAGTGATAGCAGCAGTACTAGTAATAGTAGTGATAGCAGCAGTACTAGTAATAGTAGTGATAGCAGCAGTACTAGTAATAGTAGTGATAGCAGCAGTACTAGTAATAGTAGTGATAGCAGCAGTACTAGTAATAGTAGTGATAGCAGCAGTACTAGTAATAGTAGTGATAGCAGCAGTACTAGTAATAGTAGTGATAGCAGCAGTACTAGTAATAGTAGTGATAGCAGCAGTACTAGTAATAGTAGTGATAGCAGCAGTACTAGTAATAGTAGTGATAGCAGCAGTACTAGTAATAGTAGTGATAGCAGCAGTACTAGTAATAGTAGTGATAGCAGTACTAGTAATAGTAGTGATAGCAGTACTAGTACTAATAGTAGTAGTACTAGTAGTAGTGATAGTAGTACTAGTAGTAGTGATAGTAGTACTAGTACTAATAGTAGTAGTACTAGTAGTAGTGATAGTAGTACTAGTACTAATAGTAGTAGTGATAGTAGTACTAGTACTAATAGTAATAGTACTAGTAGTAGTGATAGTAGTACTAGTACTAATAGTAGTAGTACTAGTAGTAGTGACAGTAGTAGTGATAGCAGTACTAGTACTAATAGTAGTAGTACTAGTAGTAGTGATAGTAGTAGTGATAGCAGTACTAGTACTAATAGTAGTAGTGATAGCAGTACTAGTAATAGTAGTGATAGCAGTACTAGTAGTAGTGACAGTAGTAGTGATAGCAGTACTAGTACTAATAGTAGTAGTACTAGTAGTAGTACTAATAGTAGCAGCATGTATCAAAGTTAACTGTAACAAAGCAGAAAGAGAAGGTTCTGGAGAACAAGAGTTGAACAGGGTTTCAAGGTGAGTATCCAGTACCTGGATGCCAGTTTGTTCTTCTCCTTGCGGGAGCGTGGGCGGGCTGTGAGGGGCAGCTCGCTGACTGGGGTCAGATCACTGATCACTTTGTTGAGCTTACGCAGCTCGTTCCCGATCTGCAGCAGCTTGCGAGGGTTAGGGGTCAAGTCCTCCACATCTGTCCGTCGAGACTTCTTCAGAGTGTACTTCCCTGTTCACACAGCCAATCACCGAGCCAGTTAACCACTGAGACATGTCCCTTAGTGAGTCAGCAGGGACAGTCAGACACATTTGTATCTCAAATGGATTCATTAAAAACCCCAAAATGTACACTATAAATAATGGAATAACAGTGTTACATTTGTAACCTACATACATTATCAGGGTAGAATGTACTGTATGATGTGATCTACTGTAATCGATGAACTATGAAGAGTGTGGCTTCTATCGAGTGCATGTGTAAATGCGGGAATTCATACTTCTTCACATGATTGTAGTGCAATAGATATTTTGTGGTGTGTGCTTGTGGTGTGTGCTTGTACATGTCACCACTTACCAGATGTGTGTGTTTATGATAAAGTGTGTCTCACCGTGGTGTGGGCCATTCCTCTGGTACATGTTGCTGGGCAGGGTCTCCCTGTCCCACTCAGAGGGCTTGAGCAAGCATTCCTGCTTGGAGGGGGTGAGCTGCTCGCTGTACTCCCAGAAGTAGCGGCGTTTGCCCCTCTTCCTGGAGATCCCTGCCGTCAGCCCCTTCACGTCCTCCACCGCGTCATTGTCACATCCTGATCACAACAGGAAGGGAGGGAGGGGAAGAGCGAGACACAATTGAGAGAAAGAAGGACCAGAGAGAAAATATTAGCAAGGGAGATAAGGGTGAGGGGAGAGAGATGAAGATGGAGAGAGCGAGGATGAGAAAATGGCAGAGGGTCAGTCGATCAGAGAGCCTTCCACATATAAAACAGCTTAAATAAACTCTTGATTATACTGCTCCATCTCAGAGCACGGCCAGGGTCACACTAACACCCACCCAAAGCAGAAACATGACCCCATTCTCAAGATCCATTTATAATCCTGACTCACTGGACCACAATGGGCCAGGCCAGGGACTCCCAACAGGGAATAAGTTCACCAATCACATATTTCCTTTCCGTGGGACTCTGCAGCTACAAAGATATTCCCATCCAGAACTCTAAAGGATCATTACTATTACAGGGAGCTGACATTTGTAATAAACTGCCGGTCTGAAGAGAGCACCTGCAGCAACTCCAACCTCACTTCACATGGAAAAACAAAATGGTTGCTATAAAAAAGGTACATGCTTGGGCTCGGGGCCAATGTGAGTCTCAAAAAAGGTGAATGTCTACCTGATATATGGCTACCTGGCTCGGAGAAGGCGTCGCTCATGTCATCATCTTTATCCCCCTCATAATCATCATCCTCATCTTCCTCATCATCATTCTCAGAGAGCTCATGCTCGCTGCCAAAACCCTCATCATGATCTTCATCAAGATCTTCATCCAGCTCCACCCCCTCAGCATCCTCTTCGTCCTCCCCCACCTCCTCCTCTTCCTCCTCCTCCTCTTCAACCTCTTCCTCCTCCTCCTCAGTGAGGGCTTTCCCGGCCAGCCTGGCTCGGGTTAGGAACAGGGAGTAGTTGTGCTCCTCCTCCTTCTTCTTGTCAGAGACTGGGTCAGTCCCACTGGCAGTCACCAGGGTCTCGCTGGCCCCAGCCCCAGCTACAGGGTAGTGGAGCATAGGGGGCACAGCGCCAGACGTGCCCACTGAGGCGGGTGGCATCTCCCGGCGAGGCAGCTCTACCGTCTTCTCATAGGCCAGGGTGCTGGCGGAGGCAGAGGCGGAGGCTGCAGTAGCAGGAGCAGCCACGGGGGCAGCACAGCCAGATGTGGTGGCCAGCTCTGGGGGCTTGCTGCTGTATGTGAAGTGGTTTTCAGCCTCAACCTGATGGGAGGCCATGGGCATGTCGACTAGGGGCCGGTGGGGCATGCTGATGCGAACCTTTGCCTTGCGCACGTAGTCATTGCAGTGGTAGCCCAGGGTGGCCATCTTGCTGGTTCCCTGGGCCTTGGACATTGTCTCTGTGCTGGAGGGGACAGGCCAGGTAGCCTTCTGGGAACCCTTGGCAAAGTCGCCCAGGGGGTTCTTGACCAGGTTGGAGCAGGAAGAGGAGGGGCCCGGGCGGGCGGCTGTCTTCTTGCTCAGGGAGAGTGGGTGGAGGGAGGTGTGCTGCTTCTGGCCCCCTATCAGCAGATCAGGGTGGTAGAGTGTGTCACACACAGGGGGCTGCGAGTCCTCGCTGTTGAGCTGAGCCAAGGTGGGGGTCCGGGCAATCACCTCCTCGTCTTGGTAAGGGCTGGAGAAGTCATCCAGGCCTGCCTCCTTGGTGCCCCAGATGTCACAGCTGGTGAAACGGGTGTACTTGGTCAGGTCCTCCCAGTACGTATCCCACTGCTCAAAGTTCGAGCTGTAGGCCGGATCGCTGTCCACCAGCTCCATGAGGTGCTCCCCACACTCCATCTCCTTGCAGTCCCCCACCGTGAAGTGATCAACTCTAGGACTTAGGCAAGCAGTCATTTCTCTGTCCTGGGGAGGAAAAGAAAGTACAGAGATGAAAATAGTGCATAGAATTTACATTATTTCCTGTGATAAGTATGTAACCATCTTCAAATCAACAATATTCTGTGTAAATAAAGTTTTTTATATTTTTTATTATATTGTCATAGCGTGTTGTGTTCTCTACTACACCACCTGTCCTGTCTCTCTGTGTGTATTTATTATGGATACCCATTAGCTGTTGCCAAGGCAGCAGCTACTCTTCCTGGGGTCCAAACACATTAAGACGCTTACATAACACATAAAACAAAAGATAAACAGTACATCAGATAACATTACTACACCGCTACAATACAAAATGTATAATGCCACCATACAACAATATTACAATGTACGTGTGCATGTGTAAGTATGTGGGTGTCTGTACCCGTGTGTGCGTGTCTCTTCACAGTCCCCGCTGTTCCATAAGGTGTATTTTTATCTGATTCTACTGCTTGCTTCAGTTACCTGATGTGGAATTCCATGTAGTCAAGTATTTTAAAAGCATTTCACTACACCTGCAATAACTTCAGCTTAATATGTGTATGCAACAAATCAAATTTGATTTCTATGTAGTACTGTGCGCCTCCCATAGTATGTTCTGGACTTGGGGGGATTGTGAAGAGAACTCTGGTGGTATGTCTTGTGCTAGCAGTTTAAACAGACAGCTCGGTACATTCAGCTTGTCAACATTTCTTACAAAAACAAGTAGTGATGAAGTCAATCTCTACTCTCCTTTGAGCCATGAGAGATTGACATGCATATTATTAATGTTAGCTCCCGGTGTACATTAAGGGCCAGCCTTGCTGCCATGTTCTGAGCCAATTGTAATTTTCCTAAGTCCTAAGACTGTTTTACAATCCAGGGTTACTCCTAGCAGTTGAGTCACCTCAACTAGCTCAATTTCCACATTATTACAAGATTTTGTTGGTGTTTAGGGTTCAGTGAATGATTTGTCCCAAATACAATGCTTTTAAATGAAATATTTAGGACTAACATTTCTTGCCACCCATTCTAAAATAACTACATTTCTTTGTTAGGTGTTGAAGTAATTTCAGTCGCTGATGTGGATAGTGTTGAATCATCCGCATACATAGACACACTGGCTTTACTCAAAGCCAGAGGCATGTCGTTAGTAAAGATTGAAAATAGTAAGGGGCCTTGACAGCTGGCCTGGGGAATTCCTACTTCAACCTGGATTATGTTTTGTGGCTTCCATTAAAGAACATCCCTCTGTGTTCTGTTAGGTAACTCTTTATCCACAATATAGCAGTCATTTCTGTAAGTGCTGTGTCCTCCCCTATAAGGGTGCTAAAAGTCTGTTGTCAATTTGTTTACTGTATAATTGAAACTGGAAACACTTATCTCCCTCACTAGCTTTAAGCACCAACTGTCAGAGCAGCTCACAGATTACTGCACCTGTACATAGCCCACCTATAATTTAGCCCAAACAACTACCTCTTTCCCAACTGTATTTAATTTTTATTTATTTATTTATTTTGCTCCTTTGCACCCCATTATTTTTTATTTCTACTTTGCACATTCTTCCATTGCAAAACTACCATTCCAGTATTTTACTTGCTATATTGTATTTACTTTGCCATCATGGCCTTTTTTGCCTTTACCTCCCTTCTCACCTCATTTGCTCACATTGTATATAGACTTGTTTATACTGCATTATTGACTGTATGTTTGTTTTTACTCCATGTGTAACTCTGTGTCGTTTTATCTGTCGAACTGCTTTGCTTTATCTTGGCCAGGTCGCAATTGTAAATGAGAACTTGTTCTCAACTTGCCTACCTGGTTAAATAAAAGGTAAAATAAAATAAATAAATAATAGCATTGTATCTGGTCAAACACCATTTTCCCCAAAAGTTTACTAAGAGTTGGTAACAGACTGATTGGTCAGCTATTTGAGCCAGTAAAGGGGACAGCGGAATTCTTGGGTAGCGGAATGACTTTTGCTTCCCTCCAGACACGAGGGCACACACACTTACTAGTGGGCTTAGATTGAAAATATGGCAAATAGGAGTGGCAATATCGTCCCCTATTATCCTCAGTAATTTTCAATCCAAGTTGTCAGACCCTGGTGGCTTGTCATTGTTGATAGACAACAATCATTTTTTTCACCTCTTCCACACTTTACGGAACTCAAAATGACAACGCTCGTCTCTAATAATTTGGTAATTTACACTTGGATGTGTAGGTTCGGCGTACGTTGCTGGCATGTCATGCCTAAATTTGCTAAACTTGCCAATGAAAAAGTAGTTGGAGTTTGCCTTTTTGCCCAAAATGTAATTTAAGGTGTGCCAAAGCTTTTTACTATCATTCTTTCTATCATCTGTAAGCTGTGATCCTGCCCGGAGGCTCCTCTGCACAGAGAACACTTACCAGTTCGTACATGAAGTCTGGGTCTGTGTTACTCGCCAACAGGTCCGTGCTGGTCAGCGCCTGATCAGCAAAAGTATAATTTTGAAAGAAATCCCCAAAGGGAAGATCCATTCCACTGATGCCGGGCTAAGGGGAAATAAACATTCCAAACTATTCAACCTGTTGCAATTCCTGTTGTCCTGTTATAATACTCTGAAGAACATATTTAAATACCGCTTTTCCATTTCAGAGTGAACAGAGATAATTATACTGAACAAAAATGCAACATGTAAAAGTGTTGGTCCCATGTTTCATGAGCTGAAATAAAATATCCCAAAAATGCTCCATAAGCACAAAAAGCATATTTCTCTCATATTTTGTGCACAAATTGGTTTACATCCCTTTTAGTGAGCAGTTCTCATTTGCCAAGTTAATCCATCCACCTGACAAGTGTGGCATATCAACCATGTGCTGGGGACAATAAAAGGCCAGGCTAAACGTGCAGCTTTGTCACACAACACAATGCCACAGATGTATCAAGTTGAGGGAGAGTCTAGTGGTTAGTGCCATTGGCATGCTAACTGCAGGAATGTCCACCAGAGCTGTTGCCAGGGAATTGAATGTTACATTTCCCTACCATAAAGCCGCCTCCAACGTCATTTTAGAGAATTTGGCAGTATGTCAAACCGGCATCACAACCGCAGACTGTTGCCAGGGAATTGAATGTTAATTGAATGTTTACCACAACAGGCAGGACCTCTACATCTGGCTTCTTCACCTGAGGGATCGTCTGAGGGGGGAGGGTGTGGTTGTTGAGGAGTATTCCTGTCTGTAATAAAGCCCTTTTGTGGGGGCAAACTAATTCTGATTGGCTGGGCCTGGCTGCCAAGTGGGTGGGCATATGCCCTCCCATGGCTGCAACCCTATGCCCTCCCATGGCTGCGACCCAATGCCCCCCCATCATGTGAAATCCATAGATTAGGGCCTCATTTATTTATTTCAATTGACTGATTTCCTCATATGAACTGTAACTCAGTTAAATCTTTGAAATTGTTCCATGTTGCATTTATATTTTTGTTCAGTATAGTTGTAGTTTAAAGAACCTACCTGTTTTAAACTAAGGTCATGAGGCAATTACAATATAAGTTACATTCTGTAAGAATCAATGGGTATATATATATATATATATATAAAATGAACTTAAAAGTACATTTTAATTAATTAATTATTTAAAATTTCAATTAATGGATGCACCAATTGCAGATTGCCCCTTTAACATTTAGTTAAGCATGGAGAGTAACAGTGAACAAACAACATTTGTGGGGTTGGGACAGCCTGGATAAAAAGGGGAATGTTCCCATGGACGTGGGAAATCGCCATAGGCTGTCTGTTCACTGACAGCTGTATCAAAGACTTTTCTAACTAACCGGCTCATTGTTCCATCTGTGGCTATATCATCCACATTGTAATTGCAGGGCAACTAGACTGAGGTCTGTCAGTTTTAAGCTACAGACTGTCCATTAACTGTCCAGCAACCTAGTTGTTTTGGCTTCAGAAGTTGGTTAATTGCAAGACTATAGAGAGACAACTGGCTAAAGCTGGACCACGTCTAAAGAACCCTCCCTTCCATTACCTGAGGCATCGCCGAGCACCGATCTCTGTTCCTTATTGTGAATGTTTCCTCCACCTCGTGTCCCAGTCGTCTTCGGATGATGTCAACCGACAGTAGAAAAATCTATGAGTTAAGTAACAAAAAGAGTCTTCTTTATTGTGGAAAACTCTGTGAACTCATGGAAGTCTAGTTCTCGTCTGATGCCTGGTGTCTGGAGAGAGATGAGAACACAGGGGGAATGGAAGGGTTCAATTAGTAAGATATTACATATGTTTGCACATTTTCCCCACTTCCCCGCCTACAATCTTATACGCCAAAAACACATAATACTGTCACTTAGCCTGCAAGCTGAGATTCTGTGCAGATCGTCAAACACGGCTTCTGAGAGCGACTGTCAAGACCGGCTGTTCATTTAAATCAGAACACATAGCCTACTTCTATCAACTCTAGTGTGATATATCTTAACTCATGACTGTGTTGGTTACACTCAGTGCAAGACTGGGGGGGGGGGCTTCCATGTTTGTAAAAGAGACAGTCGAAGCCGAGCAAAGTTGCAGACATTGTCCGATTGCAGCATTTCAGATCCAGAAAATACACTGGGAGCCCTCCCTGCAGACAGAAGATTAGTTTGATGCGAGACAGAATGAGCATTGAATAAACACTGTGTCTAGGCTATTTTTAAAACGACTCTAGCTAGCTACCATTCCCCGCTGCCAACGAAGAGTCACAAAGAGAGGGAGCAGAGTCACTGGACCCCGTTTGCATAACAAATCATGAGAAATATGCTGGGGAGGGAGGGCACTGTGCTGGCCAGCTGTGACACAGAGCAAAACAACCCAACTCCTCTAGTGGTGGATGACATTTTCCACCTGGTTTGCCAACTCAGTCAAATGAGCTTCTTATCACCCGTCTGCTTTTCACACAGCAGCTTTTGCCCGCAGAGGAAAAACACCAACAGAAAAACACCACCTCCTCTTCTCTCTGCCTGCCACAGCATCACACAGAGACACACAGACACGGCAGCATAGCCTGCAAAGTAGAGCAGTAGCACTGGCTGAAACTAGTTACGCATACCTAGTCAGTATGTTACGCATACCTAGTCAGTATGTTACTGGTTACGCATACCTAGTCAGTATGTTACTGGTTACACATAGCTCACCTTAAAAGCGAGATGTGTTGATGAGTCTTAAAATGCCATGCAAAGGAAAAGTAATTGTGCTGCGAGTGCAGTCCTGGTCCTGAAAATACACACACCTGTTAGAGCCACTCAGATGAGGGCGATTGTGTTTTGGGAGGCACTGTGGGGAAGCCCTTGCTGCAATGTGCTGATGCCATGCGAAACTGCCTGCCAGCCTGGCTACTGCACTCTGCCATTTTAATATCCTTGTCCTCTCTACACAGAAACATCCCCCTGGACATTAAAAACACACTGCGTGATGCCTTACTGCAACAGTTTCTAAAATGCACGCTACAGAGTAGGCCTCTCTCTTACACTTACGATTGACCACTCACTTCCTAGTCAGATTTCTCTGATGATAGGTTTCTGTTTAACGGCAGAATATAGAGATGAAAGGAAGGCCAAAATAATTGCAGATTTCAGACATAAACAACTGTGCGCCCCACACCTGATATTGACAGCACTGTAGTCAATCTAGATTAGGGCAGGCTACATGTTTTAGCCTTGTTGGCGCAAGATTTTGAAATAGGAGATCACGACTAAAGCATAATGGGCTCTTCAGTATGCTATGCAGACAGGTTAAGTTAGTTTACCACGGGCACTGACATATGGGTCACAATCAATTATTTATATATACACTAGATGACAGACAGGGAGCACTGTTCTGAAGCCACCGCTGATCCATTTCACTACTACTCCCCCCACGGCTGATCCATTTCACTACTACTCCCCCCACGGCTGATCCATTTCACTACTACTCCCCCCACGGCTGATCCATTTCACTACTACTCCCCCCACGGCTGATCCATTTCACTACTACTCCCCCCACGGCTGATCCATTTCACTACTACTCCCCCCACGGCTGATCCATTTCACTACTACTCCCCCCACGGCTGATCCATTTTACTACTGCTCCCCCCACGGCTGATCCATTTTACTACTACTCCCCCCACGGCTGATCCATTTTACTACTACTCCCCCCACGGCTGATCCATTTTACTACTACTCCCCCCACGGCTGATCCATTTTACTACTACTCCCCCCACGGCTGATCCATTTTACTACTACTCCCCCCACAGCTGATCCATTTTACTACTACTCCCCCCACGGCTGATCCATTTTACTACTACTCCCCCCACGGCTGATCCATTTTACTACTCCCCCCCACCGTTGTAAAATAACTTTTGGAAGCTAGAGAAATGCATTTACTAAAGTCTACATTGGTTTTTGCCATGTTTATTCTATCACAGACACCTTAAAGCATCCTTTTTAAAATTGTGTTATGTGAGCTGCACATGCAAATCAAAAATATAGCAAACCATTTTACTTAAAGTTTAATTTTTTAAAAATTAATGTTACTGTCCCCACTAAAACCTAAAAAAAAACATAAATACATGTTAATTTGTCCTTGAAATATTTAATTGAAATACTGTGTAATTCCATTCATTCCTATGGAGGACTGCTGCTGAGGATTACCAATATGGCCGACCGGTGGCTTCAAAGCCTCTCATTGGCCAATACATAGCATCAGCAATCTATTTTTTGTATATATCATTGGTCACAATGGATGTCACAAGCTGCTCCTGACGGACATTAAACTTCACTATGCATTAGCTGGCTTCAAAGGTCTCAACACAATTGGAAAGGCATTAAGCCATAGGCATTAAGCCACAGGCCTTAGGAAACATGAGCCCACTTCACAATCTGATTGTGTGGGGAAAGAATGACAGATACAAAGGACAGTCATACTCCTGTACCAACTTCAGGGTGGGAGGGTCTCACTCATAAGCACACAAAAAACATTAAGGCTAAACCAGCCTACCAGCAAATTGACCATTTAAAAGGGGTGGGGGGTGGGGGGGGTTCTTTGTAAACTTAAACCACATATAAAGTATGTAGAAAATATAATGGACCTACATCTTTTTAATAACATACTCTTTACAACCATGGAAAAGGGGGATACCTAGTCAGTTGTACAACTGAACACATTCAACTGAAATGTGTCTTCCGCATTTAACCCAACTTCTCTGATCCCTGAGCTACATGCACACAATAATAGAAATCAGGCCTTCTTGGTCAAATTGCTGCAAAGAAACCTCAACCAAAAGGACACCAATAATAAGAAGAGACTTTGCTTGTGCCAAGAAACCCGAGCAGTGGATATTGGTCTGTCTGATGAGTCCAAATTTGAGATTTTTGGTTCCAACCACCATGGCTTTGTGAGACGCATAGTAGGTGAACGGATGATCTCCGCATATGTGGTTCCCACCATGAAGCACGGAGGAGGTGCTTTGCTGGTGACGCTGTCAGATTCAAGGCATACTTAACCAGCATGGCTACCACAGCATTCTACAGTGATACCCCATTCCATCTAGTTTACGCTAAGTGGGACTATCATTTGTTTTTCAACAGGACAATGACCCAACACATATCCAGACTGTGTAAGGGCTATTTCACCAAGGAGTAGTGATGGAGTGCTGTAGCAGATGACCTGGCCTCCACAATCACCCCGACCTCAATCCAATTGAGATGTTTGTGATGAGTTAGACCGCAGAGTGAAGGAAAAGCAGCAAACAAATGCTCAGCATATGTGGGAACTCCTTCAAGACTGTTAGAAAAGCATTCCAGGTGAAGCTGGTTGAGAAAATGCCAAGCCTGTGCAAAGCTGTCATCAAGGCAAAGCGTGGTTACTTTGAGGAATCTAAAACATATTTTGATTTGTTTAACACTTTATTGGTTACTACATGATTCCATGTGTTATTTCATAGGTTTGATTATTCTACAATGTAGAAAATAGTTTTAAAAAATTAAGAAAAACCCTGGAATGAGTAGTGCCCAAACTTTTGACTGGTATTGTATATAAATATCGTCAAAGATAATATTGTGATAATCTACTTTATCAATTGCTACCCAGTCACCAACTGATATGCTTCACAAGAAAAAACCAGCATAGGTATATTTTAGAAACACAGGGACCTCTCCTGTGCACCTTTTGCAGCACACCAAAAAAATCTATCACTAGCATATCCAAGTTTCATATCATTCTGCTAATATTGAAGGTAGCGTCCTACAGAAAAAGCTCCGCTTCCGTGCTGAACTGATTCCTTGCCACGTGTGTTGGCTTTATAATATAATAACAGAGAGATAATAATCTCAAGTGTGATAGGCCGATTTGGTAGTGGTAGCAGGAATTATTTGTCGTCATCTCCATTCGCTAATTAATTACACAGAGAAATAGCTATGTTCTCTACAACTACATTAGAAAAGTAGGCTATAAACATGGCAAGATGAGTCACGCAAACTTATACTATCGGGCAAATTCTATCAATATCATGCAAGCATATTTATAGGTCTAGGGCCAATACCAAAACAAACCAGGAAGCAAATGCAGTACCAGCAACCTTATAATAATTAACTGACTACGCCTGAAAGACAATACAGAGAAATGTCCTAACTTCAAGGGGTAGTTTGTTTACCATTAAATGTTCAGTGTACATCTAGATAGCCTATATGTTTTAAATTGCATTGATTTTGTCTGCAAGGCTGGCAACATTTGAGATACTGTTCTACCAATATACAAAATGGACTGCCTCAGGATTATTGTTGAATTTCTGTAACAATGAAGTTTAGGTCTGTTTTATTATCTCAGTTATTACCATGTTATTATTATCGCAAAGTTATCCAATACACTGAGGCAGACATCTTTCTTTCATGTACTCTGAAGGATATACTTCTGGTCTAACCACCACAGCTGGTAATGACAACCTTGCTTTGAGGACATGTTGAGCAAAGAGTCAAGACAAGAATGTGTGTGGTATTCTCAGCATGCAGAGCACTCCACATCAAATTTGCAACACTGGTCACCCCTAAGTTTACAGGGGCAAATCGATCATGTAGGAAAGAATTACAGCAGAAATGGGCTAAGTCTTCAGATCTACCACATATAAACTACGCTGAACAAAAATATAAAATGCAACATAAAGTGTTGGTCCCATGTTTCATGAGTTAAAATAAGATCCCAGAAATGTTCCACACACACAAAAATCTTATTACCCTGAAATGCTGTGTACAAATTTAAGCATTTCTCCTTTTCCAAGATAATCCATCCATCTGACAGGTGTGGCATATAAAGAAGCAAATCAAACAGCATGATCATTACACAGGGGCACCTTGTGCTGGGGACAATAATAGGTCTCTAAAATGTGCAGTTTTGTCACAGAACACAATGCCACAGATGTCTCAAGTTTTGAGAGAGCCTGCAATTGCCATGCTGGCCGAGGAATGTCCACCAGAGCGGTTTCAGGAGAATTGAATGTTAATTTCTCTACCATAAACTGCCTCCATTGTCATTATAGAGAATTTGGCAGTACGTCCAACCGGCCTCACAACCGCAAACCGCAACAGGGCAGGACCTCCACATCCGGCTTTTTCATCTGCGCAAGGCGGGTGGGGGGTGTACTGAGCAGTATTTCTGTAGGAAATAAAGCCCTTTTGTGGGAGAAAAAAAACCTCCTGAGTGGGTGCGCCTAAGCCCTCCAAGGCCCACCCATGGCTGCACCCCTGCCCAGTCATGTGAAATCCATAGGATAGTGACTCATTTATTTATTTCAATTGACTAATTTCCTTATATGAACTGTAACTTAGTAAAATATTTGAAATTGTTGCATGTTGCATGTATATTTTTGTTCAGTATAGATATAGGACTAGATGTCTAGCGTTACACGCGATGAGGATGGACGATCTAACGTTAACTACACAGCATAATACATAATACCTCTGCAATACAGGATTGCAGTGAGCAAAAAAACAAATACAATCACTAATCAACTGAATTAATAGTTTGAGGCTGACTCAACATGGATCCCAACACAAACAAGTACAACGTCAAACTAACTTACTACTATCCTGGGCCAACACCCACGTAATCCAACAGCCCTATTGGTCAAAGCGCAGTTATAGCCCGCCTCCAGATATGCACGAATGGTCGGCTTTGCTGTCAATAGCAGGAGATTTCATTGTAGGTTGAGACTGAAAACAACAAGCAATTTAAAAGGATTGTTTTTGTGGCCTAAATAGCTGACTAAATACATGCAAAATGACCCCTTGACAGGCAGAATTCGCATAGGAGACCATTTTTCTGAGGTCTATGTAATCATCTTATAAATTACTGAGGGAACACGCATATCTAGTTAGTCAATATTATAAACACACGACGTGGATATATCGTTGACACTGAACAAAAGTAAGCATTGACAACCGTCCCGACTAGCTGACGCCCTTCAATCCCTGAAATGCCAATTTGTCAACAAACTCGGTCAAATGCTGTCTTTATTCTTTGCTCAATTTATCTAGAATGTTCTAGATCTTTTTCTCGAGCTCTGTAGCAGCATGGTGGGGGTGGGGGGCGTGTACCCTAAGAGGATGTTGATTTTACTTGACCCAAAAAGCATTAATGGGGAATGCCTGATTCACAGCACCTTGTTTCAACACCCGCATGACCCCCCCCAAAAAAATAAATCTAAATGTCAATCTTAAAAATAATTATTATTTCGTAAACAAAAATGCAAGCTATTGAAAGGAGCTACATTGTGCATGCACATATATACAGTTGTCGTGATACAAAAAAAAAAAATGGTTTGTCAAATAAGTAAAACGTTTTAGTTCAGCAGGATTTAACACGAAAATAGCCCAATCTTGTTCCCTACCAACTAGCTCCAGTATGGCCTCCGTCCCGCCCCTCTCACAGCAGCACGATATAACCAGCTAACCAAGACAAGAGGTAACAAGCATACAACGAAGAAACATTATCCACAAAGTTTGGCAAATGGTTTTAAAAACGTTCAGCTCACCTTTAGAAACCCCATATGAACGTTTTGTGTCGTGTTCCGCTTCGTGTTTATTCCTATCTGAGCAATAACAAAGCAATTTCAATGGAGTCCACGCTGCCTTTCTCTTGCGTTTGTTTTGTTTTTCTTCTTCCTGACGGGTTCGTTGGAAAGCGCGTGACTACCGAGTCACCTGGTCCTTCACTGACCAATCGCACTGAAGCTTTAAGCTTGACCCAAAACATTGCACCTAAATTACAGTATACTACTGCACACATTTCAGATGCTGTAATACCGTTATCCAGACATTTTTATAAATAGGGAAGTAATATACATACTTCAATAATGACACCTATATACAGTGGGGCAAAAAAGTATTTAGTCAGCCACCAATTGTGCAAGTTCTCCCACTTAAGGAGATGAGAGAGGCCTGTAATTTTCATCATAGGTACACTTCAACTATGACAGACAAAATGAGAAGAAGACATCCAGAAAATCACATTGTAGGATTTTTAATGAATTTATTTGCAAATTATGGTGGAAAATAAGTATTTGGTCACCTACAAACAAGCAAGATTTCTGGCTTTCACAGACCTGTAACTTCTTCTTTAAGAGGCTCCTCTGTCCTCCACTCGTTACCTGTATTAATGACACCTGTTTGAACTTGTTATCAGTATAAAAGACACCTGTCCACAACCTCAAACAGTCACACTCCAAACTCCACTATGGCCAAGACCAAAGAGCTGTCAAAGGACACCAGAAACAAAATTGTAGACCGGCACCAGGCTGGGAAGACTGAATCTGCAATAGGTAAGCAGCTTGGTTTGAAGAAATCAACTGTGGGAGCAATTATTAGGAAATGGAAGACGTACAAGACCACTGATAAATCTCCCTCGATCTGGGACTCCACGCAAGATCTCATCCCGTGGGGTCAAAATGAGCACAAGAACGGTGAGCAAAAATCCCAGAACCACACGGGGGGACCTAGTGAATGGCCTGCAGAGGGCTGGGACCAAAGTAACAAAGCCTACCATCAGTAACATACTACACCGCCAGGGACTCAAATCCTGCAGTGCCAGACGTGTCCCCCTGCTTAAGCCAGTATATGTCCAGGCCCGTCTGAAGTTTGCTAGAGAGCATTTGGATGATCCAGAAGAAGATTGGGAGAATGTCAGATGAAACCAAAATATAACTTTTTGGTAAAAACTCAACTCGTCGTGTTTGGAGGACAAAGAATGCTGAGTTGCATCCAAAGAACACCATACCTACTGTGAAGCATGGGGGTGGAAACGTCATGCTTTGGGGCTGTTTTTCTGCAAAGGGACCAGGACGACTGATCCGTGTAAAGGAAAGAATGAATGGTGCCATGTATCGTGAGATTTTGAGTGAAAACCTCCTTCCACCAGCAAGGGCATTGAAGATGAAACGTGGCTGGGTCTTTCAGCATGACAATGATCCCAAACACACCGCCCGGGCAACGAAGGAGTGGCTTCGTAAGAAGCATTTCAAGGTCCTGGAGTGGCCTAGCCAGTCTCCAGATCTCAACCCCATAGAAAATCTTTGGAGGGAGTTGAAAGTCCGTGTTGCCCAGCAACAGCCCCAAAACATCACTGCTCTAGAGGAGATCTGCATGGAGGAATGGGCCAAAATACCAGCAACAGTGTGTGAAAACCTTGTGAAGACTTACAGAAAACGTTTGACCTCTGTCATTGCCAACAAAGGGTATATAACAAAGTATTGAGATAAACTTTTGTTACTGACCAAATACTTATTTTCCACCATAATTTGCAAATAAATTTATTAAAAACCTACAACGTGATTTTCTGGATTTTTTTCTCTCATTTTGTCTGTCATAGTTGAAGTGTACCTATGATGAAAATTACAGGCCTCTCTCATCTTTTTAAGTGGGAGAACTTGCACAATTGGTGGCTGACTAAATACTTTTTTGCCCCACTGTATCTCCAAAGGCTCTAGGTTACACTTGCTTGGTGCAAGCATGAAACTCAAGTCATTAGGGTTTACAAATACCATCTTTGATTAGATCTGCCATAATGCTATTTGTTATGTACTGTGATTTGACATTGTTACTATGTTGGAAAAAATTGTCCAGGGCAAGATAAACATGGAACATACAGACTAGGTTAACTCATTTAGTCAACATTACTGCCTGTACAGGAAATGCTTGGGCACATTGTGTCCCCAAAAATGTACATACAGTACAAAATCACAAAGTGGATTTTGAGGCACCTTCAAATATGAATTGTAACAGAACAAGTTGGGTGAGATAAATAAACAACACAACATGAGTTTTGAGAAACACTTAAAGCTGATAGGCTGAGCAAGGTAATGTGAATCCAATCATCGCTGAAGATCCTATGTCATACATTCACATTTAACCTAAAACACTTAGTAACTGTGTGGTTAATAAAATACATATAAACAAAGACAAGGATTCCATTGGTGGGAGGGTCTGAGCTCAGGGCCTTGTGGGAAAGTCTGGAGGACTTAGATCTGCCTGCGCTCCCCGGCCACATGCCTGCCACCCCCCCCCCCCCCCCCCCTCTATCAATAGAAGAGGCTATTACTCAGCAGTAAGAAATAAAACAATCACTTTAACTCGATGTGCTTTGTGTATCTCAACCACTTGCCCCCTCATTTTCAAATTCCTACATAGATATAGCTTCCCTAGATGTTGGTGACCGTTTTACAGGCTATCATGAATTCCATCTTGCAAGCTATTTCAGTATATTTATTACCATTATCTTAGGTAAACCAAGAGTCAGATATAAAGTTTTAAAAAAAGCTAAATGGACAGGTTTATGATGCCTTTGTCCTTGGTCCTCCTGGGCCTTTCTCAGTCATTGAGGGCAGAGTCAGCGCCAGTGGAATTGCAGATACCAAATAGTGTCATTACTCAAAGCAGGTCCAAACAGTGGATTCAGCTGGGAGAGAATGGCTATCAACCAGCTGTGAAAGAACAGGGACGAGAAAAAAACTACATTATGATAGCCTTTCAATTAGCATATTCACTGTGCACGCTCCTCATCTGCTTCAAGCACTCATCATCTTTGTGTTGAATTCATCTTTAATTTGAACAAAGCCAGAATGTGGATTGTTTTGTTTTTTAGATCCAATGATGTAAAAAAAAAAAGAAATTATGCAACGTACAATAACAGTATGTACTGTGGAGTGATCAATGAAATACAGTTTAATGAGAACAAAGAAGGAGTTGTTCAGAAAACCTCTCTCCATCATGAATTCCCAACATTTTACTGAGGAGACAATGCACTGTGCTTGTTTTGTACATTTGCTTTCAATGTTGTGGCCAACTACTGTCGTCAGCTGGTTCATTAACACAACGGCTCAGTAACACACAGGCATAGGCTGCTTCACAAGCTCAATATTTATCAAAAAGAGTTGCTATGTAAATAGATGCAGCAGATAATCCAAGGAACTGTTTGCTGTTTGTTTTGACTGTTTCCTGGGTCCGCCTGGATGGATCTGACTGTGCTATAATCAGGCCAGCTGTCATATTTGGCAGCAACTAATAGCCCACTCTCTGGTATTTGTTCTGAAGCACAGAGACCTATACCTTATCCATTAAACACTGATAACTGGCAAGAGTGGTTTCATTAGGCAACATAGTTTGAAGGGAGAATCTGCAATCCTTTTTTCCCCACTTTTAAATTGATGATATACAGCCATTGATTCTTGAAGAATATAATTTAGAATTGCCTCACGAGCTTTGTTTAACTTTCTAACCCAGAACCCAAAATAAGCTTGTTTTCCTCTGTTGTTTGAAAACAATGTAATTGTAAACAAACAATATATAGCCTCAAAACATGATTAAAACGATACTTGTTATATCTTGTATCCATAGCTGTCTATTAATTTGAGCGTGGTTACATTTCTCTAGCCCCGTCCCTCAGCTGTTTACAGAAACAGTGGTGGACTGACCGCTTTGTAAATAGTTTGAACTGCAGATTGCCCCTTTAAGTGGTGCTATCTGTAAAATGTGAATACAGGCTAAATAGACAAAGTGAACAGAAGATTCATAAATAATTGAACAGAGCCCCAATTAAAGACAGTGGATTTGTAACAAAGACGTGGCTTATTGAGCTCCTTGCAACTTCTCCCAGTTTTTCAGGTCAAAGTTCACCAATTTGATCCTCGTGTGAATCACACTGGTTTCTCACACACTTAAATACAAAAGGGTATTCTGTTTCTTTCACATTCTTGGCAGAGCTAAGGAACCAATAAATGCACACGATGCTTTGTATTTACTGCCCCCTACCGGTGGAACAATATAGCACGTATGCATGGATGTCACAATGTTTTTAATTGTTTTAATATATATTTTTATTAACAACAAATCAATACAAAAAAGTACATGAGGAACACAAGTATATATAAATAATATACAAAGGACATTTGGGCTAGGGGCGGGGTTAGGGGGTACAATATCACATTCCTTCGTCACAACAGCTTTCTTGTTGGCAGAGTATTTAATTGTCTTAAAATATAGTTCAATTGATTTTTGCAAGGTAAGAAAATGTGGTGTTTTGTTTGTAAATTACATTTGTGAATATGAAATTTGGCCAAAAGAATAATGAAATGAATTACATAAAATTGTTTCAACTTATTTCTATCATAAGTAAAGAATACAAGCAGTACATCTCTCCATAATAGTGTAAAATCTTCATAATTGTGTACAATTATAAATCTACCGATGTATTGCCACAGGGTAGCCTAGTGGTTGGACTAGTAACCGGAAGGTTGCAAGTTCAAATCCCCGAGCTGACAAGGTACAAATCTGTCGTTCTGCCCTTGAACAGGCAGTTGACCCACTGTTCCTAGGCCGTCATTGAAAAAAAAAAAAATTTCTTAACTGTCTTGCCTAGTTAAATAAAGGTTAAAAAAAAATGAATACAATGCCAAAAAAGATGCAACACTGTTTCTGGATGGTCATTACAAAAAGTACAATTTGAATGCATGTTAAAAAAAATTTTTTTAAACTTCTACATATAGTGGTTGGCAGGATAATATTTATGAATAATTTTCAAATAATCTTCCTTAAATGTTGTTAATAAGTAGGTATGTGTGTTTGCCTGTCACTAGCTAGCTCAGAGGTCACTAGCCTGGCTGACGCGCGACCCACGTGACTACACTGCTCTGTCGATAAAAAAAAGAACAAACAAGTTGAATGAAGCCTGTGCTGTATAGCAAAACATCTATACATTTCACAAGGGATAAAAAAAAAATCGTGATACTTACAACAAGTAGCAGCAAACTGCAGTCAATACTAGCATGGTAATGACGACCCTGTGAGAAGCAGATATGGCCATTCATACAGTAATGCAATGGAATAAACATGTTGTTTTTCTAAAGTTTAACGCCACACCATCAAAGAGTGGGCCATAACAAAAACGTAATTTTCTTATACATTTCGTGAACTTTTTGTGATATAATATCGATAAACAAAATCCGACAGCAAGGATTATTTTTCATTCTCATCTCTTTCACATTTCCTGCACAGTAGAAAATGAATTCTGTCCCGCAATACTCACCCTCTGTTTGGTCCCTTCGGAATAAACCATGGTACCACCCCTCCAACAAATCCCCAAAACAGTGTAACTATAACCATAGGAATGGCAAAAGCCATGTTGCGTCTTATGATTAGTTTGTTGATTTAAGAATGTTGATTTAAAACCCGTTTACTGTCTAATGCCTACTACATTAGACTAAATTCACGAGAAGTCCATGAGAGCTACAGAACTTTAGTAGCATATCGGTAAATCAAGTCACATGAAGAAGCGCCTACGTCAAGAATCGCGATGCATAATGTAGCCTATTGTTGATACATTGTAGAAGTGCGTAACAAAATTAATGCAGTAACAAGTATTACGTTTGAGCTCCACCCTCTCCGTTTCAAAGTTACCGGCAAGTCCATGGACCGAATGTCCCCTCCGCTTCCGAAATTTGAATGACGCGAACAGCTGCGAAGTCGTGATTTGTGATGAAAAACAGAAGCACCAAACTATTTCTGCTAGTTATCTATCGAAGGTGCCCATAGTTTAAAGACATATATACTACGTAAACATTTCTGTTTACGTAGCTTGCCCATTAAAGGCAACCTTTCAGCAAGGTTCCATAGAAACAAGGCCGAGGCTGCATATACGTAGGTAACCGCCGCGTTCTGCCCCCGTCCCGCTCCAGTAAAGACCTGTATCATGTTCTGCACATGTCTTTATTTTTACTTTAACTTTCGGATTGGTCTGCCCTATAGCCCACTTCTGCCTGAGCTGGTCAGTATGTATAGCTAATCCAAGTTTAACACCTGTTTACATTTTTTTTAACATGTAGTAGAAATGCAAAAGTGTGGCTCTCCACTTTCTGGAGGTCATTAGAGTATGATACCTAAGGAGATGGAGAAAACACCTGTCTCCGGATTACATCTTCAAACTAAGGGCAACCATGGCAACCATGACAGGGAGAAGCGTCCATCCACAATGTACAGTGGGGCAAAAAAGTATTTAGTCAGCCACCACTGTATATGGCTAAGATAGTCTAACTAACTATATTTTCAGTTGTTACACGTTTTTAATTTTGACAGAAAGTCATTTTCATTTCAAGTTAATGTACTGTTAGCTAGCTAGCTAACGTTAGTTGGCTGGCTCGCTAGCTAACGTGACGTGTATGATCTTATTATTCGTATATCAGAGCCATTTGCTTTGCTAGTTATAGCCTAATGTTATCTAGCTAATATTGAACCTGGTTGGTTAGTTATTTGCAGATTCATGCAGGGTAGTAACGTCATGAGTTGGGATTATGGTTCATTGTTTACCTAACTAGCTAGCTACATGTCTTAAAAAAGACTCCATTAGGCAAGTAACTATTTTAATAGAATGTCACTGCGACAACTGTTGATAGACGTAGAAGGTAAATTCGTTCTGGCTATCTACTCTGAGCGCAAAATAACTGATACATTTATGAACGCTCAACACCCGTTGAATATGGCTGATGTCAGTAAATGTTGGCAAAAAAGCATAAATTGTTGCCAGCAGCACAGTTGCTGTCACCAACTCCCTGCATAGCATAAAAACAGCCTAACCAGCTCTGCTAGGGCAAGTAAATTGGTCAGTGAGCTGTTCTCTCGTTTGTGTCTGGAAGTAGCTAACAAGCTAGCCAATGTTAGCCAGTTAGCTTGGGTGCTTGACTGTTGTTGTTGTTAGGACAGAACGCTCAGATCAACCTCTCTGGGCTCGACAACATCCAGTGAATTTGCAGGGCACCAAATTCAAACAACAGAAATCTCATAATTAAAACATCTCATAATTAAAACATACAAGTATTATACACAATTTTAAAACAATCACAGACAATCATATTTCATCCCGCCATGCGCGACACAAAACTCAGAAATAACGATGTAATTCATGCCTTACCTTTGAAGATCTTCTTTTGTTGGCACTCCAATATGTCCCATAAACATCACAAATGGTCCTTTTGTTCAATTAATTCCGTTGTTATATCTCCAAAATGTGAATTTATTTGGCGCGTTTGATCCAGAAAAACACAGGTTCCAACTCGCGCAACATGACTACAAAATATCTAAGAAGTTACCTGTAATCTTTGTCCAAACATTTCAAACAACTTTCCTAATATAACTTTAGGTCTTTTTTAACGTAAATAATCGATAAAATTGAAGACGGGATAAACTGCGTTCAATAGCGGATAAAAAACAAAGTGGAGCGAGCTTTCAGGTCACGCGCCTCAACCACAACAGTACACTTCACTCAACCCTCATTCTGAACAGGGCTACTTCTTCATTTCTCAAAGGCAAAACATCAACCAATTTCTAAAGACTGTTGACATCCAGTGGAAGCGATAGGAACTGCAAGCAACTGCCTTAGAATTCTAGATTCCCAATGAAAACTCATTGAAAAGAGAGTGACCTCAAAAGAAAAGTCCTGGTGGTTTGTCCTCTGGGTTTCGCCTGCCAAATAACTTCTGTTATACTCACAGACATCATTCAAACAGTTTTAGAACCTTCAGAGTGTTTTCTATCCAAATCTACTAATACTAATATGCATATCCTAGCTTCTGGGCCTGAGTAGCAGGCAGTTTACTTTGGGCGCGCTTTTCATACGGACATGAAAATACCGCCCCCTAGCCTAGAGATGTTAAGGAGATGGGTGTGCTAAAGCTTAAGAAGGTGTGAATGATGCTGAATGGGTGTAGACAAAGAAGAGCTCTCCAGTAGGTATGGAAATATTCAAAGGCCATTTTCTCAAAAGTGAGGTTACAAGTTTATCAACTTGCTTCAATTTAGCCACAAGAGCATTAATGAGGTCGGGCACTGATGTTGTGCGATTAGGCCTGGCTCGTAGTTGGCGTTCCAATTCATCCCAGAGGTGTTCGATGGGGTTGAGGTCAAGGCTTTGTGCAGGCCAGTCAAGTTCTTCCACACTGATCTTGACCAACCATTTCTCTATGGACCTCGCTTTGTGCACGGGGGCATTGTCATGCTGTAACAGGAAAGGGCCTTCCCCAAACTGTTGCCACAAAGTTGGGAGCACAGGATCGTCTAGATTCTAGAATGTCATTGTATACTGTAGCGTTAAGATTTCCCTTCTCTGGAACCCTGAACCCTGAATCCATCTCACTCACCATTGAATACAGGCAGTTGACCTCAACCCCTCAGTGAATATTCAAAAAAGTATTAAAATAAACTAGATGTATCCACCAATCCAAAGAAAGGAATAGGTGGGACACTGACAGCCCGCTGTTCCACACTGTGGACAACCATAAGCTTTTCGTCATAATATCCAATCTCTGACCCTAGTTTGTTTCAGGTGGCAGCATCGTATTAGTGGAAGCATAGATTGTTCTCAGTGCAGGCCTGGCTGTAGCTAGATATGTTGCATCTGGGACAATTTTAGCTAACCCAAACCTAATTTTCCTATCCTGCCACATGAATTATTCTAACCTGCCACGCTAATTCTCCTAAGCTGCTACAAAAAGTCACTTCTTCTGCTAGTCAAAACCAGCAGACCTGCCCTGAGAGCAGTGTGAGTATACACTAATGCGATATAGCTCTCAGGTGAGAGCTTTCACGTGGTCCTTTGTTTATAGGCTGTGTGCGGTGTTACTGCTTTGCTAGTCATTTCTGTGAGAGCAACCATTTTGTGACCATGACATTTTAAAGTATATATTGAAAATAAAAGTGTTTGTTTATTTGTATAAAAGTGTAATTAAATGATAAAGGTTATTTACTAGTAGTTGGCTGAGGAGTATTTCTCTGTAATAAAGCCCTTTTGTGATTGGCTGGGCTTGGCTCCCAAGTGTGCGGGCTTGGCTCCCAAGTGGATAGTCCTATGCCTTCCCAGGCCCACCCCTGGCTGCGCCACTGCCCTGTCATGTGAAATCCATAGATTAAGGTATATTAAGGTCAAAGGTCTAAATGAATTTATTTCAATTGAATGATTTCCTTATATGAACTGTAACTCAGTGAATCTTTGAAATTGTTGCATGTTGCATTTGTATATATTTTTTTCAGTTTAGAAAGAGCTGGTACTAACCTCATGAAGGTACTAACCTCGTGAAGGTACTAACCTCGTGAAGATACTAACCTCGTGAAGGTACTAACCTCGTGAAGGTACTAACCTCGTGAAGGTACTAACCTCGTGAAGAAACTAACCTCGTGAAGGTACTAACCTCGTGAAGCATTTTCAAGTTATAAATTAAAAACCAACGGTTTAATAAGATTTCCAAACTCTTTTCACATGAAGTTAAATGGACAAGAAGTACCAATTATGTTTGATGTGCCTAGTACAAGTGCATTCAAAATGTCGAATTTTCATGCGTCCTCTTCACTTAAATGTCTTTCTATGCCTTAGGCCAGCCACATCTTCAGATATTTTGTGTGACCTTCTGTTTGTGTGCCTCTCCTGTTTGTGTGACCTCCTGTTGTGGCTCACACCGCAAGACATGCACAAGTGCATGCAGAAATGTCATGATTCTTTCTCTGTCACACACACACACACACACACACACACACACACACACACACACACACACACACACACACACACAACTTGATATCACAAGATAAACAAGACTCAACCTCAATGGTTTCACTGAGGGACATTCCCAGGTATTGTGCAATGCCATTGTGCTCCATATGTTGTTGTTTTCCTGTAGAGCTGGAACAAACTGTTCATAAAGATGGATGTCCAGCTACATTTTCTCTATCATTTTGGAGGCCAGAGGTTGCTCTCTCCCCCCTGCCCCCCCCCCCCCCCCCCCCCCTCTCGCTCACACACTCACACACTCACACACCCACACCCACACATAGGAAAGCAATAATTATTGTTGTCATGCTAACTGTATTTATTTGGTTTATTTTGTTGATCAAGTCTAACCTTGATCACCACTGATGAAAACAAAAGAAAGACAGCATAGTTGCATAGTCATCAGTGAAGATTCGATCTAAATAGATGTCTTATGGTGGTGGTTGGTACCAGGTCACAGGATTTCCCCGTCGCAACCCACGGAGTTTACAGAGCGGAAACGCTGTATTGAATACTTCACCGACATTTCCTCCTGTTCCGGATTCTGGCGTTTTCTCAACAGACATCATTCTCAACAAACCCACCATCCTGTATGTTTACATTAACATGAAAATGGAAAAAACTAAATTGTTATTTGTCCGATGTTGCAATTGATTGAGAATGATTGAAAATGATGTCTGTTTGGATATGCGCTTGTACGCGTCATGAGCATTGTCATAGAGTTGTGCAATCTCTCTATGTGCAGTGGGATAATAAAAGGGACTTTCCATGACTATATTGGAATATACGCCTATGCAAATGAGCAGTCGTCGCTTCCCTTATATACCAACTACTATGTGAGGCCCATCATGAACGCTGTGAGTGGAGAAGGCGGCTAATGATCCCCCAGAGCGCCTCTTTACCCAGACAGCACGGCAGGATGATTCAGCAGTGGCACGGCCGTGATGCTGACAGCACTGTTACCAAAATGACTCATCCTGATGATGAAGCCAAAGAAACAAAAAAGGAGAGAGAACCTCATGGTAAGTACAAAAAGAAAGTGACTAACTACCTAATGAAAGAACCCTAGGCTATAGGGGTAAATGAGAATGGTCTAAGCTGTCTAATTTGTATTCAAATTCATGGTTATTTTATTAAGAGGACTAGGCCTGTACTGTCTAATGGCCTCTATTTAAATAAACGGATTAATTTGTGCAGAATGCATTCAGAGGTGAGTTTACTGCATTTAAGGGTTTAGACTATTCTAACATTAGGCTAGCCATCTCCCTACAATGTTAAAGCACAATACTTTATAGTACTCTATAATATGCATAGGCTACAATAATGTAATTACAGGATAATCACATGTATAGCCTCATTAATCCACTTGAAATGGACCCATGTCTGATAATGTTGTTGAATCATCAAAAAGTATTGCTAAAATGGAGACTATAGCCTAATTCAAATTTAAAAAACGCATGGCAAGAGATTGTTAAACATTTTATATTCGATACACAATTATAACCCTAGTAATTGTAACTTATTGAAACATTTTCTAAATATGTTTGCAACTAGTACAATTTTCCTAAGACAATTTAACAATTTAGCGACTACAAATAACTTCTGAATAACTTCTGATTAAACTGTTCAATTACTAACATATCAAGCAACAAACTGCTATTACATTTTATGCCACAACTAAGGTATCCTTTTTGATTTAAAACAGTTTATGAGAATTCATGTGATACATGATGAAATACCAAGACACTGTGTTGTTACATAGTGAAACCAAACCTTTAATGTAAAGTCATTTGCTTTGAAGAAAGATAGGTCTACTTCAGCTCTAAATAATCCATTAGTATTGTTGCAACAATAATAACAATAATAACAGAAACAAAAGTCATATTCAGATAAATGCACCTATTCTTGTTATTTTATTATTGCATATTAATTCATTATTTGAATTTATGGGCAAATATCTGCTTTGAAAATAGTCAAATTAAAGAGCAATGTCCAGATTTAATTTAATTGTTCAAATCTTTGAACAGGCCTTTAATGTAATATTTTCTTAGTGAGTTCCTGTTTTTATGCTGGATGTTTGGCAATTGGCACTATTGTGTTTCAGTCACATGCCCTGCGTTGAAGAATAGAAACCTACAAATATAAAGTTCTTTAAAAGTTAACATTTTACACTGGAAAACCTGGTATCGGTTATCTGCCTACATAAAATAGGGACATGACAGTGTTTAACTTTAGTGCAGTATCATGGGAATGGAATGCACCAATACTGCACATATACAAGTGATCCTTGGAGGTAGCCTACAATAAAAAATAAAATCAAGTCTGACATATTTATTTTTCAAGGGATAGTCTGTTTTCTCAGTCACAGTATCATGTCCTTTGTACATAAATGTATTACAATGAGACAGAATCAATCACCAAATACTTTTCAAATTTGGGAATAGTCTATACATATTTTAGATTTTTCTACATACTGATGTAACTTTTTAAAGTGAGCTATATTTTAATTGAACTCATGTACTAAATAAACAGTATGGCTGTTTTTGTTTTTGTTTGTGTGATCGCATCACTTTACAGGAAGGATGAGCTGTTCATTCATCTGTAAATGAATGCACTGAACACACCCTGAGTTCTTAGCTTTGAGAACTGAATTCCAAGGGTTGTATTTCTGAAGTCAGCCCATGGAGCTCAGTTCTTAAGCCTGGACGCTCCCTAATCTTGCACAGACAGATATGTGAACAGAGCAACCTTAAACGGAAAGAAATAACCCAAAGTAAATACCTCCATTGCATAGTATTATTACTCGAATATCAATCTTGTAAAAATATTTCAATCAAACCCTGGATTTGATTATTATGCTGTACACATTTGTCTTTAAACCCCAACATTTGTAATATTTTCTTGATGTTAGAGTGTACTTATGTTGCAGATATATCACCTGCCTTTTCTTATGCTGTGATAGTCTCTAACTGATGGCTAAGTGTCAGTTTGAATGTTGCTGGACTATTCTCTAAATGGGCTCTATGGCTCCTTCTTGTCCGTAGGCCTGATAGAAGATATTGTAGATTAAACATAAATAGACCAGGCTGTAATTTTAGCCCAAAATATTGTATCTTTGGATTACTCAGAGCTCAAGACGGTTGCTGCCGATTCTCCTCAGTGTCAGCCTTTTTCCATGGTGAGCTAATTTGAGAATGTACAAATGAAACAATGAAAATGCCGTAATATCATTATTAAATATTTTGTTTATGTTCCACATCAGAAGAGGACACGGATCAAAACAAGATCAACTCACTGTGGAACTTTCTCACCATCCTTTATAAAAACAAGTCAAAGTATCCATTCATTAATCACTACTCACCCAGCACAAATAAACAGCTGTCTTTTAAGAAGTTCCCCAAAAAATAACAATGTGTCCAGTTCATTAGGACACCTACACCACCCGATGTCACAGGAAGGCCGTAAAGATCATCAAGGACAACAACCACCCGAGCCACTGCCTGTTCACCCCGCTATCATCCAGAAGGCGAGGTCAGTACAGGTGCATCAAAGCTGGGACCGAGAGACTGAAAAACAGCTTCTATCTCAAGGCCATCAGACTGTTAAACAGCAACCACTAACATTGAGTGGCTGCTGCCAACATACTGACTCAACTCCAGCCACTTTAATAATAGGAATTGATGTAAAATATATCACTAGCCACTTTAAACAATGCTACTTAATATAATGTTTACATACCCTACATTACTCATCTCATATGTATATACTGTACTCGATACCATCTACTGCATCTTGCCTATGCCGTTCTGTACCATCACTCATTCATATATCTTTATGTACATATTCTTTATTCCTTTACACATGTGTGTGTATAAGGTAGTAGTTTTGGAATTGTTAGCTAGATTACATGTTGGTTATTACTGCATTGTCGGAACTAGAAGCACAAGCATTTCGCTACACTCGCATTAACATCTGCTAACCATGTGTATGTGACAAATACATTTGATTTGATTATGTTATGTAATTGACAGAGGCAGAGGGGGGAGAGAGGGACTGGAGGGCATGAAGTTAGTTTACCCCTTTTGTATGACGATGCTACACTTTGGAAACAGACAGATGGCTCCTGTTTTCCACACCCTGGAAACTGTTACTAATTTTGTAATAGAAAAAACCCAAACAGTTATGTTAGTAGTAAAGGGGACTGGATCCACCTGTTAATAAGTAGTACAACTCTGTTGTAAGAGCCCAGTAGATGGAGCCCCACCAGGGTGTGTGTGTGTGTGTGGGGGGGGGGGGGGGGGGTAAAGCTGCTAATGATGGCTATTAGACACCTTATTATGTGCTGCGTTGGAAACGTTCCTTCATGTTCTGTGATCCGACAAGATTCGGTGTATTCTGTTCACTGTGTGCCGACCACAGTTATAATGTTTCGTAAAACGACAAAGAAGCCTTTCAGAGAAAAACAAGTAAACATGTAAAGCGCTTTTTGTATGGTCATTGTTTTTATATTGTCATTAAACAATACTGTGTCATACATTCTTATAGATGTGTGCCTGATACCTTGAATGACTTAGGAGAGAGGTAACCTGCCACACTAATGGATCGAGTAGACGGCCTGCTTGGGTAACGTCATCAGTAGTTGCCCATATGCTGTGTTTTTAGAGGAGTTCAGACACACAACTCCGGGCCTGTTTGAACTAAATAAATTGCATCCACAGAAGAAGAAAAAAAATCACAACATTTTGGTCAATTTTGCTCCTATGGTGTTGTAATCAAATGGACACCTTTATCAACCAAATCACTGATAAAGATATCTGTGTAACTGCCAAAGTCATCTGTCCCATTTACACAGGTGTACGGTTGGATAGATTGAATAGAGACTAAATTAACACATCATGTCAAGTCTTAAAACCTTAGTTTGCCATTGTACCTTTTTAATTGTTACAGCAAGTGTGTTTTGTATTTGTATTGAATGTATTATGGATCCCCAGTAGTTCCTGCCAAGGCAGCAGCTACTCTTCCTGGGGTCTGGCAAAATTAAAACTTCTTCGGGATCGGTGTCCCTTCCACGGGACGGTTGAGCTAACATAGGCTAATGCGATTAGCATGAGGTTTTAAGTTACAAGAAATATTCACAGGAGATAGTCATATCTGATATTGGCAGAAAGCTTAAATTCTTGTTAATTTAACTGCACTGTCCAAATTACAGTAGCTATTACAGTGAAAGAATAGCATGCTATTGTTTGAGAAGAGTTCACAATGTTGAACATGAAAAGTTATTAATAAACAAATTAGGCACATTTGGGCAGTCTTGGTACAACATTTTGAACAGAAATACAATGGTTCATTAGATCAGCCTAAAACTTTGCACATACACTGCTGCCATGTAGTGGCTGAAATCTAATTTGCACCTGGGCTGGAATAATACATTATGGCCTTTCTCTTGAATTTCAAAGATGATGGTACAAAGAAATACAAAATAACGTTGTTTTTATTCTTCGTATTATCTTTTACCAGATGTATTGTGTTATATTCTCCTACATTCCTTTCACATTTCCCAAAAATTCAAAGTGTTTCCTTTCAAATGGTACCAAGAAAATGCATATCCTTGCTTCAGGGCCTGAGCCACAGGCAGTTAGATTTGGGTATGTCATTTTAGCTGAAAAAAAAAAAAAAGGGTTGATCCTTAATTTGAAAAACATTACAATACATTCATTACAGAATTCACAACACACTAAGTGTGTGTCTTCAGGCACATATTTCACTACCACATATCTACAACACAAAATCCATGTGCACGTGTATGTATATGTCCCCAGCTAGCCATGTTTCCGTGAAACGGAGTATGTTACAATCCCGGATATCTCTTTGGAAAGCAACTCTTTCCAAAGCCCTGATTTTGTCGACTTTGTTAACTAGGGACTGTAACAAATACTCGGGAAGCGGTGGGTGGTGTGTGCGCATCCGAAGCCTCACTAGAAGACCGTTCCGGCACCCTCTCCTCCTAGTTGTTTTGGGTCTGCCTCTGGAGTCAGTTCAAATCTCCTGGGAGGTGCAGACAAAGGATCCGCTTTGGGAAAGTCGTATTCCTGGTCGTAGTGCTGGTTGTGCTGGTAAGTTGATATCCAATAGTTCTTCCCGGTTGTATGTAATAACACTTAAGGTTTTCTGAACTAACAATGTAAGATATAATACATCAAAAAATACTGCACAGTTTCCTAAGGACTAGAAGCGAAGCTGCCATCTCTATTGGTGCCATCTTGCTAAGCATATTGTCCATGTGAAAGTTCATAATTTGGCCAAATGTACTTTGTTGCTGGCATGTCATCCCTAAGTTTGTTTATCTTGCCAATGAAAAAGTAATTAAAGTAGTTGGCAATATCAGTGGGTTTTGTGATAAATGAGCCATCTGATTCAATGAAATGGGAGCCGTGTTGGCTTTTCCCCCCAAAATGGAATTTAAGGTGCTCCAAAGCTTTTAAATGTTTGTTTTTTAAACAAATGAGGCCTACCTACACACTCGTTAGCCTACATGAGTTAAGTAAACTGAAGGACTATAATATGGTCTTGGCAGTTCTGATGCCTTGTGAAACTGGTCATTGTGCTACTGCAGACTGGAGATTTCACAAGAGTTATCCAGGGATTTACCAAGAGCACAGACCCAGGCACTCCATGACTTTCACATGGACAATATGCTTACATTGATAGATTACCAAGTCTTTAAGAGTTTATTCAGAAGACAACAGCTCTATAAGCATAACTAGGAAGTGGTGCCCCAACTTCCTAGTTAATTACATTTACATGATTCGTTTAATAAGGTAATATTAATTACAGAGAATTGATTTGATAAAATAGCATGTCATATATAATTGAATCCATAGTAAAGACATGCCAGATCTCTTATACACTATTTTAGGCCCAACTGTTGGAACTTTGGCTTTCCTGGATATAGAAACTATATTGTGATCACTGCACCCAATGGGTATGGATACAACTTTAGAACAAAGTTCTAGAGCATTAGTAAAAATGTGATCAATACATGTGGATGATCTTGTTCCTGTAGTGTTTGTAAACACCTTGGTAGGTTGATTAATATCCTGAACCAGATTACAGGCACTTTCCCCTCTTTCCACTGGGATTCTCTGCCTCTAACCCTATTACAGCGGCTGAGTCACTGGCTTACTGGGGCTCTTTCATACCGTCCCTAGGAGGGGTGCGTCACTTGAGTGGGTTGAGTCACTGATGTGATCTTCCTGTCTGGGTTGGCGCCCCCCTTGGGTTGTGCCGTGGCGGAAATCTTTGTGGGCTATACTCTGCCTTGTCTCAGGATGGTAAGTTGGTGGTTGAAGATATCCCTCTAGTGGTGTGGGGGCTGTGCTTTGGCAAAGTGGGTGGGGTTATATCCTTCCTGTTTGGCCCCGTCTGGGGGTGTCATCGGATGGGGCCACAGTGTCTCCTGACCCCTCCTGTCTCAGCCTCCAGTATTTATGCTGCAGTAGTTTATGTGTCGGGGGGCTAGGGTGAGTTTGTTATATCTGGAGTACTTCTCCTGTCCTATCCGGTGTCCTGTGTGAATTTAAATATGCTCTCTCTAATTCTCTCTTTCTTTCTCTCTCTCGGAGGACCTGAGCCCTAGGACCATGCCTCAGGACTACCTGACATGATGACTCCTTGCTGTCCCCAGTCCAGCTGGCCGTGCTGCTGCTCCAGTTTCAACTGTTCTGCCTGTGATTATTATTATTTGACCATGCTGGTCATTTATAAACATTTGAACATCTTGGCCATGTTCTGTTATAATCTCCACCTGGCACAGCCAGAAGAGGACTGGCCACCCCACATAGCCTGGTTCCTCTCTAGGTTTCTTCCTAGGTTTTGGCCTTTCTATGGAGTTTTTCTTAGCCACCGTGCTTCTACACCTGCATTACCTGCTGTTTGGTGTTTTAGGCTGTGTTTCTGTACAGCACTTTGAGATATCAGCTGATGTACGAAGGGCTATATAAATATATTTGATTAGGTTACAGTAAGAAGCTTCCTCTTGAGCGGACAGCTTGATGAAAACCAGTCAATATTCAGGTCCTCAAGAAAGTAGACCTCTCTATTTACATCACATACAGTGGGGCAAAAAAGTATTTAGTCAGCCACCAATTGTGCAAGACAAAATTAGAAGAAAAATCCAGAAAATCACATTGTAGGATTTTTAATGAATTTATATTATGAATTTAGTCAGCCACTTCTTACGAAGGAGTGGCTTCGTAAGAAGCATTTCAAGGTCCTGGAGTGGCTCAGCCAGTCTCCAGATCTCAACCCCATAGAAAATCTTTGGAGGGAGTTGAAAGTCTGTGTTGCCCAGCAACAGCCCCAAAACATCACTGCTCTAGAGGAGATCTGCATGGAGGAATGGGCCAAAATACCAGCAACAGTGTGTGAAAACCTTGAAGACTTACAGAAAACATTTGACCTCTGTCATTGCCAACAAAGGGTGTATAACAAAGTATTGAGACAAACTTTTGTTATTGACCAAATACTTATTTTCCAAAATAATTTGCAAATAAATTCATTAAAAATCCTATAATGTGATTTTCTGGATTTTTCCCCCTGAATTTTGTCTGTCATAGCTGAAGTGTACCTATGATGAAAATTACAGGCCTCTCTCATCTTTTTAAGTGGGATAACTTGCACAATTGGTGGCTGACTAAATACTTTTTTGCCCCACGGTACACTATCAAGCATTTCACAAATATTAGTTAGATACTGACTGCTAGCACTTGGTGGCCTATAGTAACACCCCAAAAGAAAGGCTTTAGATGTGCCAAGTGAACCTGCAACCACAACACTTCAATAACACCTTTTTCTATGTACATTATTAAAAATGCTTGCTGAGAGCTTATAAAAAAATATCATACTCGTCGAGAACATTGTTTACAATGGGTGAGTGGGATCAAATCCTGTTAACGGGATCGATTTGACAACATCCGGTGAAATTGCAGAGCGCCAAATTCAAATGAAATTATTAGAAATATTTAACTTTCATACAACCACAAGTGCAATACACCAAAATAAAGCGTAACTTCTTGTTAATTCAGCCACCGTGTCAGATTTCAAAAAGGCTTTACGGCGAAAGCAAACCTACTAGCTATTATCTGTGGATAGCACCCCATCAAACAAACACATGACAATCATACAGTGACTTGCGAAAGTATTCGGCCCGCTTGAACTTTGCGACCTTTTGCCACATTTCAGGCTTCAAACATAAAGATATAAAACTGTATTTTTTTTGTGAAGAATCAACAACAAGTGGGACACAATCATGAAGTGGAACGACATTTATTGGATATTTCAAACTTTTTTAACAAATCAAAAACTGAAAAATTGGGCGTGCAAAATTATTCAGCCCCCTTAAGTTAATACTTTGTAGCGCCACCTTTTGCTGCGATTACAGCTGTAAGTCGCTTGGGGTATGTCTCTATCAGTTTTGCACATCGAGAGACTGACATTTTTTCCCATTCCTCCTTGCAAAACAGCTCGAGCTCAGTGAGGTTGGATGGAGAGCATTTGTGAACAGCAGTTTTCAGTTCTTTCCACAGATTCTCGATTGGATTCAGGTCTGGACTTGGACTTGGCCATTCTAACACCTGGATATGTTTATTTTTTAACCATATCTTTATGTTTGAAGCCTGAAATGTGGCAAAAGGTCGCAAAGTTCAAGGGGGCCGAATACTTTCGCAAGGCACTGTATTTCAACCCGCCAGGCACGACACAAAACTCAGAAATAACTATATAATTTATGCCTTACCTTTGAAGATCTTCTTTCGTTGGCACTCCAATATGTCCGATAAACATCACAAATGGTTATTTTCTTCGATTAATTCCATTGTTATATCCCCAAAAAGTCCATTTATTTGGCGCGTTTGTTTCAGAAAAACACTGGTTCCAACTCGCCCAACATGACTAGAAATTATCTAATAAAAAATGAAAGCGGAGCGCCAGGTCGCGCGCCCCAAACAAAAGAGTCCACTTGGCTTGACTCCCAGAAAGGAAAGGGCTGCTTCTTCATTACTCAAAGGAAAAACATCAACCAATTTCTAAAGACTGTTGACATCCAGTGGAAGCCATAGGAACTGCAAGCATATTTATATTAAAACGGGCTTGCCATAGAAAACTAATGGAAAACAGATTGACCTCAAAAAAATAATTCCCTGGATGGATTGTGCCTAGGGGTTTCGCCTACCAAATTAGTTCTGTTATACTCACAGACATTATTCAAACATTTTAAGAAACCTGAGAGTGTTTTCTATCCAGATCTACTAATGATATGCATATCCTAACTTCTGGGCCTGAGTAGCAGGCAGTTTACTTTGGGCACGCTTTTCATCCGGACATGAAAATACTGCCCCCTATCCCAGAGAGGTTTTAAAGGACAAGAGGACACAAAATTACCAAGAGTCCCGCAATACAGACAACTCTTTGTGTTGATCCTGTATTGCCGTTCCGCTGTCGATAGCCCAGCTCGACCTAGTTTCATAGGCATAGACCCCCGTTACGGGGTTCCCGAGAAGGTGGAGTGGCTGATGAGATGGCGCTGTTAGCAGCTGGGTTACTGAGGGGCTCTGGTTTCACCACCCTGGTAGGCTACCTCCCAGACAACCCGCAGAATTGCTCCAGCAAACTGTTCAATGCCCGGTCATGGCGTTCAGCCAACGTTTGGACCCCCTCCATAAGGCCACAAAGCAGTTCCTCCTGCCTCCCGATGGTGGCTCCTTGGGAGGAGATGGCGTAGCGCAGCTGGCCTGGGTCTACTGGGTCAGTCATGGCCAGTTTGTACTATCAGGATAAAGGTAAGACCCAGATGCAGACCGTGTCGAAGAAACAATGTTTATGACAGCAACAAGGGCAAAGATACAGGACAGCAGGCAGGGTCAGGGACAGGCAGAGTGGTCAAGCGGGCGGGCTCAGGCTCAGGACAGGCAAGGGTCAAAACCAGGAGGACGTGAAAAGAGAGACTGGGGAAAAGCAGGAGCTGATACAAAAAACTTGAGACTTGATACAACAAACTTGAGAAACAAGACTAACTGGCAACAGACAAACAGAGAACACTATAAATACACAATAAATACACAGGGAATAATGGGGAATAATGGGGAAGATGGGTGACACCTGGAGAGGGGTGGAGACAATCACAAGGACAGGTGAAACAGATCAGTGTGTGACACTTTCCTCTTCTGGTACACAGCTTCAGGATAGTCCTCGTTGAGGAAGATATACATTCCTCTCAAGTTCTTGGCTCTTTACAGAACAGCTATCTTGTTCTTGAACCTCAGGAACTTGACCACTATCGGCCTGGGCCTATCACCTGGGCCAGTGGTGGGTTTTCCAGACCTGTGGGCGTGCTCCACCTCAATCTTCCTGTGGTCCATCTTCAATTTCCTCACTTTGTCTTCAGACTCCGTCCAGGTCTCATGTGGAGATTCTGCAATTCTGTCCACAACCATGTTGTTCCGCCTTGATCGTCCCTCATTGTTATCATGGATTCACACACAGAACTGATGTCCTTTCTCAATGACTTACAGATTACTGTCATCTTGCCGTTCTCCTGTTTCAACTCATCGTGCTGACCGTGGGAGAACTACAAACTGTTCTACAGGTCCTGGACCTCTCTGGTCAGGTCAACCATGCTTTTGTTAGTAGAATCCACAAGTATTTGGTCAAAAGCTATTTTCTTGTTGTTGTAACAAATGCTTGTAGGTCTCTTTTTGTTTGTTTTAAAGATCCTTCACGTGTGATAGAGATACACCACTGTCCTCAACGGTACTCCCGCCGGCTTTGGTCTTTGTAATGGTAGGTAGACAGCCACAAACCCGTAATTAACACTTAGGGTAGGTGATGATTCAGGGGAACATGTTAGTCTGGAGTAGAGGTCGACCGATTAATCGGAATGGCTGATTAATTTCAAGTTTTCATAACAATCGGGAATTGGTATTTTTGGGCGCCGAATTCTTTATTTCTTTATTTTCATTGATTTATTATTATATATTTTTATACCTTTATTTAACTAGGCAAGTCAGTTAAGAACACATTCTTATTTTCAAAGACGGCCTAGGATCGGTGGGTTAACTGCTTTATTCAGGGGCAGAACGACAGATTTTTACCTAGTCAGCTCGAGGGATCTAATCTTGCAACCGTACAGTTAACTAGTCCAACGCTATAACCACCTGCCTCTCGTTGCACTCCACAAGGAGACTGCCTGTTACGCGAATGCAGTAGAAGCCAAGGTAAGTTGCTAGCTAGCATTAAACTTATCTTATAAAAAAAATCTATCAATCATAATCACTAGTTATAACTACACATGGGTGATGATATTACTAGTTTATCTAGCGTGTCCTGCGTTGCATATAATCGATGCAACGCTGGGGGATGATTTAACAAAAGCGCATTTGCGAAAAAAGCACAATCGTTGGACGACTGTACTTAACCATAAACACCAATGCCTTTCTTAAAATCAATACACAGAAGTATATATTTTTAAACCTGCATATTTACCTAAAAGAAATCCAGGTTAGCAGGCAATGTTAACCAGATGAAATTGTGTCACTTCTCTTGCGTTCATTGCATGCAGAGTCAGGGTATATGCAACATTTTGGGCAGCCTGGCTCATTGCGAACTAATTTTCCAAAATTTTACGTAATTCTGACAACATTGAAGGTTGTGCAATGTAACAATAATATTTAGACTGATGGATGCCACCCGTTAGATAAAAAACAGAACGGTTCCGTATTTCACTGAAATAATAAACGTTTTGTTTTCAAAATGATAGTTTCTGGATTCCATATTAATGACCAAAGGCTCGTATTTCTGTGTATTATTATGTTATGATTAAGTCTATGATTTGATAGAGCAGTCTGACTGAGCGATGGTAGGCAGCAGCAGGCTCGTAAGCATTCATTCAAACAGCACTTTCGTGCGTTCTGCCAGCAGCTCTTCGCAAGCACAGCGCTGTTTATGACTTCAAGCCTATCAGCCTAATGGCTGGTGTAACCGATGTGAAATGGCTAGCTAGTTAGCGGGGTGCGCGCTAATAGCGTTTCAAACACCACTCGCTCTGAGACTTGGAGTAGTTGTTCCCCTTGCTCTGCAAGGGCCACGGCTTTTGTGGAGCAATGAGTAACGCTGCTTTGAGTGTGGCTGTTGTCGATGTGTTCCTGGTTCGAGCCCAGGTAGGGGCGAAGAGAGGGACTGAAGCTATACTGTTACACTGGAAATACTATAGTGCCTATAAGAACATCCACTAGTCAAAGGTATATGAAATACAAATGGTATAGAGAGAAATAGTCCTATAAATACTATATTAACTACAACCTAAAACCTCTTACCTTGGAATATTGAAGTCTCATGTTAAAAGGAACCACCAACTTTCATATGTTCTCATGTTCTGAGCAAGGAACTCAAACGTTAGCTTTTTTACATGGCACATATTGCACTTTTACTTCTCCAACACTTTATTTTTGCATTATTTAAACCAAATTGAACATGTTTCATTATTTATTTGAGGCTAAATTGATTTTATTGATGTATTATATTAAGTTAAAATAAGTGTTCATTTAGTATTGTTGTAATTGGGGGGGGGGGGGGGTGATTCAGGGGAACATTTTAGTCTGGAGCCCTGTAAAAGTAATGAACACTTAGGATAGGTGTTGATTTAGGGGAACACACATGACAGTTACTAATTTGCAACATATATCTGAAGTCGTTAGCTTGTCGTTTATAATGTATAAGAATTAAGCAGACAGACAGATAGAGAACAAGAAGAAGCACAGAGTGATAGTAGAGAAGATGCTGAGACAGACAGCGCCACAGGGAGACAAACCAAATGGCTAGAGCAGAGACACGGTTATAGAGGAGAGTTTCCATTTTAGTCATTTAAAAGATTAGGTTTAAGTACCTTGCTCAAGGGCATACCGGCAGATTCTAGTCAGCTCGGGATACAAACCAGAAAACTTTTGGTTACTGGCCCAACACTTTTAACCACTAAGCTACCTGTTGCCCTAAACAGTGTTGGTTTTGTGTTTTTACATATTGCGTTTGTTTTAAACATGAGCTGGTTAAAAAAGAGGATGAGTACGATGTATTGCCTTTCACTGGTACGGTGAAGTGGGCTGGTGTGGATAAAATGCCTGGGCCGAATTCTCGTCCCAGTCTGCCCCTACTTCCATAGCATCCGACTCCAGCAAAAATAACATTCTCGTGTCCTGCTGGCGACTAGGGGGAAGAAGCATGCTTTATGAGAGTAGCATAGCGCGCGGAGACCTATCCTCTCTTCCTGCTAGGTTAGCACTGAAGGAAGGAATCCCGTTTATATAAGGCGAAAAAAAGTCATGCCGAAGACCATGACCTCTCTCCAGCGATTAGTTTCTTTCCGCCTTGTCAATGCAGTCGGTGTAGAGTAGCATACGATGTGAACTTGATAGTGATGCGCAGCCAACAACAACCAAAAAGATGAAATGCTTCTCCCGGTACCTACCTTACCTCTTCAGACCCTCGAGCACCATCCTCTCCTCCAGCTGTCACACCGAAGGTAGGCTACGGACCTGTCATGTTATGTTATAGCATGTGCGCGCTCTTTTCTGTGGGTACTGGGAAACCAGAAGCAGGTTAGGTCAGTTCGGGAACCATCGTACTTGTATTTATAGAGAAGAGGCTGGAGGTTGACTGGGACGAACAGAGCATAACACCCTGCTCTCTGACGTTTCTTTTTCTAGGCGAAACAGCCATAGTCAGATTGAAATTTCAAACCGTATGAAGTCGGGAGTTCCGCTGTGGAATTGTCTAGGTTTCTTTTGTAGGCCTATGTTTACATTTTTTTTTTTTTTTTTTTAATTTCACCCTTATTTAACCAGGTAGGCTAGTTGAGAACAAGTTCTCATTTACAACTGCGACCTGGTCAAGATAAAGCAAAGCAGTGTGACACAGACAACACAGAGTTACACATGGAGTAAACAATAAACAAGCCAATAACACAATAAACAAGTCAATGACACAGTAGAATAAAAGAAAGTCTATATACAGTGTGTGCAAAAGGCATGAGGAGGTAGGCAATAAATAGGCCATAGGAGTGAATAATTACAATTTAACACATTAACACATTAACCGTGATAAATGAGCAGATGATGATGTGCAAGTAGAGATATTGGTGTGCAAAAGAGTAGGAAAGTAAATCAAATAAAAACAGTATGGGAATGAGGTAGGTAGATTGGGTGGGCTATTTACAGATGGACTGTGTACAGCTGCAGCGATCGGTTAGCTGCTCAGATAGTTGATGTTTAAAGTTGGTGAGGGAAATAAAAGTCTCCAACTTCAGCGATTTTTGCAATTCGTTCCAGTCACTGGCAGCAGAGAAATGGAAGGAAAGGCGGCCAAATGAGGTGTTGGCTTTGGGGATGATCAGTGAGAAATACCTGCTGGAACGTGTGCTAACATAATTAATGTATCTGCAGTAGCTCGTGTAAGGTGTATGAACTTTCAAGACAGGACATAGAACCTTTCTCCCTCAGCCAAAGCTGAACAGAGTAGCAACTCTACTATGGTGGCAATAAACTGCCTGCAACACTGGATGCTGTTAAAAACCTGTTGAGTGTAGGGGGCAGTATTTTGATTTTTGGATGAAAAACGTACCCAAATTTAACGGCCTATTTCTCAGGCCCAGAATCTAGAATATGCATATAATTGTCAGATTAGGATAGAAAGCACTCTAGAGTTTCCAAAACTGTCTAAATATTGTCTGTGAGTATAACATAACTGATATTGCAGGCGAAAACCTGAGGAAAAATCAACCAGGAAGTGGCCTCTATTTTGAAAGCTCCATGTTCCATTGCCTGCCTTCGCTCCATTTAAAGGGATATCAACCAAATTCCTTTTCCTATGGCTTCCCCATGTTGTGAACAGTCTTTAGACATAGTTTCAGGCTTTTATTTTGAAAAATGAGCGAGAAAGATCACATCGCGTCAGTGTATAACTGGGTGTCCTCAGAGTTTTGCTTGCGCAACAGTTTGGAGCAGCCATTGTGTCTCTCTCCGCTATTGACAAAGCTAAAGTCCCGGTTGATATATTATCGATTATATATTGAAAACACAACCTGAGGATTGATTATAAAAAAACTGACATGTTTCTGTGAACATTACGGATACTATTTGGAATTTTTGTCTGCGATGTCGTGACCGCTCGAGCCTGTGGATTTCTGAACATAACGCGCCAAAAATGTGGAGGTATTTTGGATATAAAAATAATCTTTATGGAACAAAAGGAACATTTATTGTGTAACTGGGAGTCTCGTGAGTGCAAACATCCGAATATCATCATAGGTAAGTGATTTAATTTATTGCTTTTCTGACTTTTGTGACAAATCTACTTGGCGGCTAGCTGTTTGTAATATTTTGTCTACTGAGAGAGATGTTCTTACATAAACGCTTTCGCCAAAAAGCTTTATTGAAATCTGACACGCCAGGTGGGATTAACAACAAGCTAAGATGTGTTTTGCTATATTGCACTTGTGATTTCATGAAAATTAAATATTTTTAGTAATTTAATTTGAATTTGGTGTGCTGCAATCCAGCTGATGTTGACGTAAATGACCTCGCTAATGAGATGGGTGCATCAAGAAGTTAAAAAAGATATTGCAACACTGGATGCTGTTAAAAAAGACGAGAGACAAGCATGTGCCATTTCCTTAGTCCAACATGGTGGTCAAGGACAGGTCATCTGACCATGACAACCAAAACAACGTTAATAAGTAAGACTTCACAAGAGTCAATTCATTAGGCAACAATACACTGACTATACCAAACATTAGAAACACCTTCCTAATATTGAGTTGAACAGCCTCAATTCATCTGGACATGGACTCTACAATGTGTCAAAAGTGTTCCACAGGTATGCTAGCCCATGTTGACTCCAATGCTTCCCACAGTTGTGTCAAGTTGGCTGGATTTCCTTTGGGTGGTGGTGGACCAGGGATTCCCGAGTGGCACAGCGGTCTAAGACATTTCAACTCAGTGCTAGAGGTGTCACTACCGACCCTGGTTCGGTTCCAGGCTGTATCACAATCGGCCGTGATTTGGAGTCCCATAGGGCGGCACAAAATTGGCCCAGCATTGTCCGGGTTAGGGTTTGGCCGGGGTAGGGTTTGGCCGGGGTAGGGTTTGGCCGGGGTAGGGTTTGGCCGGGGTAGGGTTTGGCCGGGGTAGGGTTTGGCCGGGTTAGGGTTTGGCCGGGGTAGGGTTTGGCCGGGGTAGGGTTTGGCCGGGGTAGGGTTTGGCCGGGGTAGGGTTTGGCCGGGGTAGGGTTTGGCCGGGGTAGGGTTTGGCCGGGTTTGGGTTTGGCCGGGTTAGGGTTTGGCCGGGGTAGGGTTTGGCCGGGGTAGGGTTTGGCCGGGGTAGGGTTTGGCCGGGGTAGGGTTTGGCCGGGGTAGGGTTTGGCCGGGGTAGGCCGTCATTGTAAATAATAATTTGTCCTTAACTGACTTGCCTAGGTAAATAAAGGCTACATAATCAAAATACACACAGGACATTTTTGAGAGTGAAAAACCCAGCAGCGTTGCAGTTCTTGACACAAACTGGTGCGTTTGGCACCTACTACCATACCCTGTTCAAAGGCACTTAAATCCTTTGTCTTGCCCATTCACCCTCTGAATGGCACACATACACAATCCATGTCTCAATTGTTTCAATGCTTAAAAATCATTCTTTAACCTGTCTCCTCCCCTTTATCTACACTGATTGAAGTGGCATCAATAAGGGATCATAGCTTTCACCTGGATTCACCTGGTCAGTCTATTCATCAGTCTGTGTAATGGAAAGAACAGCTGCTCTTAATGTTTAGTATACTCAGTATATATGGTAATACAAGGTTCCTGCTGTTACTTTAAACTATTGAAATATTGACGTGATGTGTAGGTTTGACATAGGGCCAGCTCACTAGGCCTACGTCATCTCACTAAGCTTATGCCACCTCACTCTGCCTATGTCACAACTAGCCTACTGTAAATAATATTTAGTAATTATATAATTGTTGTCATTTGTTTATTGAAATAATATGTCTCATTAACATGTATCCATGTTTGTTATAAATTAAAATTGTCTGATTTTTGAATTCTACATTATTACAGCTATTGAATAATACAGCGTGTGGCTCATCAATCTGGTGAGAGTTGCCAGCTATAGGTAGTGTGGCCTGCTCTGCTCTGGCTGCATAGGGACAGGACATGAGGGCCTGCGAAGAGACCAAAGACCTCCTGCGGGGGCTGGGATCAAATAAAAAAAAGTAGGACAAAACACATCACGACAAAAGAGACACCAAAACACGACATAAGGAGAGACCTAAGACAACAACACAGCATGTTAGCAACACAACATGACATCAACAAAGTAGCAACACAACATGGTAGCAGCACAAACATGGTACAAAAATGATTGGGCACAGACAACAGCACAAAGGGCAAGAAGGTAGCGACAACAATTCATCACGCGAAGCAGCCAACAGTGTCAGTAAGAGTGTTTACAAGCAGAAACTCCAATCAAATCAAATTTTATTGGTCACATACACATGGTTAGCAGATGTAATTGCGAGTGTAGCAAAATGCTTGTGCTTCTAGTTCTGACAGTGCAGCATTATTTAACAAGTAATCTAACAATTCCGCAACAACTACCTGATACACACAAATCTAAGTGAAGGACTGGAATTAGAATATATAAACCGGAAGTACCTATCACTCGCTCCGTTGAGAAGTGGTCACCAGAATCAGAGATTATGTTACAGGACTGCTTTGCTAGCGCTGATTGGAATATGTTTCTAGACTCTGCCGATAACATTGACAAGCTAGCCACCTCCGTCACCGGCTTCATTAGAAAATGTATCGGCCACGTTGTCTCCTCGGTGAGGGTTTGCTGCTTCGCGAATCAAAAGCCCTGGATTAACATTGAGGTTGACACTGAACTAAAGGACAGGGTTTACCGTACACAGAGCTATTGTAGACAACCCTGAGGCTATGGCTGAGGACAGGAATAAGTACAAGGAATCCCGCTACGACCTCAGCAGTCATCAAACGAGCAAAAGGGCAACATAGGAATAAGGTGGAATCATATAACACAGGCTCCATCGCCCGCTGCATGTGGCAGGGGCTACAGTCCATTACGGATTACAAAGAAAGACCCAGCCATGATCTGCCCAACTATTCCATTTCAATTTTAAGGGCAAGGGAAACATATGTTTACATTGCCAAAACAAGTGAAATAGATAAACAAAGTGATTTTAAATAGTTAATAAACAAAAGGTAAAATAAATAAACATAAAAATAGGTTCTATTTACAATGGTGTTTGTTCTTCACTGGTTGCCCTTTTCTTGTGGCAACAGGTCACAAATCTTGCTGCTATGATGGCACACTGTGGTATTTCAGCCAATAGATATGGGAGTTTATCAAAATTGGATTTGCTTTCTGTGTAATCTGAGGGAAATATGTGTCTCTATGGTCATACATTTGGCAGGAGGTTAGGAAGTGCAGCTCAGTTTCCACCTAATTTTGTGGTCATTGTGCTAATAGCCTGTCTTCTCTTGAGAGCCATGTCTGCCTTCGGCAACCTTTATCAATGGCAAGGCTATGCTCACTGAGTCTGTACATAGTCAAAGATTTCCTTAAGTTTGGGTCAGTCACAGTGGTCAGGTATTCTGCCATGATTTCTCATGATTTGGTTATTTCTAATTGTGTTGCTGTCCTTGGGCTCTATGGGGTCTATTTGTGTTTGTTTCCTGAGCCCCAGGTCCAGCTTGCTTAGGGGACTCTTCTCCAGGTTCATTTCTCTGAAGGTGATGGCTTTGTTATGGAAGGTTTGGGAAGCACTTCCTTTTAGGTGGTTGTAGAATTTAACAGCTTGTTGATGTTGATAATTAGCGGGTATCTGCCTAATTCTGCTCTGCGTGCATTATTTGGTGTTTTTACATTGTACACAGAGGATATTTTTGCAGAATTCTGCATGCAGAGTCTCAATTTGGTGTTGTCACGGATCGCTCTGGAACTTTCATCACGCACACCTGTCCCCTATTCCCACTGATTAGTTATTGTATAAGTGTGTCCTTTGTTCACCATGGTGCTGTCCATTATTGTTACAATATCAGTTGGTGCGTGTGAGTACCTGTGCTGTGTGTTTTGGGCTTTCATGCCATTGTGGATTGCACATATGATTACAGGTCTGTGTGCGTGTTTTAATTATTCGAGGTACTCCTCACTCTTTTGTTTGGGTTTCAACCCTGTGTTTTTTGTAGTGTTTGTTTGGTCTTCATCCCCGTGCCTTTTACACAGCACGCCGTAAATTGGGTACAATAAAAAAAACTATTACGCATTCCTGCCCCTGTCTCCCGAATCATTGTTACCAACGTGACAGTTTGTCCCATTTGTGAATTATTGGTTGGTGAGCGGACCCCAGACCTCATAACCATCACAGGCAATGGGTTCTGTAACTGATTCAAGTAGTTTTAGCAAGATCGTAATTGGAATGTCAAATTTTATATTCCCTTTGATGGCATAGAAGGCCCTTTTTGCCTGGTCTTTCTTTTAGGATACAATCAACCCCACAGGCCTTTTTGGGTTGGAGGGTTTGTATTTTGTCTGGTAGTTCATTCAATGTCATTGGAGAATCCAGTGGGTTCTTGCAGTCTTTTAATAGTTGGTCCTAAAATGTGTATTTGATCATGTATATGTTTTTGCTGTTTGTTCTTTGTTATAGAGCCAAAAAGATTGGAGAAGTGGTTTATCCATACATCTCCGTTTTGGATAGATAACTGTCACGAACCGGCTCCAAGCCCGTAACAAAAAGGGAGACAACGTGGAGATAAGGAATAACAAAATATATTTATTATCGAAGGTAACCTATACACTATTGTTTATTTGTATGTCTGTATGGAGAGTCTCCCAATGAATGTGGAAGAGGTCTATTTATCCTGGGACACACCCGGGCCCAGGTGTTTCCCATGTTGCTGACGACCCTCCCGGCTCCGCCCACCGGCATCCTAATAAGGAAACAAGAGCAAAGAGATAGAATACGGCAGACAGAGTGGGAGGGTCGTCACATAACTCTTTGTGGTGTTATTTGTTTAGTGTTTTCCAATTTTTCCAGAAGTGGTTAGAGTCTATGGATTCTTCAATTACATTGATTTGATTTCTGACGTGCTGTTCCTTCTTTTTCCGTAGTGTATTTCTGTATTGTTTCACCATTGTGAAGGCGTAGACTCAGGTTTTCTGGGTCTCTATGTTTTTGGTTGGATAGGTTTCTCAATTTCTTTCTTAGGTATTTGCATTCTTCATCAAACCATTTGTCATTGTTGTTACCTTTCTGAGGTTGTCTGCTTGACATTTTCTAGATTTGATAGTGAAGCTGAGAGGTCAAATATACTGTTTAGGTTTTCTACTGCTAAGTCTACACCTTTACTATTACATTAAACATTTTATCCAGGAAGTTGTCTACCAGACAAACTCAATGCATTTAATGCACACTTTGACAACAACAACATCATGACATCAGCGAGATCCAGAAGAATTGGGTGAACCTCGATCTCCGAGGTTGATGTGAGCAAGGTCATTAATCAGGTCAACACCCGCAAGGCCGCGGGGCCCAACGATATTCCAGGGTGCGTTCTCAGAGCATGTGCAGAACAGCTGACAGGTATATTCACAGTAAATGTTCAACCTCTTCTTGTCCCAGTTTGTAATCTCCACATGTTTTAAGATGTTCACCATCATTCCTGTCCTCAAGAACTCTAAGGATTCATGCCACATTGACTACCAACCTGTAGCACTCACTTCTGTAATCATGAAGTGCTTTGAGATAGGGATGCACGATATATCGGTGAGCATATCGGAATCTGCCCATATTCACTGAAAATGCCAACATCGGCATCGGCTCTATGTATAGTTTAACACCGATGTGCAAAACCGATGTCGAAGCTGACATGCATACCTGTATAATGTAGGTAGGTGACGAGCATACCTGTATAATGTAGGTAGATGACGTGCATACCTGTATAATGTAGGTAGATGACGTGCATACCTGTATAATGTAGGTAGATGACGTGCATACCTGTATAATGTAGGTAGATGACGTGCATACCTGTATAATGTAGGTAGATGATGTGCATACCTGTATAATGTAGGTAGATGACGTGCATACCTGTATAATGTAGGTAGATGACGTGCATACCTGTATAATGTAGGTAGATAACGTGCATACCTGTATAATGTAGGTAGATGATGTGCATACCTGTATAATGTAGGTAGATGACGTGCATACCTGTATAATGTAGGTAGATGACGTGCATACCTGTATAATGTAGGTAGATGACGTGCATACCTGTATAATGTAGGTAGGTGACGTGCATACCTGTATAATGTAGGTAGATGACGTGCATACCTGTATAATGTAGGTAGATGACGTGCATACCAGTATAATGTAGGTATATGACGTGCATACCTGTATAATGTAGGTAGATGACGTGCATACCTGTATAATGTAGGTAGATGACGTGCATACCTGTATAATGTAGGTAGATGACGTGCATACCTGTATAATGTAGGTAGCTGACGTGCATACCTGTATAATGTAGGTAGATGACGTGCATACCTGTATAATGTAGGTAGATGACGTGCATACCTGTATAATGTAGGTAGATGACGTGCATACCTGTATAATGTAGGTAGATGACGTGCATACCTGTATAATGTAGGTAGATGATGTGCATACCTGTATAAGGTAGGTAGATGATGTGCATACCTGTATAATGTAGGTAGATGACGTGCATACCTGTATAATGTAGGTAGATGACGTGCATACCTGTATAAGGTAGGTAGATGACGTGCATACCTGTATAAGGTAGGTAGATGATGTGCATACCTGTATAATGTAGGTAGATGACGTGCATACCTGTATAATGTAGGTAGATGACGTGCATACCTGTATAATGTAGGTAGATGACGTGCATACCTGTATAATGTAGGTAGATGACGTGCATACCTGTATAATGTAGGTAGATGACGTGCATACCTGTATAATGTAGGTAGATGACGTGCATACCTGTATACGGTAGGTAGATGATGTGCATACCTGTATAATGTAGGTAGATGACGTGCATACCTGTATAATGTAGGTAGATGACGTGCATACCTGTATAAGGTAGGTAGATGACGTGCATACCTGTATAATGTAGGTAGATGACGTGCATACCTGTATAATGTAGGTAGATGACGTGCATACCTGTATAATGTAGGTAGATGACGTGCATACCTGTATAATGTAGGTAGATGACGTGCATACCTGTATAATGTAGGTAGATGACGTGCATACCTGTATAATGTAGGTAGATGACGTGCATACCTGTATAATGTAGGTAGGTGATGTAATGACGCCACGAAAAATACAGCACTACACGTGCAACACAGCATTCCTAAGATGTCTGCTGTGTGGATCAATTTTGAAGTTTCAATGGAAGATAACAACTGTGCAGCTGTTATTTCCAGAGGAGGGGAGAAAGTGAAATCTTTCGGTACCACAAACCTAATGGCTCATTTGAAAGTGCAACAGCCCTAGACGTTCAGTGACTACTTAGAACAAAAGCAGAAAAAAAACTAAGCGCACTCTTCCAACAACTTAACAAGTTCAAGTCGAGCAGTCATTTGAAAGTGTAAGAACATTTCAGCGAGACGACTCAAAGGCAAAATCTATTAACGCCAAGATAATGGAATTCATTGCCCTTGACAATCAACAGTGACAATCAACCGTTCTCTGTCGTGGATGATGTTGGCTTTTGCTGACTGGTCGAGCTCCTCGAGCCCCGTTACACACTACCAAGTAGTCACTATTTTTCAGACGTTGCCCTACCAGAGTTACACAGTGTTGTTGAAGCACACATCTATGAGCAACTTGCTATGGGCGTCACTGCTATTAACTTCACAAGTGACATTTGGGCCAGCGACGTCAGCCCCATGAGCATGCTGAGTCTGACAGCACTGTGGGTCGATGAGGATTTTGTACTGAGGAAAGCCGTATTGCTCAAGAATGTGCTGGTTCTCATACCGCTGCTGCCATTTTAATGGCATTTGAGAATATGTTTGAAACTAGGAAAATCCCCAAGAACAAAGAACACGTTGTGCTATGTGATAATATACGTAACATGACAAAAGCTTTGGAAGAATGCGGAGTTGCCAGTTTGCCATGCATGGCACGCAAGCTGCAACTGGCTGTGAACGAAGGTGTTTTGACCCAACGCAGCATATCTGACACAGTGGCAACAGGTAGGAAGACAGTGGGTCATGTTAAACGCTCACAGCTCGCATACAGCCTGCAAGCAATACAGGAGCAGCTTGGAATGAAAAGGAAAAGGCTTAAGCAAGATGTTTCCACCAGATGGAACAGTACTTTTTACATGCTGGAGAGCCTGCTGGAACAAAAACAAGTGCTTGGCGTGTACGCAGCCGACTATGAGTTAGCTGCAACAATCAGTACAAACCAGTGGACTCTCATTGAAATCATGAACACACTCCTAGCTCCATTCGAACAACTGAATCAAGAAATAAACTCATCAACTGTGTCTGCAGCAGACGTGATACCCTCTGTCATGGCATTGAAACGCCTGCTCAACAAAACTGCCCACACAGACTGTGGGGTTCAAATTTACAAAGTACTCTACTAGAGTCTGTGAACAAGCGATTCGTTGGCATTTTCTCTAAGCCTCTTTACTGTGTCGCCACCATGCTCGATGCTAGGTACAAGGAAAACGCTTAACCCGGAAGCCAGGCGCACCAATGTGTCGGAGGTTAGCACCGTACACTTGTCGACCGTGTCAGCGTGCACTGTGCTCGGCCACAGGAGTAGCTAGTGCGCAATAGGACAGGAACATCACTGCCGGCCAAACCCTACCTTAACCAGGATGACCCTGGGCCAATTGTGCGCCGCCCCATGGGTCTCCCGGTCGCGGCCGGCTGCGACAGAGCCTGGATTTGAACCAGGTTCTCTAGTGGCACAGCTAGCACTGCGATGCAGTGCCTGAGACCACTGCATCACTCGGGAGGCCAGTATCGGGTTTTTTGGCAAGGGAGATATTGGTATCGCCAAAAATGGCATATCTGTGCATCCCTACTTTGAGAGGTTGTTTTGGCACACATTAACTCCACCATCCCAGACACCCTAGACCCACTCCAATGTGTATACCGCCCTAACAGATCCATAGATGATGCAATCTCAATTGCACTCCACACTGCCCTCACCCACCCAGATAAGAGGAATACCTATGTGAGAATGCTGTTCATTGACTACAGCTCAGTGTTCAACACTATTGTCCCCTCCAAGCTTGTCACCAAGCTTATGAGTCTTGGTTTGAACACCTCCCTCTCCAACTAGATCCTGGACTTCCTGACAGGCAGACACAAGGTGGTGAGGGTAGGCAACATCACCTCCGCCACGCTGACCCTCAACACAGGGGCCACACGGGTATGTTCTTAGTCCCCTCCTGTACTCCCTGTTCACCCACAACTGCATGGCCATGCATGACTCCAACACCACCATCAACCACCATTTGCTAAAGATGTTGGTAGGCCTGATCTCCGGCGACGATGAGTCAGCCTACAAGGTGGAGGTCAGTGACCTTGCAGTGTGGTGCCAGAACAACAACCTCTCCCTCAGTGTCAGTAAGACAAAGTAGCTGATCGTGGACTACAGGAAACCATGGGGTGAACACGCCCCCATCCACATCAACGATGCTGCAGTGGATCTGGTCAAGAGCTTCAAGTTCCTCAGTGTCTGAGTTATCTGAGTTATAACCTTATATCTTTATTGACCTATGTCTCTTTACACACCCACAGGACCCTACACACACACGCTCTCACACACACACACACACACACACACACACACACGCTCACACACACGCTCACACACACACACACACACACACACACACACACACACACACACACACACACACACACACACACACACACACACACACTCACTAACTGACCCTGTATATAGTATGGTATTGAACTGACCCTGTATATAGTATGGTGTTGAACTGACCCTTATTTAATATGGTATTAACTGACTTTGTATATAAACTCAGCAAAAAAAAGAAACGTCCCTTTTTCAGGACTCTGCTCATCTACGTGAACGTGCCTTAGGCATGCTGCAAGGAGGCATGAGGACTGCAGATGTGGCCAGGGCAATAAATTGCAATGTCTGTACTGTGAGATGCCTAAGACAGTGCTACAGGGAGCAGTGGCAGACTACGTGTAACAACATCTACACAGGATCGGTACATCCGAACATCACACCTGCGGGACAGGTACAGGATGGAAACAACAACTGCCCGACTTACACCAGGAAGACACAATCCCTCCATCAGTGCTCTGACTGTCCACAATAGGCTGAGAGAGGCTGGACTGAGGGCTTGTAGGCCTGTTGTAAGGTAGGTCCTTACCAGACATCACCGGCAACAACGTCGCCTATGGGCACAAACCCACCATCGCTGACCAGACAGGACTGGCAAAAAGTGCTCTTCACTGACAAGTTGCGATTTTGTCTCACCAGGGGTGATGGTCGGATTGGCGTTTATCGTCGAAGGAATGAGCGTTACACCGAGGCCTGTACTCTGGAGCTGGACCGATTTGGAGGTGGAGGGTCTGTCATGGTCTGGGGTCGGTGTGTCACAGCATCATCGGACTGAGCTTGTTGTCATTGCAGGCAATCTCAACGCTGTGCTTTACAGGGAAGACATCCTCCTCCCTCATGTGGTACCCTTCCTGCAGGCTCATCCTGACATGACCCTACAGCATGACAATGCCACCAGCCATACTGCTCATTCTGTGCATCATTTCCTGCAAGACAGGAATGTCAGTGTTCTGCTATGGCCAGCGAAGAGCCCGGATCTCAATCCCAATGAGCACGTCTGGGACCTGTTGGATCGGAGGGTGAGGACTAGGGCCATTCCCCCCAGAAATGTCAGGGAACTTGCAGGTGCCTTGGTGGAAGAGTGGGGTAACATCTCACAGCAAGAACTGGCAAATCTGGTACCGTCCATGAGGAGGAGATGCACTGCAGTACTTAATGCAGCTGGTGGCCACACCAGATACTGACTGTTACTTTTGATTTTGATCCCCCCCTTTGTTCAGGGACACATTATTCCATTTCTGTTAGTCACATGTCTGTGGAACTTGTTCAGTTTATGTCTCAGTTGTTGAATCTTGTTATGTCCATACAAATATTTACAAGTTAGTTAAGTTAGCTGAAAATAAATGCAGTTGACAGTGAGAGATGTTTATTTTTTTGTTGCTGAGTTTAGTATGTTACTTACTTATTGTGTTCTTCATATTACTTAATTTTTTTGTATTTTGTATTTTATTTTACCTTTTTATTTAACAAGTCAGTTTGGGATAAATGAACTTAGAAAATAGAAAAACATCAGACACCTTTTGCATTCCCTAAGAAGATGCAGACACTTTCTGACAACAAATTCTTATTTTTACCTGCTTTTTAAATAAAATTTTACTGGTTGCATCAGTTACCGGATGTGGAATAGAGTTCCATGTAGTCATGGCTCTATGTAGTACTGTGCGCCCCCCATAGTCTGTTCTAGACTCGGAGACTATGAAGAGTCCTCTGGTGGCATGTCTTGTGGGGTATGCGTGGGTGTCTGAGCTGTGTGCTAGTATTTTAAAGCAGACAGCTCGGTACCTTCAGCTTGTCAACACCTCTTACGAAAACAAGTAATGATGAAGTCAATCTCTCCTCTACTTTGAGCCATGAGAGATTGACATGCATGTCATTAATGTTAGCTCTCGGTGTACTTTTAAGGGCCTGCCGGGCTGCCATGTTCTGAGACAATTGCAATTTTCCCAAGTCCCTCTTTGCGGCACCTGACCACACTACTGAACATTAGTCCAGGTGTGACAAAACCAGGGCCTGTAGGACCTGCCTTGTTGTTAGGAATGCAGAGTAGCACTTTATTGTGGACAGACTTCTCCCCATCTTAGCTACTGTTGTATCAATATGTTTCCACCATGACAGTTTAAAATCCAGGGTAACTCCAAGCAGTTTAGTCACCTACATTTGCTCAATTTCCACATTATTAATTATGAGATGTAGTTGAGGCTTAGGGTTTAGTGAATGATTTTTCCCAATACAATGCTCTTACTTTTGGAAATATTTAGGACTAACTTATTCCTTACTACCCATTCTGAAACTAACTGCAGCTCTTTAAGTGGCACAGTCATTTCAGTCGCTGTAGTAGTTGACATGTATAGTGTTGAGTCATCCACTTACATAGACACTCTGGCTTTATTCAAAGTCAGTGGCATGTCGTTAGTAAAGATTGAAAAAAGCAAGGGGCCTAAACAGCTACCCTGGGGGATTCCTGCTTCTACCTGGATTATGTTTGAGAGGCTTCCATAAAAAAAATCAGTTCTTTGAAATCCCTTTTGAGATGTTCCGAACTAGCACTCCTGATGTCGTTTGACCCCACATGGACTATGACAGTGTCAGCTCCCAACATCTGCCGTAGAACAGTCGAAAGCAGCCTTGTGATGTCCTGTGTAGCATAGGGTTTTTTGGGGGGGAACAGAGATGTTTCTCACCATAGAGCTGCCTATGATGACCTGGTGATGTTAAATGGGCCGGACTCTCAGGCAGCCTCACGGTCTCATGAGGGTGGGAGCTCTGAGGATCTGAACCCGAGGTAGAAGCCATCGGAGAGGGAGACAGAACAGAGGAGAAAGACGCAGGTACTGTATCTCATCCTTGTTTCTGTCCCCATCTCTAGGCTTCTCTCTGCTTCTCTCTGCCTCTTCTCTGCTCCTTTTTGCCTCCTCTTTCTCCATTTTTCTGTCTGTCTCTACCTCTCTCTACCTCTCTCTACCTTCTCTTCATCTTTCAACCTCTAGCAGTTCCCCCTGTTGTCAGCCTTTGTGTTTCGGCCCGCTCTTGTGAGCCAAGATGAGCCACTCTTCAACCTACGGCCAGTGGGTGATGGTGATGTTGGCAGCCCCTCTTGGGGGTGATGGTGGGTCCAGCTGCCCAGCCCCCTGGTTCCAGCAGCCCAGCCCCCTGGTTCTAGCAGCCCAGCCCCCTGGTTCTAGCAGCCCAGCCCCCTGGTTCTAGCAGCCCAGACCCCTGGTTCTAGCAGCCCAGACCCCTGGGTCCAGCAGCCCAACCTCCCAGGTCTCAGCCAGACATGATGTAACAGAGGGGTAAACACCACATAGGAGAGCTCTGTGTCACAGATTGATTTTTGGATTGGGATCTGGCCAAGGGAGACGGGGACACGGATGGCTGGTGCTTGTATTTGACAGTCCCACAGAGATAAGCTGTGTGGGGCAGCATGAGGAGAGACTAGGTGTGCATCACAAATGGAAACCTATTCCCTCAATATAGTGCATTGTTTGTTTTTTTACCAAGGCCCATAGGGTTCTAAAGAAATGTAGTGACTGAGGGAAGAGGATGAGAGGGATGAGGATGAGAGGGTCGAGGATGAGAGGGACGAGGAAGAGAGGGATGAAAAGGATGAGGAAGAGAGGGATGAGCGGGATGGGGAAGAGATGGATGAGGAAGAGGGTTGAAAGGGATGAGGGTGAGAGGGATGAAAGGGATGAGGATGAGAGGGATCATGATGATGAGGATGATGAGGATGAAAGGGATGAGGAAGAGATGGATGAGCGGGATGGGGAAGAGATGGATTTAGAGGGATGAAAGGGATGAGGAAGAGGGATGAAAGGGATGAGGAAGAGAGGGATGGGTGGGATGAGGAAGAGGGGGATGATGATGATGATGAGAGGGATGAAAGAGATGAGGAAGAGAGGTATGAAAGGGATGAGGAAGAAAGTGTTGAGGATGATAGGGATGAGGATGATAGGAATGAGGAAGGATATTAAATGGATTTTCATCATATAAACTCACCCAGTAGAGGATAAACAGAGAGGCAGTAGGGATCTGATATATATATGATCCTATATAAGGTAGAGATCAGATGGGGAGCATACAAGTGGCTGCCATGCAGTAAGTGGACATGAGGCCCTGTAGATGCTGTGTTGCACACATTATATCAATTGAAACATTTGCGTATAATTACATCTCATAGTTTTAGTTGACTAGAAACTAAACTGGAGTGAAGTCTGAGAGCAGACTGAGGTCATGCTGAAACTAGTGGAAGAGAGCATGAATGAAGATAAAAGGAGTGAAGAACCAGAGAGAAGAGATGTAGAGACAACACCCTATAATCACACTACACTGTGAGGAGACGCAGAAGCACCCTTCACAGACACAAAACCCTTGTTTTGTGTCTGTGAAAGACGTACAGGGCCCTTGGGAACTGAGCATCAATCAGTTATGTATGTGGTTAGAATATTTACACCAAAGCTTCAGCCAAGTTAATCATGTGAGCCTCTCTCGACTTCTCATGTCAGCTGAACCCCAGTCCACCATCAAGCTATTCATTTAAACCAAAACTCTATGGTAGGATCCTTATTTGGTTTCTGTGTGCAGAAGCAGCTGTGTGGACTTGTACTTAGTAAACGAGAACACAGAGAAAGCAGAAGGGCACAGGGGTTCAGGAGACACTTCACATCAGGAGAAAAGTATTTCATTGTATTGGTTTCAATCAATATCTATTTGTGCAGGATGGATGGATGATGTAAAACATGGAGGCAATTTAAGCTGCTCTGGATAATGGAGAGAGAGCCAAGCAACTAGGAATTGATATGAGCTGTTGAAAGAACAGCATGGTTTTGACATGGTGCCACAGTTCTCAGTTCAGCCTATGGTCCTTGTTGTTATAGTGGTGAAATAAAATATATATTTACGTATTTTTTTAAATCAAATTGTATTTTTCAAATGTGCCCAAAAACAACAAGTGTAGACTTTACAGTGAAATACTTACTTACGAGCCCTTTCCCACCAATGCAGTTTTAAAAGTATGAAAATTAACAAATAGATCAAATAAAATAGTAACACAATAAAATAACAATGACAAGGTAATATCCAGGCTACATACAAGGAGTACCGGTACTGAGTCACTGTACTGGGGTACGAGGTAGTTGAGGGATTGAGGTAATATGTACTGGGGTACAAGGTAGTTGAGGGATTGAGGTAATATGTACTGGGGTACGAGGTAGTTGAGGGATTGAGGTAATATGTACTGGGGTACGAGGTAGTTGGGTGATTGAGGTAATATGTACTGGGGTACGAGGTAGTTGGGTGATTGAGGTAATATGTACTGGGGTACGAGGTAGTTGTACTGGGGTACGAGGTAGTTGAGGGATTGAGGTAATATGTCATGGGGTACGAGGTAGTTGGGTGATTGAGGTAATATGTACTGGGGTATGAGGTAGTTGGGTGATTGAGGTAATATGTACTGGGGTACGAGGTAGTTGAGTGATTGAGGTAATATGTACTGGGGTACGAGGTAGTTGAGGGATTGAGGTAATATGTACTGGGGTACGAGGTAGTTGAGGGATTGAGGTAATATGTACTGGGGTACGAGGTAGTTGAGTGATTGAGGTAATATGTACTGGGGTACGAGGTAGTTGAGTGATTGAGGTAATATGTACTGGGGTACGAGGTAGTTGAGTGATTGAGGTAATATGTACTGGGGTACGAGGTAGTTGAGGGATTGAGGTAATATGTACTGGGGTACGAGGTAGTTGAGGGATTGAGGTAATATGTACTGGGGTACGAGGTAGTTGAGGGATTGAGGTAATATGTACTGGGGTACGAGGTAGTTGAGGGATTGAGGTAATATGTACTGGGGTACGAGGTAGTTGAGTGATTGAGGTAATATGTACTGGGGTACGAGGTAGTTGAGGGATTGAGGTAATATGTACTGGGGTACGAGGTAGTTGAGGGATTGAGGTAATATGTACATGTAGGTTTGGTTAACTGATTGATTGAAATACTCTGTACATGTAGGTTTGGTTAGGTGATTGATTGAAGTACTCTGTACATGTAGGTTTGGTTAGGTGATTGATTGATGTACTCTGTACATGTAGGTTTGGTTAGGTGATTGATTGAAGTACTCTGTACATGTAGGTTTGGTTAGGTGATTGATTGAAATACTATGTACATGTAGGTTTGGTTAGGTGATTGATTGAGGTAATATGTACATGTAGGTTTGGTTAACTGATTGATTGAAGTACTCTGTACATGTAGGTTTGGTTAGGTGATTGATTGAAGTACTCTGTACATGTAGGTTTGGTTAGGTGATTGATTGAAGTACTCTGTACATGTAGGTAGGACACGTAAACATGTTTATTTAGGACACGTAAAACATGTTTATTTACAACACGTAAAACATGCATGAAAAGCAGAAAGTCCAGGTAGCTGTTTAACTGTTCAGCCGTCTTATGACTTTGGGGTAGAATCTGTTCAGGAGCATTTCCGTGCCAGACTTGGCTCGGTACAGCAGAGAGAACAGACAGTGACTTGAGTGGCTGGAGTCTTTGATCATTTTTGGGGTTTTCCTGGTATAGAGGTCCTGGATGACAGTGAGCTTGGCCCCACTGTTAACAGACACGTTGTGCATTGTTCTTTGTTTTATTCATTTGCTTGTGGCTTTGTGGCATTCCCCCTTAGAGGGATAGCATAGCCACATTTAGATTTGCTCTCATGAAAGGAAAACACAGGGCAAATCTCTCCCAGGCTCTCTGCTGCACCTCCTGGTGCTCAGCCTCACACAGATCAGCTGATAGAGGGAAGCGTGTGCTCTGATGATCTGAGAGAGAAAGAAAGAGGAGGACTTGCCAAAGAGATGATTCACAAAAATACATGTTTCCTTCCCCTCTCTGCATGGCTTCCCACCCACTGTGTTTTTGGGGCTGAGCAGCTCATCAAAAAGCATTTGGAATTGAGTGAGGAGATATTTTGGTTGAAAGTAACAGAAGTCATTTGGCAGTAGTTAGAGTACCCTCATTTGCAGCACTGTCAAATATTTTGTTTTTGGAAAAGCTTAATTGAAAATTTTTTTTATTTCTCTGCGATTTTGTAGTGCTTTGCCTCTGACACGAAATGCAGTGATGATTATATACAGTATTTCTGCTCGTGTCATGAAGATGATATCATTTGGCTCTTGGCCAATCATGCAGCCTTCAATAAATTCTTATTTAGCCAGTGAGCCAAAACATCTGGACTTTTCCCTGCCTGTCAGAAGATGTAGATCATGAGCTGCTCCTAGCTGTGCTGCAGACTGGGTTGGGTTCAATCTGCAGTAGTTACACTATAGGATGAACAGTAGTGGGGCCTCACATACATTTAGAAGGGAGGGGCCCTTTGCTCACAGACCTATTTTAGTCAATTTAACCTCAGCGAGGTTTTCTAAAGATGACCTGGGTTAGGCTCACCGAAGCAGAACTACTGGATAATATCAGTATTTATAAGTGAATATTTACAGAATTGTTTTGCATAGCAGATGCAACATTTTTATAACCATTCAGTCAGTGATTTTTGTTTTGGCAAACTGGAAACTATCACCCAAAATAAACACACGTTTTACGTGTCCTAAATAAACATGTTTTTACATGTCCTAAATAATCATGTTTTACATGTTGTAAATAAACATGTTTTACGTGTCCTAACTAAACATGTTTTACGTGTCCTAACTAAACATGTTTTACGTGTCCTAAATAAACATGTTTTACGTGTCCTAAATAAACATGTTTTACGTGTCCTAAATAAACATGTTGTAGATGGTGTAAATTAAGAGAACCGTTCTAATCAAGGAGACTGCATGTAGACCTATTCTCTGAATGGGGATAAGAGAGCTGTGACAATTGCAGTGGGCTCTGTGCGTGTTGGCAGTTCTGAGTTGTCCTCTGACACTCTCTGACCCCAGTGGATGAAAGCGGACATGTAATTTGCAGGGTGAATTCGCTGACTGACGAATGAAGCCCAATAATAGCTCTGCGGGTCTGGGAGAAGAGGATGAGACCCATCGCTGTAACGTTAGTCCCATCTCTGCCCTAGCTTTATTTCATTCCCTCTCTCTCTCTCTCTCTCTCTCTCTCTCTGCTCATCTCTCTCTCCGCTCTCTCTCTCTCTCTCTCATCTCTTCCTCACCTCTCTCTTCTCTCCTCCTCCTCTCGTCTTCCTCTCCTCTTCTCTCTCCTCGTCTTCCATCGTCCGCTCATCTCTCTCCTCTCTCTCCCTCTCCCTCTCT
>NC_034201.2:41931072-42013968 GCF_002021735.2 Oncorhynchus kisutch
CCTTCCCCCTACTGCCCTCCCTCCCTACCTACTGCCCTCCCTCCCTCCCTACTGCCCTCCCCTCTCTCCCTACTGCCCTCCCTCCCTCCCAACTGCCCCCTCCCTCCCTCTCCTACTGCCCTCCCACCCTCCCTACTGCCCTCCCTCCAGACAACCCAAGCCAAGGACAAATTGCCTTAATTTACAGTTTTACTTAGAGCCATAGCTGAATGGAACTCTTTACCAATCCATATTTCTCAGGGGGAAAGTAAATCACCTTCAAGAAAAAAATAAAATATCTAATGTGACAGACCATATGACTGGACAGGAAATAGAAAGACATCTAATGTGATAGACCATATGACTGGACAGGAAATAGAAAGAACATCTAATGTGATAGACCATAGGACTGGACAGGAAATAGAAAGAACATCTAATGTGATCAGACCATATGACTGGACAGGAATAGAAATAACATCTAATGTGATAGACCAAATGACTGGACAGGAAATAGAAAGAACATCTAATGTGATAGACCATATGACTGGACAGGAAATAGAAATAACATCTAAGTGATAGACCATATGACTGGACAGGAAATAGAAAGAACATCAAATGTGATAGACCATATGACTGGACAGGAAATAGAAAGAACATCTAATGTGATAGACCATATGACTGGACAGGAAATAGAAAGAACATCTAATGTGATAGACCATATGACTGGACAGGAAATAGACAGAACATCTAATGTGATAGACCATATGACTGGACAGGAAATAGAAAGAACATCTAATGTGATAGACCATATGACTGGACAGGAAATAGAAAGAACATCTAATGTGATAGACCATATGACTGGACAGGAAATAGAAAGAACATCTAATGTGATAGACCATATGACTGGACAGGAAATAGAAAGAACATCTAATGTGATAGACCATATGACTGGACAGGAAATAGAAAGAGCATCTAATGTGATAGACCATATGACTGGACAGGAAATAGAAAGAACATCTAATGTAATAGACCATATGACTAGACAGGAAATAGAAAGTATCAACTGAATGTTAAATGTGTTTCCTGTCAGGTATTTTAATTATCTGTATTGTCTACTTGTTGAATGTTTGTGAAGTCTTGATTGTGGTTGTTTGTAATGTCTTGTTAATTGGTGTTGGAACCCAGGAAGATTAGCTAGCGTTATGGCGTTAGCTAATGGGCATGATAATAAAAATTACAAAAATACAAATTACCTACTGCCCTTCCTCCCTACTACTGCCTTCTATCCCTCCCTACTGCCTTCCCTTCCTCCATCCCTACAGCACTACCTCCCTGCTGCCCTCCCTCCATCCCTCCTTCCCTCTCTCCTTCCCTCTGTCTCTTCCTCCTTACCCCTCATCCCCCCCTTCTGCCCCCTCCTTGTGGGAATGATTCGCATTGTAGCTGGCTTGTATAACATGCAGTAACATTGGGGCAGGGTGTGAAGGGGAGCGCAGGCTAGCGCAGCACAGTGAGTCAGCCCGGAGCCAGGAGGAAACTCTGTGACACAGAGCGCACACACAGTAGAGAGATGGACACAGCCATGAGCATATTCAGGACCAGACACTGTTGCAAACACATGCAGTACACAAAGTAACCTCTAAATGACAGTGACATAGTTATAGTCGAAGATCCGTTTCATGTAGGTCATTGCCTTTACAATTACATGAATATGAAATGAATAGTCAGATTTTGCACTTTTTAGAATGTTGGTTGTGTTTTGTGTTCATTGTTCAACAGTGTGTGTAGTGTTTATTAGTCCTATCAGATAGGCAGAATCCCTGCTGCATGTTACAATTTTAATCAGAGGCTGGGATTTTCACACAGGTTCCCATGAGATCTTAATTCCTCACCTCAGTCGGTGTGTAATTCCTCACCTCAGTCAGTGTGTAATTCCTCACCTCAGTCAGTGTGTAATTCCTCCCCTCAGTCAGTGTGTAATTCCTCACCTCAGTCAGTGTGTAATTCCTCACCTCAGCCAGTGTGTAATTCCTCACCTCAGTCAGTGTGTAATTCCTCACCTCAGTCAGTGTGTAATTCCTCACCTCAGTCAGTGTGTAATTCCTCACCTCAGTCAGTGTGTAATTCCTCCCATCAGTCAGTATGTAATTCCTCACCTCAGTCAGTGTGTAATTCCTCACCTCAGTCAGTGTGTAATTCCTCACCTCAGTCAGTGTGTAAATCCTCACCTCAGTCAGTGTGTAATTCCTCACCTCAGTCAGTGTGTAATTCCTCCCCTCAGTCAGTGTGTAATTCCTCACCTCAGTCAGTGTGTAATTCCTCACCTCAGTCAGTGTGTAATTCCTCACCTCAGTCAGTGTGTAATTCCTCACCTCAGTCAGTGTGTAATTCCTCCCCTCAGTCAGTGTGTAATTCCTCACCTCAGTCAGTGTGTAATTCCTCACCTCAGTCAGTGTGTAATTCCTCCCATCAGTCAGTGTGTAATTCCTCACCTCAGTCAGTGTGTAATTCCTCACCTCAGTCAGTGTGTAATTCCTCCCATCAGTCAGTGTGTAATTCCTCACCTCAGTCAGTGTGTAATTCCTCACCTCAGTCAGTGTGTTTTTGCCGTTAGGGATGTGGCCTGGTGATTGAGCCATGGCTCTGCTGAACCCTAAACCAGTCAGGTCTGTCCCATGTCTGTTGAGATTGTACTATAGGTAGTAAATTGGTTTGGAAATTTGTTCTATCTTTTCTATTTAGTGGATTCTTTCCTTCCCTGCTGTGGAGGGGTGGGCTGGGATTATCCCTGCACGGCTGAGCAGGAGGCAGGATGGAAGGATGTGGGGATGCGGGCTGTGGGAGGTCCGGCTGAATCAGGGACTGGAGAACCAGACACATGCAGCAGATGCTTCTCTTCTCCACATGTCACCCATATTTGAGGAACTCTGAGCTTTCTAGAAAACCTCAACACTCCCCATTCACAAACAAATAATGCTAGGATCTTGGTATCGTACTGTCTTACTTCTCAGGTGATCAGGTTAACCAGGTCTGTCAATGCACTGCAGTGCATCATCTGTAGAGAGAAGCCTCGAGGTAAGTTGGCTAGTTTGATTGGTTGGAAGGGGGAGATGCTACCCAGACTCCTTGGGAAATAACAATAACCGTGACCTCACTCATTAACATGTCATTGACTTTATTTACCTCACCTCCCTTGCCAAGTTCCCGAGTGGCGCAGCAGTCTAAGGCACTACAACTCGGTGCTAAAGGCGTCACTACAGACCTGGTTCGATTCCAGGCTGTATCACAACTGGCTGTGATTGGGAGTCCCATAGGGTGGTGCACAATTGGCCCAGCGTTGTCCGGGTTAGGGTTTAGCTGAGGTAGGCCGTCATTGTAAATAAAAATGTGTTCTTAAATGACTTGCCTAGTTTAAATAAAAATAAAACATGTTTGCTGACTAGATTCTGACATGCAAAGTTGGACTCTTACTGCTAATGTGGGACTCCAGCTGTATCAGCCTCTCTGAACCTGGGAGTCAGTCTAGATGTTGGCAGAACAGCTTTACTCAGGTGTGCAATGAATGACTTGTTTTCAGCAGGAGAGAAGTGAGGATGAGTTATTTTGAGACTTTGGGGCCAGTATGCTCTGTTACCTGCGGGGTCCACTGGTAAAGATCTGTCTGTCTAGACTCTAGACTCCCCCATGAGCCCTCGCTCTACTCCATAGATCCAGCAGCTCGCCTCACTGCCCACATGAAAAAAGACTCCAGTTTACAATACGAATACTACTGTACTTACTACAGAATTCTATAGTCAACTGTAATATTCTGTAGAATACCTCACACTGTAGTATCCATCGATCACTTACTATAGAATGTTGTAGTATTCTGTTGAATACATTATTATCAGGGGTAAAAAACACTGTAGTAAATACTAACCCCAGTCCTACCTACAGGTTATGGTGAATGAACTCTTAGTATTTCTCCAGTAGGTTTCCTGAAGGAGAAAGTCTCTACTTTAATGTCAAAGATAATAAAACAAAAATACTATAATAAATATTAGAGCATACTAGAGTAATGTCCTCAAAAAAACTATAGCAAATACTACAGTATACTACAATCCACAAAAACACTACATGCGTTATTAGAGTATATAAACTCAGCCAAAAAAAAGAAACAGCCCTTTTTCAGGACCCTGTCTTTCAAAGATAATTCGTAAAAATCCAAATAACCTCACAGATCTTCATTGTAAAGGGTTTAAACACTGTTTCCCAGGCTTGTTCAATGAACCATAAACAATTCATGAACATGGAACGGTCGTTAAGACACCAACAGCTTACAGACGGTAGGCAATTAAGGTCACAGTTACGAAAACTTAGGACACTAAAGAGGCCTTTCTACTGATTCTGAAAAACACCAAAAGAAAGATGCCCAGGGTCCCAGCTTATCTGTGTGAACGTGCCTTAGGCATGCTGCAAGGAGGCATGAGGACTGCAGATGTGGCCAGGGCAATAAATTACAATGTCCGTACTGTGAGACGCCTAAGACAGAGCTACAAGGAGTCAGGACGGACAGCTGATCGTTTTCTCAGTGGCAGACCACGTGTAACAACATCTGCACAGGATCGGTACATCCAAACACCACACCTGCGGGACAGGTACAGGATGGCAACAACAACTGCCCGAGTTACACCAGGAATGCACAATCCCTACATCAGTGCTCAGACTGTCCGCAATAGTCTGAGAGAGGCTGGACTGAGGGCTTGTAGGCCTGTGGTAAGGCAGGTCCTCAACAGACATCACCGGCAACAACGTCGCCTATGGGCACAAACCCACCGTCACTGGACTAGAGAGGACTGGCAAAAAGTGCTCTTCACTGATGAGTAGTGGTTTTGTCTCACCAGGGGTGGTGGCCGGATTCACGTTTATCGTAGAAGGAATGAGCGTTACACCGAGGCCTGTACTCTGGTGCGGGATCGATTTGGAGGTGGAGGGTCCGTCATGGTCTGGGGTCGGTGTGTCACAGCATCATCGGACTGAGCTTGTTGTCATTGCAGGCAATCTCAACGCTATGCGTTACAGGGAAGACATCCTTCTCCCTCATGTTGTACCCTTCCTGCAGGCTCATCCTGACATGACCCTCCCTCATGTTGGACCCTCCAGCATGACAATGCCACCAGCCATACTGCTCGTTCTGTGCAAGACAGGAATGTTAGTGATCTGCCATGGCCAGCGAAGAGCCCGAATCTCAATCCCGTTGAGCACGTCTGGGACCTGTTGGATCGGAGGGTGAGGACTAGGGCCATTCCCCCCAGAAATGTCAGGGAACTTGCAGGTACCTTGGTGGATGAGTGCGGTAACATCTCACAGCAAGAACTGGCTAATCTGGTGCAGTCCATGAGGAGGAGATGCACTGCAGTACTTAATGCAGCTGGTAGCCACACGACATACTGACTGTTACTTTGGATTTTGACCCCCCCTTTGTTCAGGGACACATTATTCCATTTCTGTTTGTCACATATCTGTGAAACTTGTTCAGTTTATGTCAGTTGTTGAGTCTTGTTATGTTCATACAAATATTTACACATGTTAAGTTTGCTGAAAATAAATGCAGTTGACAGTGAGAGACGTTTCTTTTTTTGCTGAGTTTACTACAGTGTTCTTTTAAAAGAGTATTTATACTATAGTTTACTGTAAATACTATAGTATACTACAGTATACTACACTAAATACTACAATATACTACCTTAAATACTGCTACAGTAAAGTCCGCGAAAACACTCCAGTGAATATTATAGCATTTATACCATTGTCTACTCTAGTTTGTTTTTAATGTCAAATCAAATCAAATCAAATTTATTTATATAGCCCTTCGTACATCAGCTGATATCTCAAAGTGCTGTACAGAAACCCAGCCTAAAACCCCAAACAGCAAGCAATGCAGGTGTAGAAGCACGGTGGCTAGGAAAAACTCCCTAGAAAGGCCAATACCTAGGAAGAAACCTAGAGAGGAACCAGGCTATGTGGGGTGGATGTGGATGTGTTCTCATGCTAACAACAGACCAGTTTTGATTCAGACTGGAGGCATTTCCTTTCACCCCAGCACTGTTTGGGCAAACTTTTCTGCCTCTCTGCAGTCGCCTCAACGGCAGGGCTCTCTGTCTTTTTTCTGCTTCTCTGTAGTCGCCTCAACAGCAGGGCTCTCTGTCTTTTTTCTGCTTCTCTTTAGTCGCCTCAACGGCAGGCCTCTCTGTCTTTTTTCTGCTTCTCTGTAGTTGCCTCAACAGCAGGGCTCTCTGTCTTTTTTCTGCTTCTCTGTAGTCGCCTCAACAGCAGGGCTCTCTGTCTTTTTTCTGCTTCTCTGTAGTTGCCTCAACAGCAGGGCTCTCTGTCTTTTTTCTGCTTCTCTTTAGTCGCCTCAACGGCAGGGCTCTCTGTCTTTTTTCTGCTTCTCTGTAGTTGCCTCAACAGCAGGGCTCTCTGTCTTTTTTCTGCCTCTCTGCAGTTGCCTCAACGGCAGGGCTCTCTGTCTTTTTTCTGCCTCTCTGCACTCAACAGCAGGGCTCTGTCTTTTTTCTGCCTCTCTGCACTCAACAGCAGGGCTCTGTCTTTTTTCTGCCTCTCTGCACTCAACGGCAGGGCTCTCTGTCTTTTTTCTGCCTCTCTGCACTCAACGGCAGGGATCTTTTTTTGATGCTGCTGAAACATGTTCTTCTGAGCTTTGATTAACGGTGTTGTGGCATTTATTTTACTGATCTGTTTGATATCACAATTGCCGGTTCCTTTCTTACATTAAAAGCAATTACCCATGTGCCATGTCTCTGGAAGTGCCTTCTCCTCACCTGATTAGATCGGATACAGCCATCTGTATCTGTCAGCATGCCATAAAGCAGAGGACTTTGTAAGCAGAGAGAGAAATACAGTGCTGCTGTTTCTGCCTTCCTGGCTGTACTTCCTGGTACTTCACTTTAGAGATGTTTTATTGCTATCAGATGTATTTGTTGTTGTTTTCTGTGTCCCGCTGAGGAGGAGGTCATGCTATTGGCCAACAGGAACAAACCAACCTACATGGGGAGTTGACTTTGTTTGTTTTGTGACCCACTCCAGCACTGTGTCTCTTTACCCCCTCTCCCTTGCCACCCCTGCCGAGAGAGAGAGAGAGAGAGAGAGAGAGAGAGAGAGAGAGAGAGAGAGAGAGAGAGAGAGAGAGAGAGAGAGAGAGAGAGAGAGAGAGAGAGAGAGAGAGAGAGAGAGAGAGAGAGAGAGAGAGAGAGAGAGAGAGAGAGAGAGAGAGAGAGAGAGAGAGAGAGAGAGAGAGAGAGAGAGAGAGAGAGAGAGAGAGAGAGAGAGAGAGAGAGAGAGAGAGAGAGAGAGAGAGAGAGAGAGAGAGAGAGAGAGAGAGAGAGAGAGAGAGAGAGAGAGAGAGAGAGAGAGAGAGAGAGAGAGGATGAGAGGATGAGAGGATGAGAGGGGATGCCTCATGTATTCTGGCCCATTTCCACACACTGCTCCCCATTATCCTCTCACACTGCTGGTGCTGCTCCCAGCCCATAGCCTGGGCCACTCATCCATGCTAAAGAGGGATTTACACCCAGGGCCGACCAGGCCAGGCATGGCAGTCAGACAGCGTGGGCCCACAACATCATGTCAGATATGGGCTGTTGTGGGCTGTGATGAATCATAAACCTGCAAGATTACAGGAAGGGTTAGAATGTGGGTCACTGGGTCAGGGATGGGTGGGGTGGGGGGAGGGGGGGGGGGAGGGGGGGGGGGTTGCAGTCATGGAAGAGGGATTTGATGCTGATGGTGAAAGTGCATTTGGAGAGCGGTTGACACGCACTGAAGCGGAATGTTGTGATGTGAGTCATAGAGTGGCCCTAATCTTCTCCGGATTGACAGCTGAGAGATTCAGCTGAGAAGTGGTGAGTAAATGAGGACTGGCTGGGAATGTGCATCATGTGAATCTCTCAATAAAGTGTGAATCTCAACATAAAGTTGTTTTACAAATGTAATGCCAATGTGTCTTCTTCTTCTCCTCAGTCTTTCTCTCCACATAGTTAAAAAACACAACGTCACCTTCTAATCCTACCCCCTGGTGTGGTCAATGTAGCTAAGATTAATGTCCTGGCCGGTACTCTCTCTGCTGATTTCCCCTAACACTGCACTTTGTGTACAGTTCTGTAGGAGTCTCTCGCTCTCTCTCTCTGAGACCACAGCCCTACCTTCCAGACGGCCACTCTCTCTGAGACCACAGCCCTACCTGCCAGACTGCCACTCTCTCTGAGACCACAGCCCTACCTGACAGACTGCCACTCTCTCTGAGACCACAGCCCTACCTGCCAGACTGCCACTCTCTCTGAGACCACAGCCCTACCTGCCAGACTGCCACTGTCTCTGATGTCAAATGAGCCTGTCTGCACAAATGACAGAGTTGCTGTGGAGAAACAACAGCCATTCATTCCGCCTCATTCTCTACTCTATGGAGGCTTACTGCTGCTGCTTCTGTTGCTCTGAGAATTCCTATTATAGTAATAGTCTGTCTGCAACACAATAACATAGTAGAATACAATATGCCTTGTGGTCTGTCAGCTCATCATTACATGAAACAAAACCATTCAAATGTCTAACTTCCTAAGGGTTGTTTGGGGTCATTGATATGGATTTGTTATGCTTATACAGGGTGTGTGTGTGTGTTGGGTGTGTGTGTGTTGTGTGTGGGTGTGTGGTGTGTGTGTGTTGTGTTGTGTGTGTGTGTTGGGGGTGTGTTGTGTGTGTGTGGTGTGTGTGTTGTGTTGTGTTGTGTGTGTGTGTGTGTGTGTGTGTTGTGTTGGGGGTGTGTTGTGTGTGTGTGTGTGTGTTGGGGGTGGTGTGTTTGTTGTGTGTGTGTGTTGGGGGTGGTGTATGCTGGTGTCCAGTTCTGCTTACCTTGTCAAATGGAACGGCTTTGTCAGCTGAAAACCGATACTTACAAAGAGAAAACAATCCCATCTTTAGTTTCATCTGGATTGAGAGGATCAAAGCACGTACCCTTTCTAAAATACATTTATTTTATTTGACATATTTGCAATTTATTTTCCGGTCCCCCATGGATCTTGTAGACACTACTGATTGGGGGGAAAAATATAGTCAGTTACATATCGGGATATTATTTTTGACGATATATCACAATATTAGTTTTGACTATTGCAATTCCATTTCTGCGCTACTTGGCTGCACTTGCATCAAAACCGCAGTATTTTTCCTTCATAGTTTGTTCTCTTTCTTTTAAATAGGGAGCCAATGTGTTTTAAGGACCAGGACTGAACAAAACCTGATTTCTCATGTGTCTCTCTGGTCCCTCTGCAGCAGACGTATAGTGAGCAATATGTTTGGAACATCGAAATGCAATAAAATCACTGTATAGAATCACACTACATATGGAATCACACTACATATAGAATCACACTACATATAGAATCACACTGTACATATAGAATCACTCTACATATAGAATCACACTATACATATAGAATCACACTACATATAGAATCACTATACATTTACAGTTGAAGTCGGAAGATTACATACACCTTAGCCAAATACATTTAAACTCAGTTTTTCACAATTACTGACATTTAATCCTTGTAAAAATTCCCTGTTTTAGGTCAGTTAGGATCACCACTTTTTTTTAAAGAATGTGAAATGTCAGAATAATAGTAGAGAGAATTATTTCTTTCAACTTTTATTTCTTTCATCACATTCCCAGTGAGTCAGAAGTTTACATACACTCAATTCGTATTTTGTAGCATTGCCTTTAAAATGGTTTAACTTGGGTCAAATGTTTCAGATATCCTTCCACAAGATTCCCACAATAAGTTGGATGAATTTTGGCCCATTACTCCTGACAGAGCTGGTATAACTGAGTCAGGTTTGTAGGCCTCCTTGCTCGCACATGCTTTTTCAGTTCTGCCCACAGATTTTCTATGGGATTGAGGTCAGGGCTTTGTGATGGCCACTCCAATACCTTGACTTTGTTGTCCTTAAGCCATTTTGCCACAACTTTGGAAGTATGCTCGGGGTCATTATCCATCTGGAAGACCCATTTGCGACCAAGTTTTAACTTCCTGACGGATGTCTTGAGCTGTTGCTTCAATGTATACACATATTTCCCTGCTTCATGATGCCATCTATTTTGTGAAGTGCACCAGTCCCTCCTGCAGCAAAGCACCCCCACAACATTATGCTGCCACCCCCGTGCTTCACGGTTGGGATGGTGTTCTTCAGCTTGCAAGCATCCCCCTTTTTCCTCCAAACATAACGATGGTCATTATGGCCAATCAGTCCGATTTTTGTTTCATCAGACCAGAGGACCTTTCTCCAAAAACTAAGATCTTTGTCCCCATGTGTAGTTGCAAACCGTAGTCTGGCTTTTTTATGGTGGTTTTGGAGCAGTGGCTTCTTCTTTGCTGAGCGGCCTTTCAGGTTGTCGATATAGGACTGGTTTTACTGTGGATATAGATACTTTTGTACCTGTTTCCTCCAGCATCTTCACATGGTCCATTGCTGTTGTTCTGGGATTGATTTGCACTTTTCACACCAAAGTATGTTAATCTCTAGGAGACAGCGTGCGTCTCCTTCCTGAGCGGTATGACGGCTGCGTGGTCCCATGGTGTTTATACTTGCATACTATTGTTTGTACAGATGAACGTGGTACCTTCAGGCATTTGGAAATTGCTCCCAAGGATGACCCAGACTTGTGGAGGTCTACAATTTTTTTTATGAGGTCTTGGCTGATTTCTTTGGATTTTCCCATGATGTCAAGCAAAGAGGCACTGAGTTTGAAGGTAGGCCTTGAAATACATCCACAGGTACACCTCCAATTGACTCAAATCATGTCAATTAGCCTATCAGAAACTTCTAAAGCCATGACATCATTTTCTGGAATTTTCCAAGCTGTTTAAAGGCACAGTCAATTTAGTGTATGTAAACTTCTGACCCACTGGAATTGTGATACAGTGAATTATAAATGAAATAATCTGTCTGTGAACAATTGTTGGAAAAATTACTTGTGTCATGCACAAGTAGATGTCCTAACCGACTTGCCAAAACTATAGTTTGTTAACAAGAAATTTGTGGAGTGGTTGAAAAACGAGTTTTAATGACTCCAACATAAGTGTATGTAAACTTTTGACTTCAACTGTAGAATTACACTACACTACATTTTAATTACATTTGTTTATTTTACCTTTATTTAACTAGGCAAGTCAGTTAAGAACAAATTCCTTTTTTCAATGGCGGCCTAGGAACAGTTGTTTAACTGCCTTGTTTAGGGGCAGAACGACAGATTTACATATCGAATCACACTGCATGTAGAATCACACTACATATCGAATCACACTGCATGTAGAATCACACTACATATAGAATCACACTACATATAGAATCACATTACACATGTAGAATCACACTACATATTGAATTACACACTACATATAGAATCACATTACACATATAGAATCACACTAAATATAGAATCACACTACATATAGAATCACATTACACATGTAGAATCACACTGCATGTAGAATCATACTACATATGGAATCACACTACATATAGAATCACACTACATATAGAATCACACTATACATATGGAATAACTATATATATAGAATCACACTACATATAGAATAACTATATATATAGAATCACACTACATATAGAATAACTATATATATAGAATCACACTACATATAGAATCACACTACATATAGAATCACACTACATATGGAATCACACTATACATATAGAATCACACTACATATAGAATCACACTACATATGGAATCACACTATACAGATAGAATCACACTATACGTATAGAATAACACTACATATCGAATCACATTACATATTGAATCGTGAGAATTGCAATACATATCGTATCGACACCTAAGTATAGTGATAATATTGTATTTTGAGGTACCTGGCATTTCCTAGCCCTAGAAGACACTCTATGGAATGAAATGTAACTTTTTGTTATTGACAAATTAAAATAGTCTATGCGTAGAGATAATGATTACTGAGGATGTACTAATTTCCATTCTGGTTGGCTCAGTTGGTAGAGCACGGCACTTGCAACACCCGAGTGGTGGGTTTGATTTCCACGGGGGACCAGTCCAAACAAATGAAAATGTTAACACTCACTAATGTAAGTTGCTCTGGATAAGAGCGTCTGCAAAATAACTAAACATGGAAATGTAAAATGGAAGTGAGATACATTTCTTTATTACTGGTGTAATAGCGCAGACTGTCCAGTTTGGGGTGCTGTGGGGTAAGACTTAGCTCCAGTATGTTCTTTCTAGCAGCCTCACACAGACAGGTTGTATGGAACAGCTGGGTTTGACAACAAAAGACAACAGTAAAGGATAAGCTATGATATCTGTTTGACTTCTCCCCAGGGACCCACACCCTGGAGGAGATGATTGTGATTTCTGTGTGCGTGCGTTGCTTGCTTGCCTGTGATGGGTACTAACTTCTAAACTTAACATGAATAAGGATATTTCATATTTCATCATATTAGAACTGAGAGAGAAAGGGGAACGTTTACATCCTGTCAGAACATGTTATTGTTCTACACCAGGTATACTATGGAGAGGACAAGGGCCACAGTCTGGTTCAAGTCAACAGGACAGCCGTGAGTTGAGGAGGAGTGAGGACTGGGCGAGGTCAGGTCAGATGAAGTCAGAAGAACAGGCATCACTAACGTCCTGTCCAGCAACAGAGATGTATTGGCAGGCCAGATGTGTGAGGAGGAGTGAGGACTGGGTGAGGTCAGGTCAGATGAATTTAGAAGAACAGGCATCACTAACGTCCTGTCCAGCAACAGAGATGTATTGGCAGGCCAGATGTGTGAGGAGGAGACTCAGCATGGGACGAAGGTTTAAATATCAGTGCTTGTGTAAACATGTCTTTGTCTTATGCAGCTGTGTGACACAGTGCGTGAATGAACTTGGTTTGAGCTCCACTAGTCCTCCGTCAGTTCTACTCTGTTTGTCAGAACCGAACACCTGCCTTCTTACATGTGTGTAATTAGGTGGCGGTTTTGGTTGATACAAATATCTCTGTAAGAACCTCAATAGTAATCAGTCTCTGTGTATACAATGAGTCCAGCCCACAGAATGGCATCCAATTGGCTGTAGAGAAAGAGAATAAAAGTGTATACAATGAGTCCAGCCCACAGAATGCCATCCAATTGGCTGTAGAGAAAGAGAATAAAAGTGTATTCAATGAGTCCAGCCCACAGAATGCCATCCAATTGGCTGTAGAGAAAGAGAATAAAAGTGTATACAATGAGTCCAGCCCACAGAATGCCATCCAATTGGCTGTAGAGAAAGAGAATAAAAGGCTGTTCATGCAGTGAAATGAGCTGAGGGATTGAGACCTCGATCCAACTGGGACACTTGACCAGCCAGCTAAACTCAAGGCTTCGGATGAGATTTAAACCTGACACCTGAAGGGCACGAAGGTCATTGATGTGGCACTGAGCTGTAAAAAGGTCCTACAAAGCTAATAAAGAAATATCTTTGTTTGCTCGACTATGAGCCTGATGACACATCTGGCTTTACCTTATTGAAAATGCATTGACGCTCACATAAAGCATCTCCCAATGACAGTAGAGTAGAGCACCTTTGTTTGTTTATTGAGGGGCAGTGTCTGTGTCTTCTCCTGTTGCACTGACACAGTTGTCATGGTGATGGGATTATCATAGGGGCGCAGGCAGAGTCAGCTGGAGGCGGAACACTGCCTGATCCCCAGAATGCCCTTAGCCCCCGCCAGGGAAACGTCCAGATTCTTCTTCTGTCAGCAGTATCGGGGTAAAAACAACAGGTCTCTCGAGTGGCGCAGTGGTCTAAAAAAAAACTTTTAAAAAACAGCTCTCTGTTTTCAGTGAGCTGGCCATGTGGTGCTGCTATTAGGTAGGCAGGCAGACCAGGCAGACAGACACACCAGGCAGGCAGGCAGGCAGACAGACCAGGCAGAGAGACAGACAGACCAGGCAGACAGACAGGCAGACCAAGCAGGCAGACAGACAGACCAGGCAGGCAGACCAGGCAGGCAGGCAGACCGACCAGGCAGGCAGGCAGACAGACCAAGCAGGCAGACCAGGCAGGCAGACCGACCAGGCAGACAGACAGACAGAACAGGCAGGCAGACAGACAGACAGACCAGGCAGGCAGACCAGGCAGGCAGACCGACCAGGCAGACAGACAGACCAGGCAGGCAGACCAGGCAGGCAGGCAGGCAGACCGACCAGGCAGGCAGGCAGACAGACCAAGCAGGCAGACCAGGCAGGCAGACCGACCAGGCAGACAGACAGACAGATCAGGCAGGCAGACAGACAGACCAGGCAGGCAGACCAGGCAGGCAGACCGACCAGGCAGGCAGGCAGACAGACCAGGCAGGCAGATCAAGCAGACAGACAGACCAGGCAGGCAGACAGACAGACAGACAGACCAGGCAGGCAGACAGACAGACCAGGCAGGCAGGCAGACAGACCAGGCAGGCAGACAGACCAGGCAGGCAGGCAGGCAGACAGACCAGGCAGGCAGGCAGGCAGACAGACCAGGCAGGCAGGCAGGCAGACAGACCAGGCAGGCAGGCAGGCAGGCAGGCAGGCAGACCAGGCAGACAGACAGACCAGGCCGGGAACCCGTTAATTCAGCACATTTACTGAAGAGAGGAGGAGCAGGAAGGAGGAGGCTGTCTACTCTGAACGTTGCGTGGTGATCTTTCTGGTGCCCAGAGCTGCCAAGGCATCACCCAGGTGTGTTTTACACAGAGTGGAAGAGCTGGTTCCCAGACTTGCCCTCTACAAGATCATCATCAGACTCCATCATCTACCGTCCTCTGACCGGCTCCCTCCACTCAAGCCATGAACTGACCCTATCTGCAGAGGCTGCAGAACTCAAGACATGAACTGACCCTATCTGCAGAGGATGCGGCACTCAAGCCATGAACTGACCCCATCTGCAGAGGATGCAGCACTCAAGCCATGAACTGACCCCATCTGCAGAGGATGCGGCACTCAAGCCATGAACTGACCCCGTCTGCAGAGGCTGCAGCACTCAAGCCATGAACTGACCCTATCTGCAGAGGATGCAGCACTCAAGCCATGAACTGACCCCATCTGCAGAGGATACGGCACTCAAGCCATGAACTGACCCCATCTGCAGAGGATACGGCACTCAAGCCATGAACTGACCCCATCTGCAGAGGATACGGCACTCAAGCCATGAACTGACCCCATCTGCAGAGGATACGGCACTCAAGCCATGAACTGACCCCGTCTGCAGAGGCTGCAGCACTCAAGCCATGAACTGACCCTATCTGCAGAGGATGCAGCACTCAAGCCATGAACTGACCCCATCTGCAGAGGATACGGCACTCAAGCCATGAACTGACCCTATCTGCAGAGGATGCAGCACTCAAGCCATGAACTGACCCCATCTGCAGAGGATACGGCACTCAAGCCATGAACTGACCCCATCTGCAGAGGATACGGCACTCAAGCCATGAACTGACCCCATCTGCAGAGGATACGGCACTCAAGCCATGAACTGACCCCATCTGCAGAGGATACGGCACTCAAGCCATAAACTGACCCCGTCTGCAGAGGATGCAGCACTCAAGCCATGAACTGACCCTATCTGCAGAGGATACGGCACTCAAGCCATGAACTGACCCTATCTGCAGAGGATGCAGCACTCAAGCCATGAACTGACCCCGTCTGCAGAGGATACGGCACTCAAGCCATGAACTGACCCTATCTGCAGAGGATACGGCACTCAAGCCATAAACTGACCCTATCTGCAGAGGATGCAGCACTCAAGCCATGAACTGACCCCGTCTGCAGAGGATACGGCACTCAAGCCATGAACTGACCCCATCTGCAGAGGATACGGCACTCAAGCCTTGGCCCCTATTAGTTGACCCAGCCATGATATATTGCTTGTTTTGTCCACTTATGAAGTGCTTTGGGATGTCTATTATGAAAGAAGTTTAATAAATTATTATTTATGTTAGTGTTGCTATCTCTCTCTCTTTCTTTATCTCTCTGTCTCTCTCTCTAGCATCCCTCTATCTCTTTCTTTCTCGCTCTCTCTCGCTCTCTTTCTCTCACAGAGGCACAAAAGTGGGCATACAACCACTGCATTGGAGATTTAGATCATACTTTTATCCAACACTCTCAAAAATCTCAAGCATGTGCCTATCCTAATGCTTGAGTTCCCAAGGACTTAGTGATGAGAACACTTCTATTCAGTACAGTACCACCCTCGTTCCCCTCTGTAAGCTTCAGTAGGGATCCTGATGGAATATTTAGACAGCTAAGCCTGACGCTGCTCTATAGAATCATGTAGTAAGAGGGAATGACTGAATGGGAGCGAAACAGCTGTTTGGGCTCAGAAACAGCAACACCCTCTAAATCCTGTTCTGTTTGGGCTCAGACACTCAGAAACAGCACACCCTCTAAACCCTGTTCTGTTTGGGCTCAGACACTCAGAAACAGCACACCCTCTAAACCCTGTTCTGTTTGGGCTCAGACACTCAGAAACAGCACACCCTCTAAACCCTGTTCTGTTTGGGCTCAGACACTCAGAAACAGCACACCCTCTAAACCCTGATCAGTTTGGGCTCAGACACTCAGAAACAGCACACCCTCTAAACCCTGTTCTGTTTGGGCTCAGACACTCAGAAACAGCACACCCTCTAAACCCTGTTCTGTTTGGGCTCAGACACTCAGAAACAGCACACCCTCTAAACCCTGTTCTGTTTGGGCTCAGACACTCAGAAACAGCACACCCTCTAAACCCTGATCAGTTTGGGCTCAGACACTCAGAAACAGCACACCCTCTAAACCCTGTTCTGTTTGGGCTCAGACACTCAGAAACAGCACACCCTCTAAACCCTGTTCTGTTTGGGCTCAGACACTCAGAAACAGCACACCCTCTAAACCCTGTTCTGTTTGGGCTCAGACACTCAGAAACAGCACACCCTCTAAACCCTGTTCTGTTTGGGCTCAGAAACAGCAACACCCTCTAAATCCTGTTCTGTTTGGGCTCAGACACTCAGAAACAGCACACCCTCTAAACCCTGTTCTGTTTGGACTCAGACACTCAGAAACAGCACACCCTCTAAACCCTGTTCTGTTTGGGATCAGATACAGCACACACTCTAAGGCAAATGGAGAGAGTAGTTGTACCTGCAGGCAACAGAGATTACGGAGTGTGTTGCCATCTAGATGTCAGTAGAACTGCGCTGGGCTCTTCAGACATTATGTATTGTGTACATTCTATTTGGGAGCCTCTGTGTTCAGTGTTCAGCGTTCTGTGTTCTATGTTCAGCGTTCTGTGTTCTATGTTCAGTGTTCAGTGTTCTGTGCTGCAGTTGGAGGGGAGCCACACTGTCTGCTGGGTGTCTAGGGAGCTGCCTGTGCCTGGCTTGTTCCAAGTCTTTTACTAACTAGTCCTCCTGGGTCCTCCCGAATCCTGCTCACAGCTGATAGACATCTCTGTCACAGGTTCACCAGCACTGTCATATGTGGTATGATTTCAGTCACAGCCCTGGACAGTATAGGAATATTCAATTAGATGTCATGTTGAATGAGATGTCACATAACATATATCCACCTCACCACACTAGGCCATCAGTAGGCCCATCTTACATGTATTGATTTGAGAAACAGAGAAGGTTTTTCCATGGTTCGCAGCGGATGCACAAGAGCGTTTTCATTAGAGATCAAATGCAGTGGATCAAGTCTTCCTGGCCTACTTATAGACAACAGTCTCTGGCCGTATCTGGTCTACTGCCAGTCCTTGTCATAGTGGTTCTTTCCCAGAGAGGGCTCATTTCCTCAGAGAATGATCAAAAACAGATGAAACCAAAGGTTAAGTCATGCAGTTAAATTGTCTTTGTTCACAAATGTTTACCTGAAATTGATTGCTGCCTTTAAGTAATATACGTTTTTTAAACTACTTTGCATTTCTCCTTTTTGTGCACAACAGGAAGTATGTGTCATTTCACTATGAATGAATTATTTAATGCGAGTCAAGGACCTTTTTTTTCTCTCTAAGGATTAGGCTTCTTGATTTCTGGCTTGCATGGAACTAGAACTAAAGAGAACAAAGGGTAGGATAGGAGAGCATTAATGAAGTGTAGAAATGACCTGGTCATGTGACATCTGTCAATGACTCAAATGTATTGATGTATGTTGCGTCTGGCGAGATAGGCAGAGATTAAAGAGCGAGAGAGGAGCGTGGGACGGGTCACTCTGTCATCATCTGATCTGCGCTGGATGAGTTACAGATACAGGGCCTCTCTCTCACGAGGACAGTTATTTCCCCAGGTCTTTGCTGTAAATGACAATGTATTCCCAGTCAACTCACCTGGTAAAATAAGAAATATATCAAATGCAATTCAAATGACACACAACCCCGCTATACAGGAGTAGGCTACGGGGAACAGACAAATCCTTTGAGCCATACATGTGAAATGCATGCTGGTATTAGTATGACATGGTCATAAATAATGTCTGAATTATTTTACATTTTATCTTCTTGATTTAGTATCCAGCATGTACAGTTGGCCCACACAAAACTGTGTTTGACAGCAATATCAAAAACCAAAACCATGTTAGTGTATGTTGTATGTGATTCTGCGATGTTATTGTTGCTGTTTTTATGGATCCCAGCCCAGGACTAAAACAATGATTGTCACTGAGGACTAGTAAAACTACACATTTCACTGAATCTATCCGGTGTATGTGACAATAAAAAATAATATTTTACTAGTATTTTTTAGGTTTCTTAAAATAGATATAGACACATTCTGTAAGTAATATTGCATCCTATTTTACAACTGTTGAAAGAGAGAGAGGAGGTTTCTATTCTATCATATAGATTCCCTGTAAACAACACAGCATTCATCATCATCATCGTTCAGAAGAGAATTCAGTCTAGATATTCTGCCTTCTCTTTTGCATGGTGATGACTATACCTCTTACTCATGGGGATGATCATCAGAGAGAGAGAGACAGAGAGAGTCTATTAATTGATTACATGTGAGGGTGTGTGAGAGAGACAGTTGATTCATTGATTACCTGAGAGAGAGAGAGAGAGAGAGAGCATTTGGAAAGTATTCAGACCCCTTGACTTTTTCCACATTCTGTAACGTTACAGCCTTATTCAAAATGGCTTACAGTACCCTTCCCCAGATCTGTGCCTTGACACAATCCTGTCTCTGAACTCCACAGACAATTCCTTCGACCTCATGGCTTGATTTTTGCTCTGACATGCACTGTCATCTGTGGGACCTTATATAGACAGGTGTGTGCCTTTCCAAATCATGTCCAACCAATTGAATTTACAACAGGTGGACTCCAATCAAGTTGTAGAAACATCTCAAGGATGATCAATGGAAACAGGATGCACCTGAGATCAATTTAAATGTTAGCAAAGGGTCTGAATACTCATGTAAATAAGGTATTTCAGTTTTTCGTTCTGGCTCAATCCATCGGTTTCCGGGACCAATCAGATCCAGACTCATTGCAGAGAAGAAAGGAATGTCTGTGAGCGTGGCATAGCGTTTGGCCGGAGCAAGGAGTTTGTGAAGCCAGGCTCACCATGTATCTCTTCCCCCTCTCTCAACTGTGGGCCCTTATATAGACAGGTGTGTGCCTTCCCACCCTCCTCTCCTCTATTTTACTCTACCTTGCAGCTCCGGTCCGAACCCCCTCCTGCCTAAAATAGACAAGTTGGCTCTTCCTAACTGCAGTTTGTAGAGCATATTGAGGTGTCTCAGTGGCAAAACTGATTTTCTAAATCATTTCCATCTGGTTGCTAATTCAGAATGCTATTCTCCACAAGAGAACCTCTGAGACCTCACCACCTGAAGAGAATACATCTCCAATAATACCCTTATAATCATTCTATAGTTGAACCATTATTTTGTTCAGAATAGGTCTGTGCCTGAGTAACTACACTTTTAGAAAAAAGGGTTCCAAAGGGGTACTTCGGCTGTCCCCATAGGAGAACCCATTTTGGTTCCAGGTAGAACTCTTTTTGGTTCCTTGCAGAACCCTTTTTGGTTCCAGGTAGAACCCTTTTTGGTTCCTGGCAGAACCCTTTTTGGTTCCAAGTAGAACCCTTTTGGGTTTCATGTAGGCGTTTCATGTAGAACCCTCTGTTGAAAGGGTTCTACTTGGAACCCGAAAGGGTTCTATCTGGAACCAAAAAGGGTTCTTCAATTGTTCTATACAATACAATGACTCTGTTAGCTGATCCCAGGTCAGAGTCCTATGTGGACAGCCGAATAACCCTGTACTCCTGTATTAGCCCAGTCTTAAGAGCAGGATGGATGGCTAGTAAGCATTGCACAGCTAAGCCTGTGAAGCTACTTCCCCTGGTTGAGCAGAGCACATCGACTGGGGTGGTGGCTCTGGGCTCGGATTGGATGGAGGAGGGCCAGGCAATGGAGAGATGGAGAGAGAGAGTGAAGGTGGGGTGGGAGAGAGGAAACACAACACACCAGGATTATTCCCCATAGCCACTGCAGCAGCAGCCAGGAGCCAGGAGGGCACAGGGGGCAGGTTGAATGACAGAGACAATTTGGAGGCAGACTCTGGCCATGCATGTTCTCTGTGGAGGACAACACTGTGTGTTCTCATCAGGCTCCATCCCCCAGGCCATGTAATTATGACGCCATCTACAAGAGAGATTGTGTGTTAAAATAAAGCCATTACTGTCTGGGTGTTTCTGATGCTCAGTGCTTGAAGCAGGTGTCCCATTATAATAGAATGTAATGTGCTGGAATACTCTGCATTATACAATCCAATGACTGATGTAATGATGATTCTGAGATCACACTTAGGTGTGGCACACACACACACACACACACACACACACACACACACACACACCAGGCCTGGGAATTGCCAGGGACCTCACGGGACGATATTATTACTATACTTAGGTGCCGATACGATATGTAGTGTGATTCTATATGTAGTGTGATTCTATATGTAGTGTGATTCTATGCAGTTGAAGTCAGAAGTTTACATACACCTTAGCATAAAATACATTTAAACTCAGTTTTTCACAATTCCTGACGTTTAATCCTAGTAAAAATTCCCTGTCTTAGGTCAGTTAGGATCACCACTTTATTTTAAGAATGTGAAATGTCAGAATAATAGTAGAGAGAATGATTTATTTCAGCTTTTATTTTTTTTCATCACATTCCCAATTGACCTAGCTACTTCCCCTGGTTGAACAGAGCACATCGACTGGGGTGGTGGCTCTGGGCTCAATTACTCAATTAGTATTTTGTAGCATTGCCTTTAAAATGGTTTAACTTGGGTCAAATGTTTCGGGAAGCCTTCCTCAAGATTCCCACAATAAGTTGGGTGAATTTTGGCCAATTCCTCTAGACAGAGCTGGTGTAACTGAGTCAAGTTTGTGGGCCTCCTTGCTCGCACACGTTTTTTCAGTTCTGCACACAAAATTTCTATTGGATTGAGATTGTTGTCCTTAAGCCATTTTGCCACAACTTTGGAAGTATGCTTGGGGTCATTATCCACCTGGAAGACCAATTTGCGACCAAGCTTTAACTTCCTGACTGATGTCTTGAGATGTTGCTTCAATGTATACACATATTTTCCTCCCTCATGAAGCCATCTATTTTGTGAAGTGCACCAGTCCCTCCTGCAGCAAAGCACCCCCACAACATGGTGCTGCCACCCCTGTGCTTCACGGTTGGGATGATGTTCTTCAGCTTGCAAGCATCCCCCTTTTTCCTCCAAACAAAACGATGGTCATTATGGCCAAACAGTCCTATTTTTGTTTCATCAGACCAGAGGACCTTTCTCCAAAAAGTACGATCTTTGTCCCCATGTGCAGTAGCAAACCGTAGTCTGGCTTTTTTATGGCGGTTTTTGGAGCAGTGGCTTCTTCCTTGCTGAGTGGCCTATCAGGTCGTCGATATAGGACTCGTTTTTACTGTGGATATTGATACTTTTGTACCTGTTCCCTCCAGCATCTTCACAAGGTCCTTTGCTGTTGTTCTGGGATTGATTTGCACCTTTCGCACCAAAGTACGTTCATCTCTAGGAGACAGACCGCGTCTCCTTCCTGAGCGGTATGACGGCTGCGTGGTCCCATGGTGTTTATACTTGCGTACTATTGTTTGTACAGATGAACGTGGTACCTTCAGGCATTTGGGAATTGCTGCCAAGGATGAACCAGACTTGTGGAGGTCTACAATTTTTATTTCTGAGGTCTTGGCGGATTTCTTTTGATTTTTCCATGATGACAACCAAAAGGCACTGAATTTGAAGGTAGACCTTAAAATATATCCACAGGTACACCTCCAATTGACTCAAATGATGTCAATTAGCCTATCAGAAGCTTCTAAAGCCATGACATCGTTTTCTGGAATTTCCAAGCTGTTTAAAGTCACAGTCAATTTAGTGTATGTAAACTTCTGACCCACTGGAATTGTGATACAGTGAATTATAAGTGAAAAAATCTGTCTGTAAACAATTGTTGGAAAAATTACTTGTGTCATGCACGAAGTAGATGTCCTAATCGACTTGCCAAAACTATAGTTTGTTAACAAGAAATTTGTGGAGTGGTTGAAAAACGAGTTTTACTGACTCCAACCTCAGTGTATGTAAACTTCTGACTTCAACTGTATGTAGTGTGCGATTCTATATTTATAGTGTGATTCTATATGCATAGTGTGATTCTATGTGTATAGTGTGATTCTATATGTAGTGTGATTCTATATTTATAGTGTGATTCTATATTTATAGTGTGATTCTATGTGTATAGTGTGAATCTATATGTAGTGTGATTCTATATGTATAGTGTGATTCTATGTGTATAGTGTGATTCTATATGTAGTGTGATTCTATATTTATAGTGTGATTCTATATTTATAGTGTGATTCTATGTGTATAGTGTGAATCTATTTGTAGTGTGATTCTATGTGTATAGTGTGATTATTTTTGTAGTGTGATTATATATGTAGTGTGATTTTACATGTAGTGTGATTCTATATTTATAGTGTGATTCTATATGTATAGTGATTATATATTTATAGAGTGTGATTCCATATGTACAGTGTGATTCCATATGTAGTGTGATTCCATATGTACAGTGTGATTCCATATGTACAGTGTGATTCCATATGTAGTGTGATTCCATATGTACAGTGTGATTCCATATGTACAGTGTGATTCCATATGTAGTGTGATTCCATATGTAGTGTGATTCCTCACAGTGATTTTATTGCATTTCGATGTTCCAAACATATTGCTCACTATACGTCTGCTGCAGAGGGACCAGAGAGACACATGAGAAATCAGGTTTTGTTCAGTCCTGGTCCTTAAAACACATTGGCTCCCTATTTAAAAGAAAGAGAACAAACTATGAAGGACAAATACTGCCGTTTTGATGCAAGTGCAGCCAAGTAGCGCAGAAATGGAATTGCAATAGTCAAAACAAAAAATAACAATAATAATAATATTGCGATATTGTCAAAATAATGTGATATATCGTTAAAAATAAAATCCGCATACGTAACCATATAAATGTTTTCCCCCAACACACACACACACACACACACACACACACACACACACACACACACACACACACACACAAACACACAGGTAGAGGTTTTGTGGTTGTGTGTCCTGGACGCTGAATGTTTCATTAAATCAGTCAGATTGTTGATCTCAGTCTGGGCTCCTTCAAAGCTTTTTCCACCCCCTACAGTATCATTGCAGAAAAAAGTCTGTCTCTGCAAGCCCCTTAGACCATTGTGTGTGTGTGGTGTGTGTGGTGTGTGTGTGTGTGTGTGTGTGTGTGTGTGTGTGTGTGTGTGTGTGGTGTGTGTGTGTGTGTGGTGTGTGTGTGTATGTGGTGTGTGTGGTGTGTGTGTGTGTGTATGTGGTGTGTGTTGTGTGTGTGTGTATGTGGTGTGTGTGTGTATGTGGTGTGTGTGGTGTGTGTGTGTGTGTGTGTATGTGGTGTGTGTGGTGTGTGTGTGTGTGTGTGTTGCCGTGTGTTTGTCTGTCAGAAGATGCAGTAAAGAGTCATTTGGTTTACAGCCCTATAGTACTGCTGTTCCATCCTCCTTTCCCAGGACAGCAATGAGCTCTGCTTGTTAATGTCATCCATCAGAAGGCTTCTCTTAATGCAGTCTCCCAGTCTCTCAGTCTCTATCTCCCAGTCTCTGTCTCCCAGTCCCTCAGTCTCTCTGTCTCTCAGTCTCTGTCTCCCAGTCTCCCAGTCTCTCAGTCTCTCAGGCTCTGTCTCCCAGTCTCTCATTCTCTCAGTTTCCCAGTCTCTGTCTCCCAGTCCCTCAGTCTCTCTGTCTCCCAGTTTCTCAGTCTCTCAGTCTCTGTCTCCCAGTCTCTCAGTCTCCCAGTCTCTCAGTCTCCCAGTCTCTCAGTCTCTCAGTCTCCCAGTCTCTCAGTCTCCCAGTCTCTCAGTCTCTCAGTCTCCCAGTCTCTGTCTCCCAGTCCCTCAGTCTCTATGTCTCCCAGTCTCTCAGTCTCTCTGTCTCCCAGTCCCTCAGTCTCTCTGTCTCCCAGTCTCTCTGTCTCCCAGTCTCTCAGTCTCCCAGTCTCTGTCTCCCAGTCTCTCAGTCTCTCAGTCTCCCAGTCTCTGTCTCCCAGTCCCTCAGTCTCTCTGTCTCCCAGTCTCTCAGTCTCCCAGCCTCTTAGTCTCCATGTCTCTGTCTCCCAGTCTCTCTGTCTCCCAGTCTCTCAGTCTCTGTCTCACAGTCTCTCTGTCTCCCAGTCTCTCAGTCTCTCTCTCTCTCCCAGTCTCCCAGTCTCTGTCTCCCAGTCTCCCAGTCTCTCAGTCTCTCTGTCTCCCAGTCTCTCTGTCTCCCAGTCTCTGTCTCCCAGTCTCTCTGTCTCCCAGTCTCTCTGTCTCCCAGTCTCCCAGTCTCCCAGTCTCGTCTCCCAGTCTCTCAGTCTCCCAGTCTCTCAGTCTCTCAGTCTCTAAGTCTCCCAGTCTCTCAGTCTCCCAGTCTCTCAGTCTCTCAGTCTCCTAGTCTCTGTCTCCCAGTCCCTTAGTCTCTATGTCTCCCAGTCTCTCAGTCTCTCTGTCTCCCAGTCCCTCAGTCTCTCTGTCTCCCAGTCTCTCTGTCTCCCAGTCTCTCAGTCTCCCAGTCTCTCAGTCTCCCAGTCTCTGTCTCCCAGTCCCTCAGTCTCTCTGTCTCCCAGTCTCTCAGTCTCCCAGCCTCTTAGTCTCCATGTCTCTGTCTCTCAGTCTCCCAGTCTCTGTCTCCCAGTCTCTCTGTCTCCCAGTCTCTCAGTCTCTGTCTCCCAGTCTCTCTGTCTCCCAGTCTCTCAGTCTCTCTCTCTCTCCCAGTCTCCCAGTCTCCCAGTCTCTGTCTCCCAGTCTCGCCATCTCTGTCTCCCAGTCTCCCAGTCTCCCAGTCTCTCAGTCTCTCTGTCTCCCAGTCTCTCTGTCTCCCAGTCTCTGTCTCCCAGTCTCTCTGTCTCCCAGTCTCTCTGTCTCCCAGTCTTCCAGTCTCCCAGTCTCTGTCTCTTAGTCTCTGTCTCCCAGTCTCCCAGTCTCTCTGTCTCCCAGTCTCCCAGTCTCGTCTCCCAGTCTCTGTCTCCCAGTCTCCCAGTCTCTGTCTCCCAGTCTCCCAGTCTCGTCTCCCAGTCTCTGTCTCCCAGTCTCCCAGTCTCTCAGTCTCCCACCTATAGAGCACAACACTGTGTGGTGATTCTGGAAATCAATGCCTTTTTAATTCCCTCTTCCTTTTCCATATACGCTTCAGTGCCCAAATAGAATGATCATAATAGTTTGTTAAGCCCAGCATGAAGGCAAAGACCGATTCTATGCCATTTAGAGTGAATGTGAATACAGATGATTCATGGGCTGGTGAGGACTATCTCCTAAAAGGATTAGGGGTTGAGGGTATAGGTTTGTCATGGTGAGGGGACAATCAGATTGGGATATTCAACTGGTCACAGGTTTTGGCGTGGATGGAACTTCTATTCATTGTATGCATGAGTGACCCTCGTTATTGGGGGATGTAGATAATGGAGGTGATTTATTCCAACCTAGCTGAAGGGTAGTGGGCTGTTAAATAACCTTTGCTATAGCAGAATGTTTCAACATGTAGAGGCAGGATTAGCAGGGGAACATCTCAGACAGACACCCACCCTCACCACCTTGTCCAAATTCAACCAGGGGAAATGTAATTGGAAATTGCGTTTGTGAGAGAACACATGAGAACACACAGACACACACTTTTTGGGGCAACAATTATCAGGAACGATTAGGAAGCTATGCTTTTTGTTTTGATGTTTTTGGAGATCAAATTGAGCGAATCTGTTGAAGTTTGACCACCATGTCCCCCTGATATGAAGGGTGCATCCGTGCACACTGTCCCCGCATGTTTGCAAATATCACTGTGATGCTGACGCAGGATGACAGAGGCAACCTGTTGGGGAGGAGCCAATAACGCAATGCGCGAGTGGAGCAGTTGTAACAGCAGGCAGCAGTGGAGCACAGGGAGCCAAGATGGCGTCGCTGTGAGAGGGAGTGACTGACAGACAGAGAGAGAACCTTGCAGGGAGCACTGGGAGCCAAGATGGCGTCTGACAAACAGAGTGAGACCCTTGCAGGCAGCAGTGGAGCACAGGGAGCCAAGATGGTGTCGCTGTAAGAGGGAGTGACTGACAAACAGAGAGAGAACCTTGCAGGGAGCACTGGGAGCCAAGATGGCGTTGCTGTGAGATGGAGTGACTGACAGACAGAGAGAGAACCTTGCAGGGAGCACTGGGAGCCAAGATGGTGTCGCTGTAAGAGGGAGTGACTGACAAACAGAGAGAGAACCTTGCAGGGAGCACTGGGAGCCAGATGGCGTCTGACAAACAGAGTGAGACCCTTGCAGGCAGCAGTGGAGCACAGGGAGCCAAGATGGTGTCGCTGTAAGAGGGAGTGACTGACAGACAGAGAGAGAACCTTGCAGGGAGCACTGGGAGCCAAGATGGTGTCGCTGTAAGAGGGAGTGACTGACAGACAGAGAGAGAACCTTGCAAGGAGCACTGGGAGCCAAGATGGCATCGCTGTGAGGCGGAGTGACTGACAGACAGAGAGAGAACCTTGCAGGGAGCACTGGGAGCCAAGATGGCGTCGCTGTGAGAGGGAGTGACTGACAGACAGAGAGAGAACCTTGCAGGGAGCACTGGGAGCCAAGATGGCGTCACTGTGAGACGGAGTGACTGACAGACAGAGAGAGAACCTTGTAGGGAGCACTGGGAGCCAAGATGGCGTCACTGTGAGAGGGAGTGACTAACAGAGAGAGAGAGAGAACCTTGCAGGCAGCAGTGGAGCACTGGGAGCCAAGATTGCGTCGCTGTGAGAGGGAGTGACTAACAGAGAGAGAGAGAACCTTGCAGGGAGCACTGGGAGCCAAGATGGTGTCGCTGTAAGAGGGAGTGACTGACAGACAGAGAGAGAACCTTGCAAGGAGCACTGGGAGCCAAGATGGCGTCGCTGTGAGACGGAGTGACTGACAGACAGAGAGAGAACCTTGCAGGGAGCACTGGGAGCCAAGATGGCGTCGCTGTGAGAGGGAGTGACTGACAGACAGAGAGAGAACCTTGCAGGGAGCACTGGGAGCCAAGATGGCGTCACTGTGAGACGGAGTGACTGACAGACAGAGAGAGAACCTTGTAGGGAGCACTGGGAGCCAAGATGGCGTCACTGTGAGAGGGAGTGACTAACAGAGAGAGAGAGAGAACCTTGCAGGCAGCAGTGGAGCACTGGGAGCCAAGATTGCGTAGCTGTGAGAGGGAGTGACTAACAGAGAGAGAGAGAACCTTGCAGGCAGCAGTGGAGCACTGGGAGCCAAGATGGCGTCACTGTGAGAGGGAGTGACTGACAGAGAGAGGCCCTTGCAGGCAGCAGTGGAGCACCCGTTGTGGTTTGGCGGCAAAGTCACACGTCGAGGCGAAACCCGGGTGATGCTAGAAGACAAGAGGAAACTGACCCTGTTATGCAAGCGGACTGAGGCAAAAATAACGACCTGCTCACACACCCTGCTCTGCCTGCACTGATTTATGGCGCATCTGGCAATGGAGAGGAAAATGCGCAGCTATAATCTTTCTGTTGGTTTTACAGTTCGTTTTCTCACACTTTAATCTGAGCCCCATCGTGCCTGACATCCAACGCCACACCTTCCAACGTCTCGAAAAGGACAGGCTTTTCCCTCTATCACATTGATACGAACGGTGAGGTTTCTGCCTCTTTTTCACGTTCTTATTTCTGGAAAGGGTCGAATCATGACGAACAGCGTGCAGCTCGCGCCGACCCTGTGCTGAAGCGATGTTTCAGGACCATGGATACCTGTTTCTCTTTTTCTGGTTTACAAAATAAAAGCACAAATGGATGAAGAAATCGACACCCGCAAAATCAACAACAGCTTCCTCCGAGACCACAACTATGCAACTGAAGGTATCTATCCATATTGAATGAATACATATATCGCTTTAAATAAAATGTAGGCTATAGAATGCGAACCGGTGTTCCACCGGCGGCATGTAGGCTATCATCGGAATTGTTTAAATTTAGTACACCGTTTTTGGGGGTGCGGTGCATTGCTTTTTAGGGACAACTGGTGTGTTACTGACTTGTCATATGGTTGAAATGACAACATTTGGTCAGTACTAATTACTGTAGGCCTGCAGTCTCCTTCTCAGAAAAGAGAGTAGAATAGAAGGAATGGCTGTCTTGCATTAACCTGTACTGTAGTGTGTCAGTGGTGTGGCATTATCGAGATGTTCAGATATTAGAGAATGCACAATGCAGTCATGGATATGTTCATTTCTATCTATTCGGGAATAAGTCCCAGAAGCTACGCACATCCAGCTGCTTTAGCTGGGTCTTTAAGGGTCTTTAAGTCCAGAGTGGAGTCGGTGACACAATTCCCACAGGGAAATAGGCAAGTCCTTCTGGTCAACTACACAACAGCAGATCACAAACAGCATTAGGATGACCATTTCATGTCAACCACACGAGCAAATATTGATCGATACGCAATAATTCATTTAGAGAGTGAGGTTACTTATTATTAGCAGTAGTAGTAGTAATAGTATCAGCATTTTAATCGGAAAACATTGTCTATAAACTGTTTGGATTCCACCTGCTTTCTGAATGGTTGGTTATGCTGTGTTTGTAACAGTGGAGCAATTCCTTGCGTGTGTAGTAACATATTTATGGGCCGAGTTTTGCAGGTGTCAGAGTATTGCAGGTGTCAGAGTATTGCAGGTGTCAGAGTATTGCAGGTGTCAGAGTATTGCAGGTGTCAGAGTTTTGCAGGTGTCAGAGTATTGCAGGTGTCAGAGTATTGCAGGATACAACAAAGTATTTCAAGATGGAACATGAGACAATCCGATTTTTGCTATTCAGAATTCAACTTTAGTTTTCTAAACATTTTGTCTTCTTTTTAAATGTCAATCCTGAAATATACAAGATGGTACAAAGAGAATGCTGGTCTTTCTCATTTTGATTTCCATCTTGCACATGGCTTTGATTGATTGATTGATTCAGGGCTTTATCAACAGAAAGCAGATAAATCATACTGAGCAGCCCAGCCAGTGAGATGAGAAACGAGAGAGCTGAAATACCCATAAAAGCTGAACCAGCAGACAGGCAGATAGATGCCACTGGCCTCATACAGCTACGACACATAACACAATATTAACTCTCATTTCTCTCGCACAGTCTCTCCCCTCTGTAGTCACCCTCGTCGCTAAACCGCCTAGCTACTGCAATCTCCAGGAGGGCTTAACCTGTGCCCTTCTTTCCTACTGAAAGTGTTGTTGCATTGTCTCTGACGGAGGCATACTCGGGTGCTTTAGGGCATTTCCATGTTAAACGCCCCATAAACTCTAACACGTGCAGTTCATAGTAGAACAACACATTTGATGTCAAATGAAAGCTAAGTGTCTATAAAACACATTTACATTTGACATTTTAGTCATTTAGCAGACGCTCTTATCTCTTACAGTAGTGACATCGACCAGAAAAGTCTTACAAGATTTTAGAAATACATCAAAACACAATAATGTTGAATACCTCGGCCATCTTATATAAATATTTATATAATGTTGAATACCTCGGCCATCTTATATAAATATTTATATGTAGTTTTCTGAAATAATTTGCCTTCTGTAAGTTTATGAAATATTGCCTATGTCTTGTCACTCTGATATCAAAAACCCCGATATCTTAAAATATATTTTCTAATTTCTCTCCATGAGGCGGGAGGATAATGAAAGTTCACAGAAGTAACAAGTAAAGGTAGTTCTACCAATTAGTTATAGTGTTTTTACTGATAACAGTTTGGATTATGGTTTATTAAGTGATTAAAACACCAAATCGGTAACAGAATTACCAACATACACTGACATACTGTTATGTTCAGCTCATAGTGTCTCCTGTTATGTTCAGCTCATAGTGTCTCCTGTTATGTTCAGCTCATAGTGTCTCCTGTTACTGTCCTCTCTACCACTGACTGTTATGTTCAGCTCATAGTGTCTCCTGTTACTGTACAGTACAGTATAATTTAGTGCAGTACAGTACTGTACAGTATAATTTAGTGCAGTACTGTACAGTACAGTATAATTTAGTGCAGTACAGTACTGTACAGTATCATTTAGTGCAGTACAGTACTGTACAGTATAATTTAGTGCAGTACTGTACAGTACAGTATCATTTAGTGCAGTACAGTACTGTACAGTATAATTTAGTGCAGTACAGTACTGTACAGTATAATTTAGTGCAGTACTGTACACGAGAATTTAGTGCAGCACAGTACAATTTAGTGCAGTACAGTAGAGCACACTAGAGTGCAGTCGTATTGACTCCATTGTGCTGAACTCTTTTCTGCTGTGCTGTTCTCTTACTGTGCTCTGCCGTGATGTCCAAACTTCTCTCTATGATTGGTACAGATTTGGTACGGTCCCGACCACCCAAATATGGTCTTGTTTGGGGGCGGAGCTCATTACAATAATAGTGAGTGTGTAGAATAATACCCAAATATGCAAATGTGTACCTATTCAGGATACATCACCATGAAGAGAATAACATGAATAATTATGCATTTCCCTGTAGTACAGATCAGGAGCCATGCTGTCATTCCGGTAACATCTTATGTGAGGTATCACATCATAGCTGTGTTTTTGTAACATGTTCAGTGGAGATTGTTAGATTGTTAAAATAGTTGTATGGTTTGTTTAACTTTGCAATCAATGTTGTTCTTGTTTTTTTTTGTGGGAGGGGGGGGGGAGTGTCAGCGTCATTCTGTTAGAGCGGAGTTGCCCCCGGGGTGTATGGGTAACTGTCAGGTCTATACTATAGGGTTCTACAGTCTTCCCAGTGCTACATTCTGTTAGCGTGGAGTTGCCCCCGGGGTGTATGGGTAACTGTCAGGTCTATACTATAGGGTTCTACAGTCTTCCCAGTGCTACATTCTGTTAGCGTGGAGTTGCCCCCGGGGTGTATGGGTAACTGTCAGGTCTATACTATAGGGTTCTACAGTCTTCCCAGTGCTACATTCTGTTAGCGTGGAGTTGCCCCCGGGGTATATGGGTAACTGTCAGGTCTATACTATAGGGTTCTACAGTCTTCCCAGTGCTACATTCTGTTAGCGTGGAGTTGCCCCCGGGGTGTATGGGTAACTGTCAGGCCTATACTATAGGGTTCTACAGTCTTCCCAGTGCTACATTCTGTTAGCGTGGAGTTGCCCCCGGGGTGTATGGGTAACTGTCAGGTCTATACTATAGGGTTCTACAGTCTTCCCAGTGCTACATTCTGTTAGCGTGGAGTTGCCCCCGGGGTATATGGGTAACTGTCAGGTCTATACTATAGGGTTCTACAGTCTTCCCAGTGCTACATTCTGTTAGCGTGGAGTTGCCCCCGGGGTATATGGGTAACTGTCAGGTCTATACTATAGGGTTCTACAGTCTTCCCAGTGCTACATTCTGTTAGCGTGGAGTTGCCCCCGGGGTGTATGGGTAACTGTCAGGTCTATACTATAGGGTTCTACAGTCTTCCCAGTGCTACATTCTGTTAGCGTGGAGTTGCCCCCGGGGTATATGGGTAACTGTCAGGTCTATACTATAGGGTTCTGCAGTCTTCCCGGTGCTACATTCTGTTAGCGTGGAGTTGCCCCCGGGGTGTATGGGTAACTGTCAGGTCTATACTATAGGGTTCTACAGTCTTCCCAGTGCTACATTCTGTTAGCGTGGAGTTGCCCCCGGGGTATATGGGTAACTGTCAGGTCTATACTATAGGGTTCTACAGTCTTCCCAGTGCTACATTCTGTTAGCGTGGAGTTGCCCCCGGGGTATATGGGTAACTGTCAGGTCTATACTATAGGGTTCTACAGTCTTCCCAGTGCTACATTCTGTTAGCGTGGAGTTGCCCCCGGGGTGTATGGGTAACTGTCAGGTCTATACTATAGGGTTCTACAGTCTTCCCAGTGCTACATTCTGTTAGCGTGGAGTTGCCCCCGGGGTATATGGGTAACTGTCAGGTCTATACTATAGGGTTCTGCAGTCTTCCCGGTGCTACATTCTGTTAGCGTGGAGTTGCCCCCGGGGTGTATGGGTAACTGTCAGGTCTATTCTATAGGGTTCTGCAGTCTTCCCAGTGCTACATTCTGTTAGCATGGAGTTGCCCCCGGGGTGTATGGGTAACTGTCAGGTCTATACTATAGGGTTCTACAGTCTTCCCAGTGCTACATTCTGTTAGCGTGGAGTTGCCCCCGGGGTGTATGGGTAACTGTCAGGTCTATTCTATAGGGTTCTACAGTCTTCCCAGTGCTACATTCTGTTAGCGTGGAGTTGCCCCTGGGGTATATGGGTAACTGTCAGGTCTATACTATAGGGTTCTACAGTCTTCCCAGTGCTACATTCTGTTAGCGTGGAGTTGCCCCCGGGGTATATGGGTAACTGTCAGGTCTATACTATAGGGTTCTACAGTCTTCCCATTGCTACATTCTGTTAGCGTGGAGTTGCCCCCGGGGTGTATGGGTAACTGTCAGGTCTATACTATAGGGTTCTACAGTCTTCCCAGTGCTACATTCTGTTAGCGTGGAGTTGCCCCCGGGGTATATGGGTAACTGTCAGGTCTATACTATAGGGTTCTGCAGTCTTCCCGGTGCTACATTCTGTTAGCGTGGAGTTGCCCCCGGGGTGTATGGGTAACTGTCAGGTCTATTCTATAGGGTTCTGCAGTCTTCCCAGTGCTACATTCTGTTAGCATGGAGTTGCCCCCGGGGTGTATGGGTAACTGTCAGGTCTATACTATAGGGTTCTACAGTCTTCCCAGTGCTACATTCTGTTAGCGTGGAGTTGCCCCCGGGGTGTATGGGTAACTGTCAGGTCTATTCTATAGGGTTCTGCAGTCTTCCCAGTGCTACATTCTGTTAGCATGGAGTTGCCCCCGGGGTGTATGGGTAACTGTCAGGTCTATACTATAGGGTTCTGCAGTCTTCCCAGTGCTACATTCTGTTAGCATGGAGTTGCCCCCGGGGTGTATGGGTAACTGTCAGGTCTATACTATAGGGTTCTGCAGTCTTCCCAGTGCTACATTCTGTTAGCGTGGAGTTGCCCCCGGGGTGTATGGGTAACTGTCAGGTCTATACTATAGGGTTCTACAGTCTTCCCAGTGCTACATTCTGTTAGCGTGGAGTTGCCCCCGGGGTATATGGGTAACTGTCAGGTCTATACTATAGGGTTCTACAGTCTTCCCAGTGCTACATTCTGTTAGCGTGGAGTTGCCCCCGGGGTGTATGGGTAACTGTCAGGTCTATACTATAGGGTTCTACAGTCTTCCCAGTGCTACATTCTGTTAGCGTGGAGTTGCCCCCGGGGTATATGGGTAACTGTCAGGTCTATACTATAGGGTTCTGCAGTCTTCCCGGTGCTACATTCTGTTAGCGTGGAGTTGCCCCCGGGGTGTATGGGTAACTGTCAGGTCTATTCTATAGGGTTCTGCAGTCTTCCCAGTGCTACATTCTGTTAGCATGGAGTTGCCCCCGGGGTGTATGGGTAACTGTCAGGTCTATACTATAGGGTTCTACAGTCTTCCCAGTGCTACATTCTGTTAGCGTGGAGTTGCCCCCGGGGTGTATGGGTAACTGTCAGGTCTATTCTATAGGGTTCTACAGTCTTCCCAGTGCTACATTCTGTTAGCGTGGAGTTGCCCCTGGGGTATATGGGTAACTGTCAGGTCTATACTATAGGGTTCTACAGTCTTCCCAGTGCTACATTCTGTTAGCGTGGAGTTGCCCCCGGGGTATATGGGTAACTGTCAGGTCTATACTATAGGGTTCTACAGTCTTCCCATTGCTACATTCTGTTAGCGTGGAGTTGCCCCCGGGGTGTATGGGTAACTGTCAGGTCTATACTATAGGGTTCTACAGTCTTCCCAGTGCTACATTCTGTTAGCGTGGAGTTGCCCCCGGGGTATATGGGTAACTGTCAGGTCTATACTATAGGGTTCTGCAGTCTTCCCGGTGCTACATTCTGTTAGCGTGGAGTTGCCCCCGGGGTGTATGGGTAACTGTCAGGTCTATTCTATAGGGTTCTGCAGTCTTCCCAGTGCTACATTCTGTTAGCATGGAGTTGCCCCCGGGGTGTATGGGTAACTGTCAGGTCTATACTATAGGGTTCTACAGTCTTCCCAGTGCTACATTCTGTTAGCGTGGAGTTGCCCCCGGGGTGTATGGGTAACTGTCAGGTCTATTCTATAGGGTTCTGCAGTCTTCCCAGTGCTACATTCTGTTAGCATGGAGTTGCCCCCGGGGTGTATGGGTAACTGTCAGGTCTATACTATAGGGTTCTGCAGTCTTCCCAGTGCTACATTCTGTTAGCATGGAGTTGCCCCCGGGGTGTATGGGTAACTGTCAGGTCTATACTATAGGGTTCTGCAGTCTTCCCAGTGCTACATTCTGTTAGCGTGGAGTTGCCCCCGGGGTGTATGGGTAACTGTCAGGTCTATACTATAGGGTTCTACAGTCTTCCCAGTGCTACATCGCTGGAAGGAAAGGACAGTTTTCCCATATCTTACATGTTACAGACTGAGCTGTACAGCTCTACTGGTTTCTCTACTGTATGTGTGAAGTCACTGAGGTGAAGACAAGAGCCCGGGGTAATGTCCGGGGTAATGTCCGGGGTAATGTCAACCTAGCTTTACTTGGATATATTTTCAATATACTTTATTTGTGATTCCCAACAAATGTGTCAATTGATGAATTGTGAAGTGATTTTCCTTATTATAGTCTCTTCATATCCCTCTAATCAGTAAATCATTACACTTCTGACACAACACAATGTAGACAAATGATGTTCTCCCCTCCCCCACCTCTCCTCCATAAAAGCCCATTACTACCTTCACTGTCTCCATCACCTTCTCCAGGGCTGGAGGGGGTTGCCCCTTTCCCCGCTCCTCCATCACTAAGAGACCAGGTTAAGCCTGATTCCTCTCCTCCCTCCTCCATCACTAAGAGACCAGGTTAAGCCTGATTCCTCTCCTCCCTCCTTCATCACAAAGAGACCAGGTTAAGCCTGATTCCTCTCCTCCCTCCTCCATCACTAAGAGACCAGGTTAAGCCTGTTTCCGAGTGACCAACCCAGCCTCACCCACTGACCTACAGACTACCCTCCTCGCCTGGAGCTTAGGACCCGCCCCCCAATCCCCACCTCCTGATACCCCGCCCCCCCTGTTCCTCACCCACTGACCTACAGACTACCCTCCTCGCCAGGAGCTTAGGACCCCCCCCCCCCCAATCCCCACCTCCTGATACCACCCCCCCCCTGTTCTTCACCCACAGACCTACAGACTACCCTCCTCACCAGGAGCTTAGCACCCCCCCAATCCCCCATCCTGATCCCCCTCTCCGGAACCTCACCCACTGACCTACAGACCACCCTCCTCGCCAGGAGCTTAGTACCCCCCCAATCCCCCCTCCTGAACCCCCCTCTCCTGATCCTAACTCACTGACCTACAGACTACCCTCCTCGCCAGGAGCTTAGTACCCCCCCAATCCCCCCTCCTGATCCCCCCTCTCCTGATCCTAACCCCTGCCCCATTCCTCCTTCTCCCTCCTTCGTCCCAGTCTGCTGTCTCTGACTGTCCTAATATGAGGTCAGCTATGTCCTGCATTTGTTTGTGAAGGAGAGGAGATGAGAGGCTGTTAAGGCAACCAGACTGCTGTCTCCATCTCACCATTACTACTAAAACACAAACACATACATCACCTCTATACCTCTATAAAGACAACACGTAATCTCATGTAGAGGTAGTTGACATGGAAGTAGGTGTCTGTCATCTACTCTGTTTGTGTGTCTGGGAGGATCTAGATTTCTCTATGGGAGATGCGTTGAGGAGCAGACGTTTTCATTTTTTGTTGTTGGATACAACCAGTTCGGTGCCAACCTTTTTAGTGCTTCTAAACCCCCTTAAAAGTTATGTGTTTGAGCTAGACTTCCGGGTAGGCGTACCTCTTGCATTGTACGCGTCTAAATTCACTGATTCTGCCGAGGTCAACCATTAGATGGGGGCTGAGAGCTAGAGCGATGTTTGTGAGATGAGAGGATACTGAACGGTTCTTCTCATGAAAACGTCTCTGAAGTCCGAACGGTCTGAGCTACAAACTATGATGACCCCATTCTGAAAAGCTGAGACTCTGTGAAGTCCGAACGGTCTGAGCTACAAACTATGATGACCCCATTCTGAAAAGCTGAGACTCTGTGAAGTCCTAATGGTCTGAGCTACAAACTATGATGACCCCATTCTGAAAAGCTGAGACTCTGTGAAGTCCGAACGGTCTGAGCTACAAACTATGATGACCCCATTCTGAAAAGCTGAGACTCTGTGAAGTCCTAACGGTCTGAGCTACAAACTATGATGACCCCATTCTGAAAAGCTGAGACTCTGTGAAGTCCGAACGGTCTGAGCTACAAACTATGATGACCCCATTCTGAAAAGCTGAGACTCTGTGAAGTCCGAACGGTCTGAGCTACAAACTATGATGACCCCATTCTGAAAAGCTGAGACTCTGTGAAGTCCGAACGGTCTGAGCTACAAACTATGATGACCCCATTCTGAAAAGCTGAGACTCTGTGAAGTCCGAACGGTCTGAGCTACAAACTTTGATGACCCCATTCTGAAAAGCTGAGACTCTGTGAAGTCCGAACGGTCTGAGCTACAAACTATGATGACCCCATTCTGAAAAGCTGAGACTCTGTGAAGTCCGAACGGTCTGAGCTACAAACTATGATGACCCCATTCTGAAAAGCTGAGACTCTGTGAAGTCCGAACGGTCTGAGCTACAAACTATGATGACCCCATTCTGAAAAGCTGAGACTCTGTGAAGTCCGAACGGTCTGAGCTACAAACTATGATGATCCCATTCTGAAAAGCTGAGTCTCTGTGAAGTCCGAACGGTCTGAGCTACAAACTATGATGACCCCATTCTGAAAAGCTGAGACTCTGTGAAGTCCGAACGGTCTGAGCTACAAACTATGATGACCCCATTCTGAAAAGCTGAGACTCTGTGAAGTCCAAACGGTCTGAGCTACAAACTATGATGACCCCATTCTGAAAAGCTGAGACTCTGTGAAGTCCGAACGGTCTGAGCTACAAACTATGATGACCCCATTCTGAAAAGCTGAGACTCTGTGAAGTCCGAACGGTCTGAGCTACAAACTATGATGACCCCATTCTGAAAAGCTGAGACTCTGTGAAGTCCGAACGGTCTGAGCTACAAACTATGATGACCCCATTCTGAAAAGCTGAGACTCTGTGAAGTCCGAACGGTCTGAGCTACAAACTATGATGACCCCATTCTGAAAAGCTGAGACTCTGTGAAGTCCGAACGGTCTGAGCTACAAACTATGATGACCCCATTCTGAAAAGCTGAGACTCTGTGAAGTCCGAACGGTCTGAGCTACAAACTATGATGACCCCATTCTGAAAAGCTGAGACTCTGTGAAGTCCGAACGGTCTGAGCTACAAACTATGATGACCCCATTCTGAAAAGCTGAGACTCTGTGAAGTCCGAACGGTCTGAGCTACAAACTATGATGACCCCATTCTGAAAAGCTGAGACTCTGTGAAGTCCGAACGGTCTGAGCTACAAACTATGATGACCCCATTCTGAAAAGCTGAGACTCTGTGAAGTCCGAACGGTCTGAGCTACAAACTATGATGACCCCATTCTGAAAAGCTGAGACTCTGTGAAGTCCGAACGGTCTGAGCTACAAACTATGATGACCCCATTCTGAAAAGCTGAGACTCTGTGAAGTCCAAACGGTCTGAGCTACAAACTATGATGACCCCATTCTGAAAAGCTGAGACTCTGTGAAGTCCGAACGGTCTGAGCTACAAACTATGATGACCCCATTCTGAAAAGCTGAGACTCTCACAAACACGTTTCTTTGTACGAGAACTCTACATAGGAGATCATAGACAACTATTGCATTGTGATTGTCCCTGATGTTTTCCTGAGATCATAGACAACTATTGCATTGTGATTGTCCCTGATGTTTTCCTGAGATCATAGACAACTATTGCATTGTGATTGTCCCTGATATTTTCCTGAGATCATAGACAACTATTGCATTGTGATTGTCCCTGATGTTGTCCTGAGATCATAGACAACTATTGCATTGTGATTGTCCCTGATGTTTTCCTGAGATCATAGACAACTATTGCATTGTGATTGTCCCTGATGTTTTCCTGAGATCATAGACAACTATTGCATTGTGATTGTCCCTGATGTTTTCCTGAGATCATAGACAACTATTGCATTGTGATTGTCCCTGATGTTTTCCTGAGATCATAGACAACTATTGCATTGTGATTGTCCCTGATGTTTTCCTGAGCTTTCCTTTAAGAGTCTGATGCTTTGCATCACAACAACAATGTTATTCATTGCTATTCAATGCTATTTCAGAACTGTTACCTTGGGGGGGTGGTGAATAATTGACTAGGAGAGAAATGAACTTTTTTTTGCCGTGTCCTGTCCACTGTTTGTGGAAGTTAGAGCAGGGAATATGTCGTTAGGATTCAGGAAGAACCCATATAAATGACCAGGGGGTAAACTTGTTCTCCTTATGATGATCTGATGCTTCTGGTTTGACAACCAGATGAATAAATGATGACTCATACATTTTAAAAATATATTTTAATGTTGTGTTGTGTTTCCTCCTGCCTGTTACTGTGGTAACTTTCTCCACTAGAAGAAAATACTAAACGTAGATTGGGCACTTTTAACCTATTGTATGATTACCATAGCAACATCACGCATTTGCATATCACCATTTTAGTCCCCAATCCCCTCACATTTTCTTTGCTTGCTCTCTGGGGTCTAAGCTGGGTTACTGTAAAGCACTTTCTGACAACTGGCGATTTTAAAAAGGGAATTTTAAAATACATTTGATAGAATTTGAACAGAAAAGAGAAAAACCCATGGTGTTATCTTGACTGATGACATGAGTGTGAAAGCAGAGCAGAAATTAGACCAGGGCATGGCTGTCACGACTTCTGCCGAAGTTATTGGCTCTCCTTGTTCGGGCGGCGTTCGGCGGTCGACGTCACCGGTCTTCTAGCCATCACTGATCCATTTTTCATTTTCCATTGGTTTTGTCTTGTCTTCCCACACACCTGGTTTCAATCCCATTAATTACCTGTTGTGTATTTAACCCTCTGTTTCCCATCATGTCTTTGTCAGAGATGGTTTTATGTCAAGTGTTGTTTTATGTTGTATAGGTGCGCGACGGTTCCTCGTACCCATGTTTATTTATGGATGTACATAATTTGTGTTTGGAGCATGTTAAGTGGACTTGTATTAAAAGACTCCATTTACACTCCGTTTGACTCTCCTGCACCTGATTTCCCTGCCACCTATACACACGACTCTGACAATGGCAGTAATTAGACCAGAGTAGTTATTAGACCAGAGTAGTTATTAGACCAGAGTAGTTATTAGACCAGAGTAGTTATTAGACCAGAGTAGTTATTAGACCAGGGCAGGGCAGTAATTAGACCAGAGTACTTATTAGACCAGAGTAGTTATTAGACCAGAGTAGTTATTAGACCAGGGTAGTTATTAGACCAGGGCAGGGAAGTAATTAGACCAGAGTAGTTATTAGACCAGGGCAGGGCAGTTATTAGACCGGAGTAGTTATTAGACCAGAGTAGTTATTAGACCAGAGTAGTTATTAGACCAGGGCAGGGCAGTAATTAGACCAGAGTACTTATTTGACCGGAGTAGTTATTAGACCAGAGTAGTTATTAGACCAGAGTAGTTATTAGACCAGGGCAGGGCAGTAATTAGACCAGAGTAGTTATTAGACCAGAGTAGTTATTAGACCACGGCAGGGCAGTAATTAGACCAGAGTAGTTATTAGACCAGAGTAGTTATTAGACCAGGGCAGGGCAGTAATTAGACCAGAGTAGTTATTAGACCAGGGTAGTTATTAGACCAGGGCAGTAATTAGACCAGGGTAGTTATTAGACCAGGGCAGGGCAGTAATTAGACCAGATTAGTTATTAGACCAGGGCAGGGCAGTAATTAGACCAGAGTAGTTATTAGACCGGAGTAGTTATTAGACCGGAGTAGTTATTAGACCGGAGTAGTTATTAGACCAGAGTAGTTATTAGACCAGAGGAGTTATTAGACCAGAGTAGTTATTAGACCGGAGTAGATATTAGACCAGAGTAGTTATTAGACCAGAGTAGTTATTAGACCGGAGTAGTTATTAGACCAGGGCAGGGCAGTAATTAGACCAGAGTAGTTATTATACCAGAGTAGTTATTAGACCGGAGTAGTTATTATACCAGAGTAGTTATTAGACCGGAGTAGTTATTAGACCGGAGTAGTTATTAGACCGGAGTAGTTATTAGACCAGAGTAGTTATTAGACCAGAGTAGTTATTAGACCAGAGTAGTTATTAGACCAGAGTAGTTATTAGACCGGAGTAGTTATTAGACCAGGGTAGTTATTAGACCAGAGTAGTTATTAGACCAGAGTAGTTATTAGACCAGGGCAGGGCAGTAATTAGACCGGAGTATTTATTAGACCAGGGCAGGGCAGTAATTAGACCAAAGTACTTATTAGACCGGAGTAGTTATTAGACCAGAGTAGTTATTAGACCAGAGTAGTTATTAGACCAGAGTAGTAATTAGACCAGAGTAGTTATTAGACCAGGGCAGGGCAGTAATTAGACCAGAGTAGTTATTAGACCAGGGAAGTAATTAGTCAGTTAATGGTGTCTACCTGCCGCCCCATGGTGTCTACCTGCCACCCCATGATGTCTACCTGCCGCCTCATGGTGTCTACCTGCCGCCTCATGGTGTCTACCTGCCGCCCCATGGTGTCTACCTGCCGCCCCATGGTGTCTACCTGCCTCCCCATGGTGACCCCATGGTGTCTACCTGCCGCCACATGGTGCCTACCTGCCGCCCCATGGTGCCTACCTGCCGCCCCATGGTGTCTACCTGCCGCCTCATGGTGTCTACCTGCCACCCCATGGTGTCTACCTGCCGCCTCATGGTGTCTACCTGCCGCCCCATGGTGTCTACCTGCCGCCTCATGGTGTCTACCTGCTTCCCCATGGTGTCTACCTGCCGCCTCATGGTTACCCTGTGGTGTCTGTCGAGGAGGGAATACCAAAGCTCCACCGGGAGCTGTTTCCACTCAGAACCTTAGGGAGAGAGGATCTGCCTGCTGAGAGGTGGTGTGGATTAGTCCTGATTGAATGCACACCTTGGGTGAGAGGTGTGTGTGTGTTGTGTTTGTGTGTGTGTGTTTGTGCGTGCGTGCGTGCGTGTGTGTGTGTGTTTGTGAGAGAGAGAGAGAGAGAGGTGGTGTCACGTTGTGATTGTGTCCTCTGTAATCAGATCTCAGCCTCTTAGAGGGCTCATCCTCTCCCCTCCCAGCCGACTCCCTCCCTGACAGGGACAGAGATTCATGGACCTCCCAATTCACACAAAATGGATACGGGTGGGGTGGTAGAGGGAAGAGAGCGGGGAAGACTGGCTACTGTTCCAGGGAAGACTGGCTACCGTTCCAGGGAAGACTGGCTACCATTCCAGGGAAGACTGGCTACCGTTCCAGGGAAGACTGGCTACCGTTCCAGAGAAGACTGGCTACAGTTCCAGGGAAGACTGGCTACCGTTCCAGAGAAGACTGGCTACAGTTCCAGGGAAGACTGGCTACCGTTCCAGAGAAGACTGGCTACAGTTCCAGGGAAGACTGGCTACCATTCCAGGGAAGACCGGCTACCGTTCCAGGGAAGACTGGCTACCGTTCCAGTGAAGACTGGCTACAGTTCCAGGGAAGACTGGCTACCGTTCCAGGGAAGACTGGCTACCGTTCCAGGGAAGACTGTCTACTGTTCCAGAGAAGACTGGCTACAGTTCCAGGGAAGACTGGCTACCGTTCCAGGGAAGACTGGCTACCGTTCCAGAGAAGACTGGCTACAGTTCCAGGGAAGACTGGCTACCGTTCCAGAGAAGACTGGCTACAGTTCCAGGGAAGACTGGCTACCATTCCAGGGAAGACCGGCTACCGTTCCAGGGAAGACTGGCTACTGTTCCAGGGAAGACTGGCTACAGTTCCAGGGAAGACTGGCTACCGTTCCAGGGAAGACTGGCTACCGTTCCAGGGAAGACTGGCTACCGTTCCAGGGAAGACTGGCTACCGTTCCAGGGAAGACTGTCTACCGTTCCAGGGAAGACTGGCTACAGTTCCAGGGAAGACTGGCTACCGTTCCAGGGAAGACTGGAACGGTTCCTGTGCGCTTATCCCAAAATACACATCATTATAGTAGTCAAAGCCTTTGACATTCATTTGACATTATGTCATAACTCATGAATATGTTGGAAATGATTAGACATTAAAAGTCTAAAAGTTGTACGAAGCTAAATAAGGAGTGAACTGCCATGGAAGCAGTTATATCAGATTAAGGGTCAAGCACTAACTGGAATTGCCCTGCATGTATACTACTCAAACTGAGAGGCCTCTGTTTATGACCTTTCAACAGATCCTACTACTCTCAGGAAATATATTGACTGCTTGAGTGACGGCTTTACAAGCAAATGATATGCACCAAACCAGAGAAGAGAAAGTTACTAAAGTCAAAATGTAACATCAATCCTACAGTGTTTTTTTGTACCACCTGCCTTTGGTTCAATGGTGATTTTAGCAGGTCAAACTTGGTTGGGCATGCCAGCAAAACCACAACACAAAACAATACATGAATTACACTGTAATGGTGACAAACAGTGTCCACAAACTGTTAGGGCCTACATAAAGCTTTCACAACAGCAGAGCTTTCTTTTCAACGCCATGGAGTGAATTCTTACCACTGCTACACCTTTTTTTATTTTACCTTTATTTTACTAGGCAAGTCCGTTAAGAACAAATTCTTATTTTCAATGACGGCCTAGGAACAGTGGGTTAACTGCCTGTTCAGGGGCAGAACGACAGATGTTGTACCTTGTCAGCTCGGGGATTTGAACTTGCAACCTTTCGGTTACTAGTCCAACGCTCTAACCACTAGGCTACCCTGCCGCCCCAAATATGTTTTCAAATGACAATTCATATGTACAAACTATGGCATAAGAAAACAATGAGTTGATAAGAGGCAATCGATCATTTTGATTAAGACATTATTAATGAGCTAGCTAAGACGGACATAGTCAATATAACTATTTGTTCAGCACTTTTGAAATGTACAGCGACAGAATTCAGAACATGGGCCGTTCTTACAGTTTTCTCCCTGTACACCAAGTCAGAACCAAACGATAAATAAAGGGGGCATATAAGCAGACAATGAAAGCTCTTACAATATGATGTTCGATGATGACATTTCTCTAAAACAGGCTATTGGCTACATGTGCACTACCAAGTCAGAACAGTAGGCTATGTTATGAGGGGGAAAGGGACCATATTATTAGGGTAAGTCACATGGGCTACTAACAGCTTACTACACAACATACACTTAGTATTACTTTCTTAACTACTTTATACATATCTTCCTGGCATATTACATAATTTATGCAGCAGAATACAAAACATTTTTGGACTCACTTTGTTGTGCTGTGCTCACTTGAACAGGAAGGTGGCGTGTTGGTCCTTCTTGTGAGCAAATTTTGTCATCAAAGTCTAGCATTCTCTGGATTTATGATGCTTTCACGACAACTGTGAACTCGAAAAAAACAAGGTTGAATCATGACTTCAGTGATCTTCAGGACAGTACTCTAGAAAGAGGCCAGAGTTCCCGCCTTGGAATTCTGAGTTGGATGATCGTTAAAAATGTATTTTCCCAGTCGGAGCTCGTTTTTCCAGAGTTTCCAGTTGTCTTGAACGTGGCAGAAGTCATGCTAGATTGCCAGCATGGCTAATGTATTCAACCTTTTCTGGCCCATGATGTTGCATGTGAACATTTATCGTTTTAAGCTTGGAAAAGATACCCTTAAACCCAGACTTGAACTCCACTCTCTCTCCACTGAATAGTGGCTAGTGATTGCTTTGCAACACCTGCAGTTAGACACTGATTCCATCCAAACCACTCATTGTTGAATTTGAGATTTCCCACTTGTTGTGTAATGTTTATGTCCGATGTCCTATGAGCACTGATACGTTTTATCTATCATTTCTCTTCATATGACAATTATGATCGTATGACAGTAGATCATCAACTAGATTGATGGTGATGATGACTGCTTGTCTAGCTTGCTAGCTAAGATTTTGAAAGTATGATGTTGACATAATCAGTCCAATCAAAGCTACTGTAGATATAACGTGATGTGACGTCATTTTATCTGTGGCCAATGACCTTGAGCCTTCTTGAATGGGCACTTCTAATGTAAATCTATGGCAGCACCCAAGGGGCTCGAATTTTCGAGCTCTCCCCTTAGATTTTGAGGTGACGTAGTGTCCCCCATGAGTGACAGAACACTGAGCCAATCATGGCGCAGCTAGAGAACATTACCAATCCCTACGCTCCGTATTTTCCGCTGGCTGCCCCACCACCACATAAAGCACTGAGCTAGGCTGAGACACCACCACATAAAGCACTGAGCTAGGCTGAGACACCACCACATAAAGCACTGAGCTAGGCTGAGACACCTGCATTTTGGAGCTGCCTTACTCTACAAAACAATAAATACATCATGTTTGTATGTGGCTTCATTAACTCAATTATTATTATTTTTTACATTGTTTGCAACCTGATATGTGATATTCAAAACAGGCACACAAATATATATATATATATATATTTTTTGCTAAACATGTGGTGCTCAAAACAGGTGGGGCTCTGAATGACCGGTTGCCACTGGATTGGTTCATTGGTTTTAGAGTCTTCCTGTATCTGTGCCTGTTTAAAATATTGTTTGAAACATTCAGTAAACATCTAGAATGTACAGTAAGTTCAGTATAACTCATGAGGAACATCATGCAGTGTTTCTGTCACCATCCTCTTGGGTTTATGGCCTGGCCCAGGGCCAAGTCAGGTAACTTATTTCCCATTCAGTGTGAGCAGTAAGTAGTCAGGTAGAGACATAATGAGACAGGAGTCACATCTCTCTCTCTCTCTCTACTTTGGGGCCAGAGGAGGTAACATTGCAAGGCTGTTGTGACGAATGCTGTACACTCAAATGAGCCTTCTGCCTTATGGATGGGTTGGGAGTTCACAGGAAACAGAGAGAAGGAGAGACGCAGGAAGATGGAGGGAGGCGGGAGGCGGGGGGTTAGGTGGGTAAATAAAGCTCGGAGCTGGCTGACCTAGAATTGTGAGCGGATGTTTTTTGGAGCTACATACCAATACACTACTATCGCTGAAAGGAACTGCAGTACATTACAATCCGATGTATTGTTGGTATGTCAGGCACAAATGGATTTGAAATGAATGAGCGTGTATGGCATTTCCCAGGATTAAAATCACAGCTGCCAATGTGTTTGATGCCTGGGTTTGATTAGGCCTGGATGAGTTGGAATGATGCTCTGAATATTTATATGTTGTGGAGCAGTCCCATGTGTGTCGACTCCCCATCCTGGTAACATATGCTTCTGTGAGCATGCCTTTGTGAGCTTCCCAATCCCACTGGAATCCCTTTGTGTGCAGCAGAGGGAGTCTGCCTTTGCATTATGATGACACTAATTTAGGGCTGGCTGTTTGTGTGCCTCTGTGGAGGTGTGTGGATTAAACCACATGGGTCAGCAGCCATGTTTGCTCCATGGATTTTGGGCATCCATGCAGTGTCATCAGCCCAGAATATAAAGGTTGACGCACTCGGCTCATTATGTGACCTGATTGGTTCCTACTGTTATCCACTCTGGCCCTGCAGTGCTCCTGTAGTGCCCCTATACCCTGTACCTGTTAATGTGTATGACCTGGTACTTCTAAGATTTGAGTTGCATTCCTTTTGGGTCTCTCTTTATAATAGATCAAGAATAACACTCCAACAGCTATATAATAGATCCGGTCTAAATCTCCAACAACAGAATTCCACTCATTCTGTAAACCTGTTTTGTTGCCTACAGCTTATTTGTCTTGTTTGGTGGTTCTGTTAAATACACATCTGTTTTCGCTATGCTGTTTGCAATCGATGGGGTATTGTTTTGCTGCTGCTGCAGCCTCTACCCTGGCACTGCTGTCCTATCAAGATGATTTTTGTGTAAACAATAGTGAGGAAACAAGGACAAACCCGAGCAGCGACCACGGGACATCCACCCTCCGTATGCGCTGTGTTGCCCAGTGAAAGGTCCCTCCTACTACCCCTCCACTCCTCCACCCCCCTAGTCAGTCCTGAATGGAATCTCAGGGTTAGCCTTTGAGGGTTGAGTAGTGATGGACTGTGGTAGTGGTGGACTGAACTAGTGGTGAACTGTGGTAGTGGTGAACTTAGGTAGTGGAGGACTGTGGTAGTGGTGGACTGTGGTAGTGGTGATCTTAGGTAGTGGTGGACTGTGGTAGTGGTGGACTGTGGTAGTGCTGAACTGTTGTAGTGGTGGACTGTGGTAGTGGTGGACTGTGGTAGTTGTGAACTGTGGTAGTTGTGAAGTGAGGTAGTGGTGGACTGTGGTAGAGGTGGACTGTGGTAGAGGTGGACTGTGGTAGTGGTGGACTGTGGTAGAGGTGGTAGTGGTGGACTGTGGTAGAGGTGGACTGTGGTAGAGGTGGACTGTGGTAGTGGTGAACTGTGGTAGAGGTGGTAGTGGTGGACTGTGGTAGAGGTGGACTGTGGTAGTGGTGGACTGTGGTAGAGGTGGACTGTGGTAGAGGTGGACTGTGGTAGAGGTGGACTGTGGTAGTGGTGGACTGTGGTAGAGGTGGACTGTGGTAGTGGTGGACTGTGGTATTGGTGGACTGTTGTAGAGGTGGACTGTGGTAGTAGTGGATGGTCAGGGGTCTGTTGACATGCCTGGTGTTTGTCCAGAGGAAGGAGATCAGCTCTCCAGTCCCCAAGCGTGCTTCATGACCAGGTCCCAGAGGACATGTGATATAAGAATGGCTAAACAATGCTATATTGTTCTTCTGCATCAGTATATCGACCCAAAACCCACCAGCATCTGTGCATACTGCATACCAATCACTAGAGTTTAGATGCCATGACCTCTATTGTGAAATGAAGACAATGCTACCTGTCAGACGCACATGGATTGTGTGAAATCTTGGTGAAACAATAGAAACCGTAGCACCTTGACGGGTGGCTCAGTATTCCAAGATGGATGTGCTCAGAATTAAAAATACCTCAATATCCAAGCTGCTCACAAAGAAAATGTTTTTAAGAGAGATATTAATGCCATCCCTTCTTGTCTCCTCTTTAAGAGGATATTATTGATTGAGAAATGATGGACTACAGGACTGCCATTAAATGCTGCTGAGTCTGTGCATGTTTAGCTATAGTTAGCAAATATTTCTCTTACTTTATAACCCTGCACTGTTGGGAATGGGTTCGTAAGTAAGCATTTTCACTGGTAAGTCTACACCTGTTGTGTTCGGCGCATGTGACCAATTACATTTGATTTGATGTATGTCTATTGTCTGTCACCAGACGAGCTAAACTACTTCTATACTCGCTTCCAGGCAAATAACACTGAAACATGCATGAGAACACCAGCTGTTCCGGAAGACTGTGTGATCACGCTCTCCACAGCCGATGTGGGTAAGGGTAAGACCTTTAAACAGGTCAACATTCACAAGGCCACAGGGCCGGATGGATTACCAGGACTTGTACTGTGAGCATGCGCTAACCAATTGGCAGGTGTTTTCACTGACATTTTTAACCTCTCCCTGTCCGAGTCTGTAATACTGTAAGAATATTTTGAAGATAAATACACAAAGCAGAGTTTGAGAGGACTAATGGTCAATAGTGAATTGTAAATAGGAGTTAGATTTCAGCTCAACATCTGTTTAGGATCTGTGGGATGTCAGTAATGAACTCAGAGCTATGTGTGCTTTGTGGGCCATGTTTTCCTTGGTCTGTACATTGAGTCTGGAGTGGGATACTTGTTATTTGGCTATTGGCCAAGTGGTCCTGCAAGGACTTCTGATTGGTCAACCCCAGGCTAGGGTGGGGGGTTATAAGTGGCATCCTGTCCTTTGTTCTGAGGAGAAAAGCTGAGGACAGGGGAGACTGAACATCTGACTCCCAGCATAACATACATTTTTTAAACCTTTTTTAACCTTTATTTAACGAGGCAAGTCAGTTAAGAACACATCCTTATTTTCAATGATGGCCTAGGAACAGTGGGTTAACTGCCTTGTTCAGGGGCAGAACAACAGATTTTTACCTTGTCAGCTCGGGGATTCAACCTTTCGGTTACTAGTCCAACGCTCTAACCATTAGGCTACCTGCTGCCCCCATCTTGATTTGTCCTCTCTGAATAAACCTATTTTTTGCCCCCTGATTTGCTTTGTAGTTTATGTTATTGAAGATTAACATAAATTGCTAACAATACTAATATGTTTTAAGCAGACCACCACAGTGCCTGTGCCCAAGAACACTAAAGTAACCTGCCTAAATGACTATTGACACTCACATCTGTAGCCATGAAGTGCTTTGAAAAGTTGATCCATGGCTCACATCAGCACCATTATCCCAGAAACCCTAGACCCACTCCAATTTGGTTAGGTAACAACACATCCGTCACGCTGATCCTCAACACAGGGGGCCCTCAGGGGTGCGTGCTCAGTCCCCTCCTGTACTCCCTTTCCACTCATGACTGCATGGCCAGACATGACTCCAACTCCATCATTACATTTGCAGATGACACAGTGGTAGGCCACATCAACGACAACGACGAAACAGCCTATAGGGAGGAGGTCAGAGACCTCTCTCAACGTGATCAAGACAAAGGAGATGATTGTGTACTACAGGAAAAAGAGGACAGAGCACGCCCCATTCTCATCAACTGGGCTGCAGTGGAGCAGGTTGAGAGCTTCAAGTTCCTTGGTGTCCACATCACCAACAAACTAACATGGTCAAAGCACACCAAGACAGTCGTGAAGAGGGCACGACAAAACCTACTCAGGAGACTGAAAAGATTTGGCGTGGGTCCTCAGATCCTCAAAAGTTTCTACAGCTGCACCATCAAGTGCATCGAGTGCATCGACTGGTTGCATCACTGCCTGATATGGCAATTGCTCGGCATCCGAACGCAAGGCACTACAGAGGGTAGTGCGAACGGCCCAGTACATCACTGGGGCCAAGCTTCCTGCCATCCAGGACCTCTATACCAGGCGGTGCCAGAGGAAGGCCCTGAAAATTGTCAAAGACACCAGCCACCCTAGTTATAGACTGTTCTCTCTGCTACCGCATGGCAAGTGGTACCAGAGCGCCAAGTCTAGGTCCAAGTGTCTTCTAAACAGCTTCTACCCCCAAGCCATAAGACTCCTGATCACCTAATCAAATGGCTACCCAGATTATTTGCATTGCCCCCTATTTTACACCGCTGCTACTCTGTTGTTATCATCTATACATAGTCACTTTAATAACTCAACCTTCATGTACATACTACCTCAACTAACCGGTGCCCCCACACATTGACTCTGTACCAGTATCCCGCGTATATAGTCTCCACATTGACTCTGTACCGGTATCCCGCGTATATAGTCTCCACATTGACTCTGTACCGGTATCCCGCGTATATAGTTTCCACATTGACTCTGTACCGGTACCCCCTGTATATAGTCTCCACATTGACTCTGTACCGGTCTCCTGGGTATATAGTCTCCACATTGACTCTGTACCGGTATCCCGCGTATATAGTTTCCACATTGACTCTGTACCGGTACCCCCTCTATATAGTCTCCACATTGACTCTGTACCGGTATCCCACGTATATAGTCTCCACATTGACTCTGTACCGGTACCCCCTCTATATAATCTCCACATTGACTCTGTACCGGTCTCCCTCGTATATAGTCTCCACATTGACTCTGTACCGGTCTCCCGCGTATATAGTCTCCACATTGACTCTGTACCAGTCTCCCGCGTATATAGTCTCCACATTGACTCTGTACCGGTATCCCTCATATATAGTCTCCACATTGACTCTGTACCGGTATCCCTCGTATATAGTCTCCACATTGACTCTGTACCGGTCTCCCTCGTATATAGTCTCCACATTGACTCTGTACCGGTCTCCCGCGTATATAGTCTCCACATTGACTCTGTACCGGTCTCCCGCGTATATAGTCTCCACATTGACTCTGTACCGGTCTCCCGCGTATATAGTCTCCACATTGACTCTGTACCGGTCTCCCGCGTATATAGTCTCCACATTGACTCTGTACCGGTCTCCCGCGTATATAGTCTCGTTATTGTTATTTTACTGCTGCTCGTTTCTTGTTACTTTTATCTCTTATTCTTTTCTGTCTTTTTATTAGACTGCATTGTCTGTTAGGGGCTCGTAAGTAAGCATTTCACTGTAAGATCTACACCTGTTGTGTTCTGCGCATGTCACTAATACAATTTGATTTGATTTGTCTTATCTGTGAGAGAAGAGTAGTGCTGGTAAAAAGCCATGCTTCCTGCTGTCTGTTCCTCTTGGGCTAGAGGACGGCACCCTGCTAGAGCATCAGCATTAAATTACACTGCATCAAGATGGAAATGTTGCCCATTAGTGCAAATAGTCATGGCCACATCTGGTCATATCAACAATTATGTCACTGCAGAATGCTATGTGGGTACTGTGCAACACCTTTCTACGCCAATGCCTGGTTGTAATCGCTTCCAGTTCACCTCTGATGAGGACCAGCAAAACTCCCCAAAAACTCCTCTAATTGCTAATCTGGCACGTATAGCTAATCTGGCACGTATAGCTAATCTGGCACGTATCGCTAATCTGGCACGTATAGCTAATCTGGCACATATAGCTAGTCTGGCACGTATCGCTAATCTGGCACGTATAGCTAATCTGGCACGTATAGCTAATCTGGCACGGATAGCTAATCTGGCACGTATAGCTAGTCTGGCTCGTATAACTAATCTGGCACGTATAGCTAATCTGGCACGTATAGCTAGTCTGGCTCGTATAGCTAATCTGGCACGTATCGCTAATCTTGCACGTATAGCTAATCTGGCACGTATAGCTAATCTGGCACATATAGCTAATCTGGCACGTATCGCTAATCTGGCACGTATAGCTAATCTGGCACGTATAGCTAATCTGACACGTATAGCTAATCTGGCACGTATAGCTAGTCTGGCTCGTATAACTAATCTGGCACGTATAGCTAGTCTGGCTCGTATAACTAATCTGGCACGTATAGCTAGTCTGGCTCGTATAGCTAGTCTGGCTCATATAGCGTTTCCTCACCTCCAAAAACAAGATGGTGGTTGTGATTTGAAAACAGAGCTGTCGGGTTGTGATTGGGTAAGAGACACATGAATGGCGTGTCTTTGAATTTGACATGGTAGCGCGCATTGGCATCGGAAAACAAGGGATTGAATATAATTTTCTTTCTATTTTTGGAACTGGAAGCGGTACAACCAGGCATTGGCGTGGAAATGTGTTTCCACCTGGCCGCCCCTACCTTGGTCAACAGCACTGCACCCCCCACAGCAACTTGCCCAAGCCTCCCCCATTTCTCCTTCACCCAAATCCAGATAACTGATGTTCTGAACGAGGTGCAAAATCTGGACCCCCACAAATAAGCAGGGCTAGACTATCTGGACCCTCTCTTTCTAAAATTATCAGCCGAAATTGTTGCAACCCCTATTACTAGCCTGTTCAACCTCTCTTTTGTATCGTCTGAGATCCCCAAAGATTGGAAAGCTGCCATGGTCATCCCCCTCTTCAAAGGGGGAGACACTCTAGACCCAAACTCCTGCAGACCTCTATCTATCTTTCTAAGGTCTTCCAAAGCCAAGTGAAGAAGCAGATCACCGACCATTTTGAATCCCACCGTACCTTCTCCACTATGCAATCTGGTTTCCGAGCTGGTCATGGGTGCACCTCAGCCACACTCAAAGGCCTAAATGATATCATAACCGCCATCGATAAGAGACAATACTGTGCAGCTGTATTCATCGACCTGGCCAAGGCTTTCGACTCTGTCAATCACCACATTCTTATCAGCAGACTCAACAGCCTTTGTTTCTCAAATGACTGCCTCGCCTGGTTCACCAACTACTTCTCAGACAGAGTTCAGTGTGTCAAATCGGAGGGCCTGTTGTCCGGATCTCTGGCAGTCTCTGCCACAGGGTTAAATTCTCGGGCCGACTCTTTTCTCTGTATATATCAATGATGTCGCTCTTGCTGCTGGTGATTCTCTGATCCACCTCTACGCAGATGACACCATTCTGTATAGTTCTGGTCCAGTTCTCTGCTGCCAATGACTGGAACGAATTGCATAAATCACTGAGGCTGGCGACCCATATTGCCCTGACTATCTTTAAGCACCAGCTGTCAGAGCAGCTCACAGATCACTGCACCTGTACATAGCCCATCTGTAAATAGCCCATCTACCTACCTCATCCCCATATTGTTATTATTATTTTTTATTGCTCCTTTGCACCCCAGTATCTCTACTTGCACACTCATCTTCTGCACATCTATCACTCCAGTGTTTAATTGCTAAATTGTAATTATTTCGCCACTATGGCCTATTTATTGCCTACCTCCCTTATCTTACCTCATTTGCACACACTCTATATAGACTTTTTTCTATTGCGTTATTGACTGTATGTTTGTTTATTCCATGTGTAAATCTGTGTTGTGTTTGTGTTGACCTGCTTTGCTTTATCTTGGCCAGGTCGCAGTTGTAAATGAGAACTTGTTCTCAACTAGCCTACCTGGTTAAATAAAGGTGAAATAAAAAAATAAAATTGTGTGTGTGTGTGTGTGTGTGTGTGTGTGCGTGCGTGCGTGTGTGTGTGTGTGTGTGTGTGTGTGTGCATGTCTGTCTGTGTGTGTGTGTGTGTGTGCAAGAGGAGGAGACTGTTCAGTACCCGTTTCCACTGATTACCTCTCTGAGGAGTGTATGGGTGGAGTGGGAACCAGGGGGACCAGGGCTCCTGACAGAGAGACGCCTCCCTCTCTTGTAGTTCATTAAATGTAGATTGCTCCCACCCATATACTTCCTCTCTATCCTCCCTCTCCCGTCTCTATTCTCCCTATCCTCCCTCTATCCTCCCTCTCCCCCCTTTATCCTCCCTCTCCCCCCTCTATCCTCCCTCTCCCCCCTCTATCCTCCCTCTATCCACCCTCTCCTCCCTTTATCCTCCCTCTCCCCTCTATCCTCCCTCTCTATTCTCCCTCTCCCCCCTCTATCATCACTCTCCCCCCTCTATCCTCCCTCTCTATTCTCCCTCTCCCCCCTCTATCCTCCCTCTCCCCCCTCTATCATCACTCTCCCCCTCTATCCTCCCTCTCCCCTCTATCCTCCCTCTCCCCTCTCTATCCTCCCTCTCCCCTCTATCCTCCCTCTCCCCTCTCTATTCTCCCTCTCCCCCTCTATTCTCCCTCCTCCCTTTATCCTCCCTCTCCCCTCTCTATCCTCCCTCTCCCCTCTATCCTCCCTCTCCCCTCTCTATTCTCCCTCTCCCCCTCTATTCTCCCTCTCCCCCCTCTATTCTCCCTCTCCCCTCTCTATCCTCCCTCTCCCCTCTATCCTCTCTCTCCCCCCTCTATCCTCCCTCTCCCCTCTCTATTCTCCCTCTCCCCCCTCTATTCTCCCTCTCCCCTCTATTCTCCCTCTCCCCCCTCTATCCTCCCTCTCCCCTCTATTCTCCCTCTCCCCTCTATTCTCCCTCTCCCCCTCTATTCTCCCTCTCCCCCCTCTATTCTCCCTCTCCCCTCTCTATCCTCCCTCTCCCCTCTATCCTCTCTCTCCCCCCTCTATCCTCCCTCTCCCCTCTATCCTCCCTCTCCCCTCTATCCTCCCTCTCCCCTCTATCCTCTCTCTCCCCCCTCTATCCTCTCTCTCCCCTTTATCCTCCCTCTCCCCTCTATCCTCCCTCTCCCCTCTATCCTCCCTCTCCCCTCTATCCTCTCTCTCCCCCCTCTATCCTCTCTCTCCCCTTTATCCTCCCTCTCCCCTCTATCCTCTCTCTCCCCTCTATCCTCCCTCTCCCCTCTCTATTCTCCCTCTCCCCTCTCTATCCTCCCTCTCCCCTCTCTATCCTCCCTCTCCCCCCTCTATCATCACTCTCCCCCTCTATCCTCCCTCTCCCCTCTATCCTCCCTCTCCCCTCTATCCTCCCTCTCCCCCTCTATCCTCCCTCTCCCCTCGATCCTCCCTCTTCCCCCTCTATTCTCCCTCTCCCCTCTATCCTCCCTCCCTCTCCCCCCTCTATCCTCCCTCTCCCCTCTCTATTCTCCCTCTCCCCTCTATCCTCCCTCCCTCTCCCCCCTCTATCCTCCCTCTCCCCTCTCTATTCTCCCTCTCCTCCCTCTCCCCTTATCCTCCCTCTCTATTCTCCCTCTCCCCCCTCTATCCTCCCTCTCCCCTCTCTATTCTCCCTCTCCTCCCTCTATCCTCCCTCTCCCCTCTCTATCCTCCCTCTCCCCTCTCTATTCTCCCTCTCCCCCCTCTATCCTCCCTCTCCCCCTATCCTCCCTCCTTCCCTTTATCCTCCCTCTCCCCTCTATCCTCCCTCTCCCCTCTCTATTCTCCCTCTCCCCCCTCTATCCTCCCTCTCCCCTCTCTATTCTCCCTCTCCCCCTCTATTCTCCCTCTCCTCCCTTTATTCTCCCTCTCCCCTCTCTATCCTCCCTCTCCTATATCCTCCCTCTCCCCTCTATCCTCCCTCTCCCCTCTCTATTCTCCCTCTCCTCCCTTTATCCTCCCTCTCCCCTCTCTATCATCCCTCTCCCCTCTATCCTCCCTCTCCCCTCTCTATTCTCCCTCTCCCCTCTCTATTCTCCCTCTCCCCCTCTATTCTCCCTCTCCCCCCTCTATTCTCCCTCTCCCCTCTCTATCCTCCCTCTCCCCTCTATCCTCTCTCTCCCCTCTCTATTCTCCCTCTCCCCCTCTATTCTCCCTCTCCTCCCGTTATTCTCCCTCTCCCCTCTCTATTCTCCCTCTCCTATATCCTCCCTCTCCCCTCTATCCTCCCTCTCCCCTCTCTATCCTCCCTCTCCCCTCTATCCTCCCTCTCCCCTCTCTATTCTCCCTCTCCCCCTCTATTCTCCCTCCTCCCTTTATCCTCCCTCTCCCCTCTCTATCCTCCCTCTCCCCTCTATCCTCCCTCTCCCCTCTCTATTCTCCCTCTCCCCCTCTATTCTCCCTCTCCCCCCTCTATTCTCCCTCTCCCCTCTCTATCCTCCCTCTCCCCTCTATCCTCTCTCTCCCCCTCTATCCTCTCTCTCCCCTCTATCCTCCCTCTCCCCTCTCTATTCTCCCTTTCCCCTCTATTATCCCTCTCCTCCCTTTATCCTCCCTCTCCCCCTCTATTCTCCCTCCTCCCTTTATCCTCCCTCTCCCCTCTCTATCCTCCCTCTCCCCTCTATCCTCCCTCTCCCCTCTCTATTCTCCCTCTCCCCCTCTATTCTCCCTCTCCCCCCTCTATTCTCCCTCTCCCCTCTCTATCCTCCCTCTCCCCTCTATCCTCTCTCTCCCCCTCTATCCTCTCTCTCCCCTCTATCCTCCCTCTCCCCTCTCTATTCTCCCTCTCCCCCTCTATCCTCCCTCTCCCCTCTCTATTCTCCCTCTCCCCCTCTATTCTCCCTCTCCTCCCTTTATTCTCCCTCTCCCCTCTCTATCCTCCCTCTCCTATATCCTCCCTCTCCCCTCTATCCTCCCTCTCCCCTCTCTATTCTCCCTCTCCTCCCTTTATCCTCCCTCTCCCCTCTCTATCATCCCTCTCCCCTCTATCCTCCCTCTCCCCTCTCTATTCTCCCTCTCCCCTCTCTATTCTCCCTCTCCCCCTCTATTCTCCCTCTCCCCCCTCTATTCTCCCTCTCCCCTCTCTATCCTCCCTCTCCCCTCTATCCTCTCTCTCCCCTCTCTATTCTCCCTCTCCCCCTCTATTCTCCCTCTCCTCCGTTATTCTCCCTCTCCCCTCTCTATTCTCCCTCTCCTATATCCTCCCTCTCCCCTCTATCCTCCCTCTCCCCTCTCTATCCTCCCTCTCCCCTCTATCCTCCCTCTCCCCTCTCTATTCTCCCTCTCCCCCTCTATTCTCCCTCCTCCCTTTATCCTCCCTCTCCCCTCTCTATCCTCCCTCTCCCCTCTATCCTCCCTCTCCCCTCTCTATTCTCCCTCTCCCCCTCTATTCTCCCTCTCCCCCCTCTATTCTCCCTCTCCCCTCTCTATCCTCCCTCTCCCCTCTATCCTCTCTCTCCCCCTCTATCCTCTCTCTCCCCTCTATCCTCTCTCTCCCCTCTCTATTCTCCCTCTCCCCCTCTATTCTCCCTCTCCTCCCGTTATTCTCCCTCTCCCCTCTCTATTCTCCCTCTCCTATATCCTCCCTCTCCCCTTTATCCTCCCTCTCCCCTCTCTATCCTCCCTCTCCCCTCTATCCTCCCTCTCCCCTCTCTATTCTCCCTCTCCCCCTCTATTCTCCCTCTCCCCCCTCTATTCTCCCTCTCCCCTCTCTATCCTCCCTCTCCCCTCTATCCTCTCTCTCCCCCTCTATCCTCTCTCTCCCCTCTCTATTCTCCCTCTCCCCCTCTATTCTCCCTCTCCTCCCGTTATTCTCCCTCTCCCCTCTCTATTCTCCCTCTCCTATATCCTCCCTCTCCCCTCTATCCTCCCTCTCCCCTCTCTATCCTCCCTCTCCCCTCTATCCTCCCTCTCCCCTCTCTATTCTCCCTCTCCCCCTCTATTCTCCCTCCTCCCTTTATCCTCCCTCTCCCCTCTCTATCCTCCCTCTCCCCTCTATCCTCCCTCTCCCCTCTCTATTCTCCCTCTCCCCCTCTATTCTCCCTCTCCCCCCTCTATTCTCCCTCTCCCCTCTCTATCCTCCCTCTCCCCTCTATCCTCTCTCTCCCCCTCTATCCTCTCTCTCCCCTCTATCCTCCCTCTCCCCTCTCTATTCTCCCTTTCCCCCTCTATTATCCCTCTCCTCCCTTTATCCTCCCTCTCCCCCTCTATTCTCCCTCCTCCCTTTATCCTCCCTCTCCCCTCTCTATCCTCCCTCTCCCCTCTATCCTCCCTCTCCCCTCTCTATTCTCCCTCTCCCCCTCTATTCTCCCTCTCCCCCCTCTATTCTCCCTCTCCCCTCTCTATCCTCCCTCTCCCCTCTATCCTCTCTCTCCCCCTCTATCCTCTCTCTCCCCTCTATCCTCCCTCTCCCCTCTCTATTCTCCCTCTCCCCCTCTATTATCCCTCTCCTCCCTTTATCCTCCCTCTCCCCTCTATCCTCTCTCTCCCCTCTATCCTCCCTCTCCCCTCTCTATCCTCCCTCCCCCCTCTATCCTCCCTCTCCCCTCTCTATTCTCCCTCTCCCCCTCTATTCTCCCTCTCCTCCCTTTATTCTCCCTCTCCCCTCTCTATCCTCCCTCTCCTATATCCTCCCTCTCCCCTCTATCCTCCCTCTCCCCTCTATCCTCCCTCTCCCCTCTATCCTCCCTCTCCCCTCTCTATTCTCCCTCTCCCCCTCTATTATCCCTCTCCCCTCTCTAACCTCCCTCTCCCCTCTCTATTCTCCCTCTCCCCCCTCTATCCTCCCTCTCCCATCTCTATTCTCCCTCTCCCCCTCTATTCTCCCTCTCCTCCCTTTATTCTCCCTCTCCCCTCTCTATCCTCCCTCTCCTATATATCCTCCCTCTCCCCTCTGCTGTAATTGGTAATTGGTTGGGACCTGCTGTAATTGGTAATTGGTTGGGACCTGCTGTAATTGGTAATTGGTTGGGACCTGCTGTAATTGGTAATTGGTTGGGACCTGCTGTAATTGGTAATTGGTTGGGACCTGCTGTAATTGGTAATTGGTTGGGACCTGCTGTAATTGGTAATTGGTTGGGACCTGCTGTAATTGGTAATTGGTTGGGACCTGCTGTAATTGGTAATTGGTTGGGACCTGCTGTAATTGGTAATTGGTTGGGACCTGCTGTAATTGGTAATTGGTTGGGACCTGCTGTAATTGGTAATTGGTTGGGACCTGCTGTAATTGGTTGGGACCTGCTGTAATTGGTTGGGACCTGCTGTAATTGGTAATTGGTTGGGACCTGCTGTAATTGGTAATTGGTTGGGACCTGCTGTAATTGGTAATTGGTTGGGACCTGCTGTAATTGGTAATTGGTTGGGACCTGCTGTAATTGGTAATTGGTTGGGACCTGCTGTAATTGCCACCTGAACCCAACCCCTGTTGGCTGTTTATACTGTATACCTTCAGGAAACTGTCGTGCTTCAGACCTTCACTTAGTTCCCAGATATATAAGGAAGTAATACTGAGACTATTCATAACCTCTATCAACACCCTTTCTTACCCAGTGTGGGCTGGAAAGGCTCATAGGCACGTAACATACACACTCAAACCCTTAGAGCACAGAACGAATGTACACAGCTCAGCTCAGCTACCTGACCAAAGCCAGGCTATGGGTAAGGGCCAGAGTATGTAACCCAGCCTGAGCCCAGTCACAAAGGGAAAGCCAAGCTGAATGCATGGCTGGAGTGGAGGTTTGTGAAACCAGAACAATGAATGTATCCTAAATATGTTACATTTCAATAGAAGAGCATACCAAGGTAGGTTGGCTTGTCAATACTAGTTTGTCTGCCAGACTCAGTGGACTGCCAACTTGTTGACTGCTGCTGACGTAGCTTTTCCATTCAAATGACCTGGCCTGGACTAGCTTGAAAACATACTTCAAATCAAATGTTATTAATCACATGCGCCCAATACAACAGGTGTAGACCTTACAGTGAAATGCTGAATACAACAGGTGTAGGAGACCTTACAGTGAAATGCTGAATACAACAGGTGTAGTAGACCTTACAGTGAAATGCTGAATACAACAGGTGTAGTAGAACTTACAGTGAAATGCTGAATACAACAGGTGTAGTAGACCTTACAGTGAAATGCTGAATACAACAGGTGTAGACCTTACAGTGAAATGCTGAATACAACAGGTGTAGTAGACCTTACAGTGAAATGCTGAATACAACAGGTGTAGTAGACCTTACAGTGAAATGCTGAATACAACAGGTGTAGTAGACCTTACAGTGAAATGCTGAATACAACAGGTGTAGTAGACCTTACAGTGAAATGCTGAATACAACCGGTGTAGACCTTACAGTGAAATGCTGAATACAACAGGTGTAGTAGACTTTACAGTGAAATGCTGAATACAACAGGTGTAGTAGACCTTACAGTGAAATGCTGAATACAACAGGTGTAGTAGACCTTACAGTGAAATGCTGAATACAACAGGTGTAGTAGACCTTACAGTGAAATGCTGAATACAACAGGTGTAGTAGACCTTACAGTGAAATGCTGAATACAACAGGTGTAGTAGACCTTACAGTGAAATGCTGACTTACAAGCCTTTAACCAGCAATGCAGTTTAAAAAAAAAGAATAAGAAATAAAAGGAAACAGGAATCTATGTGAATTACACCACACCAATTTCATCACCACATTTTCCGTGGATCTTTTCAATCAAAAACGTGTTATTGCCAGGTGATGAAACCCTCTGTTTATGGATCAACTCTAGAGTCATTCCTCATCAGTGGATTGGAGCAAATGAAAAGCCAGACTCTGCAGGCAGTTCTGTTGTTGATATGACATGATGATATGATATACTTTATTGTCCCTGAGGGGAAATTTGACTGGGACAATAGAGAGTGCTTTTGATTCCACATAAATACATAGAATCATACAATCATAGATGACTGGTCCTGGTATCAGGTCTCTGAGGCAGCTCTCTCTCAAGAACTGACACACACACACACATATATATAAACACACGCACACACACACCCACACGCGGGCAGACACACACACACATATATATATATATATATACACACGCACACACACACCCACACGTGCACACATACACACACACACATATATATATATATATACACACGCACCCACACGCGCACACATACACACACACACACACACACACAAGCACGCACCCATACACACATTTCATAAAGGCAGTAGAAGCTATATGGTGCCTCTCCCATTGTTCCCATGGTATATGGTTGAGTGGTTATAACAGCCACATTAACACGTCTGTGTTTTATGGGTGTGAAAGGCTCACACAGAGAGAATCGGATCTGGCCCATTAACACAGAAGATAAATCAACTTTAATGCTCAGCCCTTTTGGCACTGTGATATTTGCTGACCTTTTGCATGATATGGTTCAGTTGACCTTCTCTGTTTCGATAGGACACTAGACACTCTGTTTCTACTTCCAGTATTGTGTCTGAACACCCTGCGTGTTGATGTGGTTAATGTATTATTGTTAAACCCAGATGCAGAGACTTACGTCAACAAATCTTGTGTATTCTCACACTAGGATTTCTCTGACAGCCAGCTGTGTTGCTGAATATAACCCTTGCTGACAGGATTAGATCACCCATCATCGGAGATTTGAGATGAAGTCATTATGAACAGGAAATGAAAGAGGAACACAGAGAGACTGTAACGTGGCCAGTAATTAATTAAACATAATGTGCTACATTTGACTGGGTTCTTCCTATTACCTCAGTACCTAGTCAGCAGTTCTGTTCCAACAGCCAAGTGTTCCCAGGACAATGCGGGAACAGCACGGCATCGCTCTCCCTCTTGTTTCATTTCCCGTGTTAATGCACCCGGAGTCTCAACAGCAGTCAACCCAGGTCCCAGAGCCAATAATGCCAGGGTAGTGTGAGCCAGGCAGATGGGAATGCTAGCGTAAAAAGGTGCCATAGATCATTTGGAGACACTTATTACTGTCTCTCTCTCCATGGAGTGTCTTCTCTCTATTAACAAGTCATTCCAAACCATTCCCCAGGACTGTTAGTAAACTATGTTGATGGGTACCCATTCCCCAGGACTGTTAGTAAACTATGTTGATGGGTACCCATTCCCCAGGACTGTTAGTAGACTATGTTGTTGGGTATCCATTCCCCAGGACTGTTAGTAAACTATGTTGATGGGTACCCATTCCCCAGGACTGTTAGTAGACTATGTTGTTGGGTATCCATTCCCCAGGACTGTTAGTAGACTATGTTGTTGGGTATCCATTCCCCAGGACTGTTAGTAGACTATGTTGTTGGGTACCCATTCCCCAGGACTGTTAGTAGACTATGCTGTTGGGTATCCATTCCCCAGGACTGTTAGTAGACTATGTTGTTGGGTACCCATTCCCCAGGACTGTTAGTAGACTATGTTGTTGGGTATCCATTCCCCAGGACTGTTAGTAGACTATGTTGTTGGGTACCCATTCCCCAGGACTGTTAGTAAACTATGTTGTTGGGTACCCATTCCCCAGGACTGTTAGTAGACTATGTTGATGGGTACCCATTCCCCAGGACTGTTAGTAAACTATGTTGATGGGTACCCATTCCCCAGGACTGTTAGTAGACTATGTTGTTGGGTATCCATTCCCCAGGACTGTTAGTAAACTATGTTGTTGGGTACCCATTCCCCAGGACTGTTAGTAGACTATGTTGATGGGTACCCATTCCCCAGGACTGTTAGTAAACTATGTTGTTGGGTACCCATTCCCCAGGACTGTTAGTAGACTATGTTGATGGGTACCCATTCCCCAGGACTGTTAGTAAACTATGTTGATGGGTACCCATTCCCCAGGACTGTTAGTAGACTATGTTGTTGGGTATCCATTCCTCAGGACTGTTAGTAAACTATGTTGTTGGGTACCCATTCCCCAGGACTGTTAATAGACTATGTTGATGGGTACCCATTCCCCAGGACTGTTAGTAAACTATGTTGATGGGTACCCATTCCCCAGGACTGTTAGTAGACTATGTTGTTGGGTATCCATTCCCCAGGACTGTTAGTAAACTATGTTGATGGGTACCCATTCCCCAGGACTGTTAGTAGACTATGTTGTTGGGTATCCATTCCCCAGGACTGTTAGTAGACTATGTTGTTGGGTACCCATTCCCCAGGACTGTTAGTAGACTATGTTGTTGGGTACCCATTCCCCAGGACTGTTAGTAGACTATGTTGTTGGGTATCCATTCCCCAGGACTGTTAGTAGACTATGTTGTTGGGTATCCATTCCCCAGGACTGTTAGTAGACTATGTTGTTGGGTACCCATTCCCCAGGACTTTTAGTAGACTATGTTGTTGGGTATCCATTCCCCAGGACTGTTAGTAGACTATGTTGTTGGGTACCCATTCCCCAGGACTGTTAGTAGACTATGTTGTTGGGTACCCATTCCCCAGGACTGTTAGTAGACTATGTTGTTGGGTACCCATTCCCCAGGACTGTTAGTAGACTATGTTGTTGGGTACCCATTCCCCAGGACTGTTAGTGGACTATGTTGTTGGGTACCCATTCCCCAGGACTGTTAGTAGACTATGTTGTTGGGTACCCATTCCCCAGGACTGTTAGTAGACTATGTTGTTGGGTATCCATTCCCCAGGACTGTTAGTAGACTATGTTGTTGGGTGCCCATTCCCCAGGACTGTTAGTAGACTATGTTGTTGGGTACCCATTCCCCAGGACTGTTAGTAGACTATGTTGTTGGGTGCCCATTCCCCAGGACTGTTAGTAGACTATGTTGTTGGGTACCCATTCCCCAGGACTGTTAGTAGACTATGTTGTTGGGTACCCATTCCCCAGGACTGTTAGTAGACTATCTTGTTGGGTACCCAAGGTGTGTCACCATGTCCAATTTGAAATAGACTAGAGAATTATTGTTGTTGTCTCGATCTTGACAGACAAGTAGTGTTTTTTTCTCTCTACATATCTTTACAGGTTTAACATTTCAACCCAAACAAATCTAGGTAGCGAAGAGGTTTGGCCTAAAACTGCTGTTGTACTGATAACCATGGTCCCCTACTGTGCCACGGTGACTGGTATGGGCATGCTGGTTACAGCAGCTGGCACAGCGGTGACATCCTGCCATAGTCACTAGGGGATCGCTGTGATCTGTCTTACAGTCGGCTCAGAGACACCTCTGTTCCCTCCACGGCTCTGCCAGTGCCAGACAGCTTTATTGCAACACGCACACACACACACGCACACACGCGCACGCACGCGCACGCACACACGCACACACACACACGCACACACACACACACACACACACACACACGCACGCGTGTTCCACGCGATTTCCAGCCAGGGAGTGGTACTGCTTTCTTGCTCTTGGGTCCTGCCAACTTCACTAACTACAGTGTTGTCTGACTGTAATAGCTGTCGCTGTAGTGTAATGACAGCCCCTGACTGTTGATATGTTAATAACTATTTATATTGGCTAGTATCATTGGTATCATTATCAGTATGATTGTCTCGCATGTTCCATTAGATCATTGCTGTTATAGATCAGTATGATTGTCTCGCATGTTCCATTAGATCACGGCTGTTATAGATCAGTATGATTGTCTCATGTGTTCCATTAGATCACAGCTGTTATAGATCAGTATGATTGTCAAGCATGTTCCATTAGATCATGGCTGTTATAGATCAGTATGATTGTCTCATGTGTTCCATTAGATCATTGCTGTTATAGATCAGTATGATTGTCTCATGTGTTCCATTAGATCATTGCTGTTATAGATCAGTATGTTTGTCTCATGTGTTCCATTAGATCATGGCTGTTATAGATCAGTATGATTGTCTCATGTGTTCCATTAGATCATGGCTGTTATAGATCAGTATGATTGTCTCATGTGTTCCATTAGATCATTGCTGTTATAGATCAGTATGATTGTCTCGCATGTTCCATTAGATCATTGCTGTTATAGATCAGTATGATTGTCTCATGTGTTCCATTAGATCATTGCTGTTATAGATCAGTATGATTGTCTCATGTGTTCCATTAGATCATTGCTGTTATAGATCAGTATGATTGTCTCATGTGTTCCATTAGATCATTGCTGTTATAGATCAGTATGTTTGTCTCATGTGTTCCATTAGATCATGGCTGTTATAGATCAGTATGATTGTCTCATGTGTTCCATTAGATCATTGCTGTTATAGATCAGTATGATTGTCTCATGTGTTCCATTAGATCATTGCTGTTATAGATCAGTATGATTGTCTCATGTGTTCCATTAGATCATTGCTGTTATAGATCAGTATGATTGTCTCATGTGTTCCATTAGATCATTGCTGTTATAGATCAGTATGATTGTCTCATGTGTTCCATTAGATCATTGCTGTTATAGATCAGTATGATTGTCTCATGTGTTCCATTAGATCATTGCTGTTATAGATCAGTATGATTGTCTCATGTGTTCCATTAGATCATTGCTGTTATAGATCAGTATGATTGTCTCATGTGTTCCATTAGATCATGGCTGTTATAGATCAGTATGATTGTCTCATGTGTTCCATTAGATCATGGCTGTTATAGATCAGTATGATTGTCTCATGTGTTCCATTAGATCATTGCTGTTATAGATCAGTATGATTGTCTCATGTGTTCCATTAGATCATTGCTGTTATAGATCAGTATGATTGTCTCATGTGTTCCATTAGATCATTGCTGTTATAGATCAGTATGATTGTCTCATGTGTTCCATTAGATCATGGCTGTTATAGATCAGTATGATTGTCTCGCATGTTCCATTAGATCATTGCTGTTATAGATCAGTATGATTGTCTCATGTGTTCCATTAGATCATTGCTGTTATAGATCAGTATGATTGTCTCATGTGTTCCATTAGATCATGGCTGTTATAGATCAGTATGATTGTCTCGCATGTTCCATTAGATCATTGCTGTTATAGATCAGTATGATTGTCTCGCATGTTCCATTAGATCACGGCTGTTATAGATCAGTATGATTGTCTCATGTGTTCCATTAGATCACAGCTGTTATAGATCAGTATGATTGTCTCGCATGTTCCATTAGATCATGGCTGTTATAGATCAGTATGATTGTCTCATGTGTTCCATTAGATCACAGCTGTTATAGATCAGTATGATTGTCTCATGTGTTCCATTAGATCATTGCTGTTATAGATCAGTATGATTGTCTCATGTGTTCCATTAGATCATTGCTGTTATAGATCAGTATGATTGTCTCATGTGTTCCATTAGATCATTGCTGTTATAGATCAGTATGATTGTCTCATGTGTTCCATTAGATCATTGCTGTTATAGATCAGTATGATTGTCTCATGTGTTCCATTAGATCATGGCTGTTATAGATCAGTATGATTGTCTCATGTGTTCCATTAGATCATGGCTGTTATAGATCAGTATGATTGTCTCATGTGTTCCATTAGATCATTGCTGTTATAGATCAGTATGATTGTCTCATGTGTTCCATTAGATCATTGCTGTTATAGATCAGTATGATTGTCTCATGTGTTCCATTAGATCATTGCTGTTATAGATCAGTATGATTGTCTCATGTGTTCCATTAGATCATGGATGTTATAGATCAGTATGATTGTCTCGCATGTTCCATTAGATCATTGCTGTTATAGATCAGTATGATTGTCTCATGTGTTCCATTAGATCATTGCTGTTATAGATCAGTATGATTGTCTCATGTGTTCCATTAGATCATGGCTGTTATAGATCAGTATGATTGTCTCGCATGTTCCATTAGATCATTGCTGTTATAGATCAGTATGATTGTCTCGCATGTTCCATTAGATCACGGCTGTTATAGATCAGTATGATTGTCTCATGTGTTCCATTAGATCACAGCTGTTATAGATCAGTATGATTGTCTCGCATGTTCCATTAGATCATGGCTGTTATAGATCAGTATGATTGTCTCATGTGTTCCATTAGATCACAGCTGTTATAGATCAGTATGATTGTCTCGCATGTTCCATTAGATCACGGCTGTTATAGATCAGTATGATTGTCTCATGTGTTCCATTAGATCACAGCTGTTATAGATCAGTATGTTTGTCTCATGTGTTCCATTAGATCATGGCTGTTATAGATCAGTATGATTGTCTCGCATGTTCCATTAGATCATTGCTGTTATAGATCAGTATGATTGTCTCATGTGTTCCATTAGATCATGGCTGTTATAGATCAGTATGTTTGTCTCATGTGTTCCATTAGATCATGGCTGTTATAGATCAGTATGATTGTCTCATGTGTTCCATTAGATCATGGCTGTTATAGATCAGTATGTTTGTCTCATGTGTTCCATTAGATCATGGCTGTTATAGATCAGTATGATTGTCTCATGTGTTCCATTAGATCATGGCTGTTATAGATCAGTATGATTGTCTCATGTGTTCCATTAGATCATGGCTGTTATAGATCAGTATGTTTGTCTCATGTGTTCCATTAGATCATGGCTGTTATAGATCAGTATGATTGTCTCGCATGTTCCATTAGATCACGGCTGTTATAGATCAGTATGATTGTCTCGCATGTTCCATTAGATCACGGCTGTTATAGATCAGTATGATTGTCTCATGTGTTCCATTAGATCACAGCTGTTATAGATCAGTATGTTTGTCTCATGTGTTCCATTAGATCATGGCTGTTATAGATCAGTATGTTTGTCTCATGTGTTCCATTAGATCATGGCTGTTATAGATCAGTATGATTGTCTCGCATGTTCCATTAGATCACGGCTGTTATAGATCAGTATGATTGTCTCGCATGTTCCATTAGATCACGGCTGTTATAGATCAGTATGATTGTCTCATGTGTTCCATTAGATCACAGCTGTTATAGATCAGTATGTTTGTCTCATGTGTTCCATTAGATCATGGCTGTTATAGATCAGTATGTTTGTCTCATGTGTTCCATTAGATCATGGCTGTTATAGATCAGTATGATTGTCTCATGTGTTCCATTAGATCATTGCTGTCATAGATCAGTATGATTGTCTCATGTGTTCCATTAGATCATTGCTGTTATAGATCAGTATGATTGTCTCATGTGTTCCATTAGATCATTGCTGTCATAGATCAGTATGTTTGTCTCATGTGTTCCATTAGATCATTGCTGTTATAGATCAGTATGATTGTCTCATGTGTTCCATTAGATCATTGCTGTTATAGATCAGTATGATTGTCTCATGTGTTCCATTAGATCATGGCTGTTATAGATCAGTATGATTGTCTCATGTGTTCCATTAGATCATTGCTGTTATAGATCAGTATGATTGTCTCATGTGTTCCATTAGATCATTGCTGTCATAGATCAGTATGATTGTCTCATGTGTTCCATTAGATCATTGCTGTTATAGATCAGTATGATTGTCTCATGTGTTCCATTAGATCATGGCTGTTATAGATCAGTATGTTTGTCTCATGTGTTCCATTAGATCATGGCTGTTATAGATCAGTATGTTTGTCTCATGTGTTCCATTAGATCATTGCTGTTATAGATCAGTATGATTGTCTCATGTGTTCCATTAGATCATGGCTGTTATAGATCAGTATGATTGTCTCATGTGTTCCATTAGATCATGGCTGTTATAGATCAGTATGATTGTCTCATGTGTTCCATTAGATCATTGCTGTTATAGATCAGTATGATTGTCTCATGTGTTCCATTAGATCATTGCTGTTATAGATCAGTATGATTGTCTCATGTGTTCCATTAGATCATGGCTGTTATAGATCAGTATGATTGTCTCATGTGTTCCATTAGATCATTGCTGTTATAGATCAGTATGATTGTCTCATGTGTTCCATTAGATCATTGCTGTTATAGATCAGTATGATTGTCTCATGTGTTCCATTAGATCATGGCTGTTATAGATCAGTATGATTGTCTCATGTGTTCCATTAGATCATGGCTGTTATAGATCAGTATGATTGTCTCATGTGTTCCATTAGATCATTGCTGTTATAGATCAGTATGATTGTCTCATGTGTTCCATTAGATCACTGCTGTTATAGATCAGTATGATTGTCTCATGTGTTCCATTAGATCATGGCTGTTATAGATCAGTATGATTGTCTCATGTGTTCCATTAGATCATTGCTGTTATAGATCAGTATGATTGTCTCATGTGTTCCATTAGATCATTGCTGTTATAGATCAGTATGATTGTCTCATGTGTTCCATTAGATCATGGCTGTTATAGATCAGTATGATTGTCTCATGTGTTCCATTAGATCATTGCTGTTATAGATCAGTATGATTGTCTCATGTGTTCCATTAGATCATTGCTGTTATAGATCAGTATGATTGTCTCATGTGTTCCATTAGATCATGGCTGTTATAGATCAGTATGATTGTCTCATGTGTTCCATTAGATCATGGCTGTTATAGATCAGTATGATTGTCTCATGTGTTCCATTAGATCATTGCTGTTATAGATCAGTATGATTGTCTCATGTGTTCCATTAGATCATTGCTGTTATAGATCAGTATGATTGTCTCATGTGTTCCATTAGATCATGGCTGTTATAGATCAGTATGATTGTCTCATGTGTTCCATTAGATCATGGCTGTTATAGATCAGTATGATTGTCTCATGTGTTCCATTAGATCATGGCTGTTATAGATCAGTATGATTGTCTCATGTGTTCCATTAGATCATGGCTGTTATAGATCAGTATGATTGTCTCATGTGTTCCATTAGATCATGGCTGTTATAGATCAGTATGATTGTCTCATGTGTTCCATTAGATCACAGCTGTTATAGATCAGTATGTTTGTCTCATGTGTTCCATTAGATCATGGCTGTTATAGATCAGTATGATTGTCTCATGTGTTCCATTAGATCATTGCTGTTATAGATCAGTATGATTGTCTCATGTGTTCCATTAGATCATTGCTGTTATAGATCAGTATGTTTGTCTCATGTGTTCCATTAGATCATGGCTGTTATAGATCAGTATGATTGTCTCATGTGTTCCATTAGATCATTGCTGTTATAGATCAGTATGATTGTCTCATGTGTTCCATTAGATCATTGCTGTTATAGATCAGTATGTTTGTCTCATGTGTTCCATTAGATCATGGCTGTTATAGATCAGTATGATTGTCTCATGTGTTCCATTAGATCATTGCTGTTATAGATCAGTATGATTGTCTCATGTGTTCCATTAGATCATTGCTGTTATAGATCAGTATGATTGTCTCATGTGTTCCATTAGATCATGGCTGTTATAGATCAGTATGATTGTCTCATGTGTTCCATTAGATCATGGCTGTTATAGATCAGTATGATTGTCTCATGTGTTCCATTAGATCATGGCTGTTATAGATCAGTATGATTGTCTCATGTGTTCCATTAGATCATGGCTGTTATACATCAGTATGATTGTCTCATGTGTTCCATTAGATCATTGCTGTCATAGATCAGTATGATTGTCTCATGTGTTCCATTAGATCATTGCTGTTATAGATCAGTATGATTGTCTCATGTGTTCCATTAGATCATGGCTGTTATAGATCAGTATGATTGTCTCGCATGTTCCATTAGATCATTGCTGTTATAGATCAGTATGATTGTCTCATGTGTTCCATTAGATCATTGCTGTTATAGATCAGTATGATTGTCTCATGTGTTCCATTAGATCATGGCTGTTATAGATCAGTATGATTGTCTCGCATGTTCCATTAGATCATTGCTGTTATAGATCAGTATGATTGTCTCGCATGTTCCATTAGATCACGGCTGTTATAGATCAGTATGATTGTCTCATGTGTTCCATTAGATCACAGCTGTTATAGATCAGTATGATTGTCTCGCATGTTCCATTAGATCATGGCTGTTATAGATCAGTATGATTGTCTCATGTGTTCCATTAGATCACAGCTGTTATAGATCAGTATGATTGTCTCGCATGTTCCATTAGATCACGGCTGTTATAGATCAGTATGATTGTCTCATGTGTTCCATTAGATCACAGCTGTTATAGATCAGTATGTTTGTCTCATGTGTTCCATTAGATCATGGCTGTTATAGATCAGTATGATTGTCTCGCATGTTCCATTAGATCATTGCTGTTATAGATCAGTATGATTGTCTCATGTGTTCCATTAGATCATGGCTGTTATAGATCAGTATGTTTGTCTCATGTGTTCCATTAGATCATGGCTGTTATAGATCAGTATGATTGTCTCATGTGTTCCATTAGATCATGGCTGTTATAGATCAGTATGTTTGTCTCATGTGTTCCATTAGATCATGGCTGTTATAGATCAGTATGATTGTCTCATGTGTTCCATTAGATCATGGCTGTTATAGATCAGTATGATTGTCTCATGTGTTCCATTAGATCATGGCTGTTATAGATCAGTATGTTTGTCTCATGTGTTCCATTAGATCATGGCTGTTATAGATCAGTATGATTGTCTCGCATGTTCCATTAGATCACGGCTGTTATAGATCAGTATGATTGTCTCGCATGTTCCATTAGATCACGGCTGTTATAGATCAGTATGATTGTCTCATGTGTTCCATTAGATCACAGCTGTTATAGATCAGTATGTTTGTCTCATGTGTTCCATTAGATCATGGCTGTTATAGATCAGTATGTTTGTCTCATGTGTTCCATTAGATCATGGCTGTTATAGATCAGTATGATTGTCTCGCATGTTCCATTAGATCACGGCTGTTATAGATCAGTATGATTGTCTCGCATGTTCCATTAGATCACGGCTGTTATAGATCAGTATGATTGTCTCATGTGTTCCATTAGATCACAGCTGTTATAGATCAGTATGTTTGTCTCATGTGTTCCATTAGATCATGGCTGTTATAGATCAGTATGTTTGTCTCATGTGTTCCATTAGATCATGGCTGTTATAGATCAGTATGATTGTCTCATGTGTTCCATTAGATCATTGCTGTCATAGATCAGTATGATTGTCTCATGTGTTCCATTAGATCATTGCTGTTATAGATCAGTATGATTGTCTCATGTGTTCCATTAGATCATTGCTGTCATAGATCAGTATGTTTGTCTCATGTGTTCCATTAGATCATTGCTGTTATAGATCAGTATGATTGTCTCATGTGTTCCATTAGATCATTGCTGTTATAGATCAGTATGATTGTCTCATGTGTTCCATTAGATCATGGCTGTTATAGATCAGTATGATTGTCTCATGTGTTCCATTAGATCATTGCTGTTATAGATCAGTATGATTGTCTCATGTGTTCCATTAGATCATTGCTGTCATAGATCAGTATGATTGTCTCATGTGTTCCATTAGATCATTGCTGTTATAGATCAGTATGATTGTCTCATGTGTTCCATTAGATCATGGCTGTTATAGATCAGTATGTTTGTCTCATGTGTTCCATTAGATCATGGCTGTTATAGATCAGTATGTTTGTCTCATGTGTTCCATTAGATCATTGCTGTTATAGATCAGTATGATTGTCTCATGTGTTCCATTAGATCATGGCTGTTATAGATCAGTATGATTGTCTCATGTGTTCCATTAGATCATGGCTGTTATAGATCAGTATGATTGTCTCATGTGTTCCATTAGATCATTGCTGTTATAGATCAGTATGATTGTCTCATGTGTTCCATTAGATCATTGCTGTTATAGATCAGTATGATTGTCTCATGTGTTCCATTAGATCATGGCTGTTATAGATCAGTATGATTGTCTCATGTGTTCCATTAGATCATTGCTGTTATAGATCAGTATGATTGTCTCATGTGTTCCATTAGATCATTGCTGTTATAGATCAGTATGATTGTCTCATGTGTTCCATTAGATCATGGCTGTTATAGATCAGTATGATTGTCTCATGTGTTCCATTAGATCATGGCTGTTATAGATCAGTATGATTGTCTCATGTGTTCCATTAGATCATTGCTGTTATAGATCAGTATGATTGTCTCATGTGTTCCATTAGATCACTGCTGTTATAGATCAGTATGATTGTCTCATGTGTTCCATTAGATCATGGCTGTTATAGATCAGTATGATTGTCTCATGTGTTCCATTAGATCATTGCTGTTATAGATCAGTATGATTGTCTCATGTGTTCCATTAGATCATTGCTGTTATAGATCAGTATGATTGTCTCATGTGTTCCATTAGATCATGGCTGTTATAGATCAGTATGATTGTCTCATGTGTTCCATTAGATCATTGCTGTTATAGATCAGTATGATTGTCTCATGTGTTCCATTAGATCATTGCTGTTATAGATCAGTATGATTGTCTCATGTGTTCCATTAGATCATGGCTGTTATAGATCAGTATGATTGTCTCATGTGTTCCATTAGATCATGGCTGTTATAGATCAGTATGATTGTCTCATGTGTTCCATTAGATCATTGCTGTTATAGATCAGTATGATTGTCTCATGTGTTCCATTAGATCATTGCTGTTATAGATCAGTATGATTGTCTCATGTGTTCCATTAGATCATGGCTGTTATAGATCAGTATGATTGTCTCATGTGTTCCATTAGATCATGGCTGTTATAGATCAGTATGATTGTCTCATGTGTTCCATTAGATCATGGCTGTTATAGATCAGTATGATTGTCTCATGTGTTCCATTAGATCATGGCTGTTATAGATCAGTATGATTGTCTCATGTGTTCCATTAGATCATGGCTGTTATAGATCAGTATGATTGTCTCATGTGTTCCATTAGATCACAGCTGTTATAGATCAGTATGTTTGTCTCATGTGTTCCATTAGATCATGGCTGTTATAGATCAGTATGATTGTCTCATGTGTTCCATTAGATCATTGCTGTTATAGATCAGTATGATTGTCTCATGTGTTCCATTAGATCATTGCTGTTATAGATCAGTATGTTTGTCTCATGTGTTCCATTAGATCATGGCTGTTATAGATCAGTATGATTGTCTCATGTGTTCCATTAGATCATTGCTGTTATAGATCAGTATGATTGTCTCATGTGTTCCATTAGATCATTGCTGTTATAGATCAGTATGTTTGTCTCATGTGTTCCATTAGATCATGGCTGTTATAGATCAGTATGATTGTCTCATGTGTTCCATTAGATCATTGCTGTTATAGATCAGTATGATTGTCTCATGTGTTCCATTAGATCATTGCTGTTATAGATCAGTATGATTGTCTCATGTGTTCCATTAGATCATGGCTGTTATAGATCAGTATGATTGTCTCATGTGTTCCATTAGATCATGGCTGTTATAGATCAGTATGATTGTCTCATGTGTTCCATTAGATCATGGCTGTTATAGATCAGTATGATTGTCTCATGTGTTCCATTAGATCATGGCTGTTATACATCAGTATGATTGTCTCATGTGTTCCATTAGATCATTGCTGTCATAGATCAGTATGATTGTCTCATGTGTTCCATTAGATCATTGCTGTTATAGATCAGTATGATTGTCTCATGTGTTCCATTAGATCATGGCTGTTATAGATCAGTATGTTTGTCTCATGTGTTCCATTAGATCATGGCTGTTATAGATCAGTATGTTTGTCTCATGTGTTCCATTAGATCATTGCTGTTATAGATCAGTATGATTGTCTCATGTGTTCCATTAGATCATGGCTGTTATAGATCAGTATGATTGTCTCATGTGTTCCATTAGATCATGGCTGTTATAGATCAGTATGATTGTCTCATGTGTTCCATTAGATCATTGCTGTTATAGATCAGTATGATTGTCTCATGTGTTCCATTAGATCATTGCTGTTATAGATCAGTATGATTGTCTCATGTGTTCCATTAGATCATGGCTGTTATAGATCAGTATGATTGTCTCATGTGTTCCATTAGATCATTGCTGTTATAGATCAGTATGATTGTCTCATGTGTTCCATTAGATCATTGCTGTTATAGATCAGTATGATTGTCTCATGTGTTCCATTAGATCATGGCTGTTATAGATCAGTATGATTGTCTCATGTGTTCCATTAGATCATGGCTGTTATAGATCAGTATGATTGTCTCATGTGTTCCATTAGATCATTGCTGTTATAGATCAGTATGATTGTCTCATGTGTTCCATTAGATCATTGCTGTTATAGATCAGTATGATTGTCTCATGTGTTCCATTAGATCATGGCTGTTATAGATCAGTATGATTGTCTCATGTGTTCCATTAGATCATGGCTGTTATAGATCAGTATGATTGTCTCATGTGTTCCATTAGATCATGGCTGTTATAGATCAGTATGATTGTCTCATGTGTTCCATTAGATCATGGCTGTTATAGATCAGTATGATTGTCTCATGTGTTCCATTAGATCATGGCTGTTATAGATCAGTATGATTGTCTCATGTGTTCCATTAGATCACAGCTGTTATAGATCAGTATGTTTGTCTCATGTGTTCCATTAGATCATGGCTGTTATAGATCAGTATGATTGTCTCATGTGTTCCATTAGATCATTGCTGTTATAGATCAGTATGATTGTCTCATGTGTTCCATTAGATCATTGCTGTTATAGATCAGTATGTTTGTCTCATGTGTTCCATTAGATCATGGCTGTTATAGATCAGTATGATTGTCTCATGTGTTCCATTAGATCATTGCTGTTATAGATCAGTATGATTGTCTCATGTGTTCCATTAGATCATTGCTGTTATAGATCAGTATGTTTGTCTCATGTGTTCCATTAGATCATGGCTGTTATAGATCAGTATGATTGTCTCATGTGTTCCATTAGATCATTGCTGTTATAGATCAGTATGATTGTCTCATGTGTTCCATTAGATCATTGCTGTTATAGATCAGTATGATTGTCTCATGTGTTCCATTAGATCATGGCTGTTATAGATCAGTATGATTGTCTCATGTGTTCCATTAGATCATGGCTGTTATAGATCAGTATGATTGTCTCATGTGTTCCATTAGATCATGGCTGTTATAGATCAGTATGATTGTCTCATGTGTTCCATTAGATCATGGCTGTTATAGATCAGTATGATTGTCTCATGTGTTCCATTAGATCATGGCTGTTATAGATCAGTATGATTGTCTCATGTGTTCCATTAGATCACAGCTGTTATAGATCAGTATGTTTGTCTCATGTGTTCCATTAGATCATGGCTGTTATAGATCAGTATGATTGTCTCATGTGTTCCATTAGATCATTGCTGTTATAGATCAGTATGATTGTCTCATGTGTTCCATTAGATCATTGCTGTTATAGATCAGTATGTTTGTCTCATGTGTTCCATTAGATCATGGCTGTTATAGATCAGTATGATTGTCTCATGTGTTCCATTAGATCATTGCTGTTATAGATCAGTATGATTGTCTCATGTGTTCCATTAGATCATTGCTGTTATAGATCAGTATGTTTGTCTCATGTGTTCCATTAGATCATGGCTGTTATAGATCAGTATGATTGTCTCATGTGTTCCATTAGATCATGGCTGTTATAGATCAGTATGATTGTCTCATGTGTTCCATTAGATCATGGCTGTTATAGATCAGTATGATTGTCTCATGTGTTCCATTAGATCATTGCTGTTATAGATCAGTATGATTGTCTCATGTGTTCCATTAGATCATGGCTGTTATAGATCAGTATGATTGTCTCATGTGTTCCATTAGATCATGGCTGTTATAGTGTCTGTTAGTGATAATGGAGGAGCTTCACCAAGCATGTCCAGTCTACTGCTGAAGGTTATTTATTTGGCTCAGCAGAGGACCTTACTATAGAGCCAGAGGCCTCTCTCCTCTCCTCCTCTCTTCTCTTCCTCCTCTCCTCTCCTCTCATCTCTCCTCTCCCCCCTCTCCTCCTCCTCTTCTCCCCCTCTCTCCTCTCTCCTATCCTCTCATCCTCTTCTCCCCCTCCTTCTCTTCTCTTTTCCTCTCATCCTCCTCCACTCTTCTCCATTCCTCCTCTCCTTTCCTCTATTCCTCCTCTCCTTTCCTCTCCTCCTTTCCTCTCCTTTCCTCCTCTCCTTTCCTCCTCTCCTGTTCTGCAGCTAAAACAGAGAGCTACAGATACAGTACCCTTTATTGACACACAGGAATCCCCACCGTCAGCATCCACAGCCAATACCCAAGGGAAGTAAACTGTCTGCTCAGGCCCTGGCAGCTAACTAAAGACACCGAGCTGTTGGGAGTCAGTGAGAGGCCTGTTAGTGCTGCTGGAGCCCAGAGCCCAAAGACTATATTCTCCAGTAGAAGAGTAGAGGACAGCAGGAGTTAGCCCCGTGGCTCTGGATGTCTCTGTGACTGTGGCCCCAGCCACGGCCTTGGTACTCTGACCCCATGCAGCCCCACAGTCAGCCCCAGCATCAGTCAATCCCATCAGTGATTTATGACTCTAAGGCTGCCTTGGGACTGTAACAGCTGGCCAATCTGCATTGCAGCAAAAGTTCCTCACATACTGATGTTCAGTACACAGTCATACAGACAGGGGAGAATGTTTATAGACCTACACATAGGTGCCTACTAGTAAACTGCCAGAATTTTGGTATCTTTCAAGGATTTTATGTAATCTATCACAAGTGGCACTTTTGGGTACATCAGGTAAACGCAGGTGTCTGTAATTATCTCTGTGTAACGTGTGCGCTGGGATTCGGGAAGCAAGTTCAGGGAGTGCATGATTTAAACAATAAATGAAACATAATACAGAACAAGAATCACAAACAACGCAGAGACATGAAACAATGCTGCCTGGGGCAGGAACCAAAGGGAGGGACATATATAGGGCAGGAACCAAAGGGAGTGACATATATAGGGCAGGAACCAAAGGGAGGGACATATATAGGGAAGGAACCAGAGGGAGGGACATATATAGGGCAGGAACCAGAGGGAGGGACATATATAGGGAAGGAACCAAAGGGAGGGACATATATAGGGCAGGAACCAGAGGGAGGGACATATATAGGGAAGGAACCAAAGGGAGGGACATATATAGGGCAGGAACCAAAGGGAGGGACATATATAGGGAAGGAACCAGAGGGAGGGACATATAGGGAAGGAACCAAAGGGAGGGACATATATAGGGAAGGAACCAGAGGGAGGGACATATATAGGGAAGGAACCAAAGGGAGGGACATATATAGGGAAGGAACCAAAGGGAGGGACATATATAGGGAAGGAACCAGAGGGAGGGACATATATAGGGAAGGAACCAGAGGGAGGGACATATATAGGGCAGGAACCAAAGGGAGTGACATATAGGGAAGGAACCAAAGGGAGTGACATATATAGGGCAGGAACCAAAGGGAGTGACATATAGGGAAGGAACCAAAGGGAGGGACATATATAGGGCAGGAACCAAAGGGAGTGACATATAGGGAAGGAACCAGAGGGAGTGACATATATAGGGCAGGAACCAAAGGGAGTGACATATATAGGGAAGGAACCAGAGGGAGGGACATATATAGGGAAGGAACCAAAGGGAGTGACATATAGGGAAGGAACCAAAGGGAGGGACATATATAGGGCAGGAACCAAAGGGAGTGACATATAGGGAAGGAACCAGAGGGAGTGACATATATAGGGCAGGAACCAAAGGGAGTGACATATATAGGGAAGGAACCAGAGGGAGGGACATATATAGGGAAGGAACCAAAGGGAGTGACATATATAGGGAAGGAACCAGAGGGAGGGACATATATAGGGAAGGAACCAAAGGGAGTGACATATAGGGAAGGAACCAAAGGGAGTGACATATATAGGGCAGGAACCAGAGGGAGTGACATATATAGGGAAGGAACCAGAGGGAGGGACATATATAGGGAAGGAACCAAAGGGAGTGACATATATAGGGAAGGAACCAGAGGGAGGGACATATATAGGGAAGGAACCAGAGGGAGGGACATATATAGGGAAGGAACCAAAGGGAGTGACATATATAGGGAAGGAACCAAAGGGAGTGACATATATAGGGCAGGTAATCAAGGAGGTGATGGAGTCCAGGTGAGTGTCATAATGCGCTGATGTGCGTAACGATGGTGACAGGTGTGGCCCATAACGAGCAGCCTGTTGACCTAGAGGCCAGAGAGGGAGTACATGTGACAGTCTGGCCCATAACGAGCAGCCTGTTGACCTAGAGGCCAGAGACGGAGTACACGTGACAGTCTGGCCCATAACGAGCAGCCTGTTGACCTAGAGGCCAGAGACGGAGTACACGTGACAGTCTGGCCCATAATGAGCAGCCTGTTGACCTAGAGGCCAGAGACGGAGTACACGTGACAGTCTGGCCCATAATGAGCAGCCTGTTGACCTAGAGGCCAGAGAGGGAGTACACGTGACAGGTGTGGCCTATAACGAGCAGCCTGTTGACCTAGAGGCCAGAAACGGAGTACACGTGACAGTCTGGCCCATAATGAGCAGCCTGTTGACCTAGAGGCCAGAGAGGGAGTACACGTGACAGGTGTGGCCCATAACGAGCAGCCTGTTGACCTAGAGGCCAGAGACGGAGTACACGTGACAGTCTGGCCCATAACGAGCAGCCTGTTGACCTAGAGGCCAGAGACGGAGTACACGTGACAGTCTGGCCCTCTGTGTGGCCTTATCACATGGAAAATATATGAAATAATTTTATATTTAAAAATAAATAAAATGACAAAGCTGTAAAACATTATTCTGAATATAAACCATCAACTTGGTGACTACTATTGGTGTTTAATGAGGGTTTCAGCATGAAATGTCATTGATTTATTTATTTTACTATGTCAGTATGTATTTGTTGTCAATGTTTCGGTGTCAAACTGGTGGCAGATGTGAAGGTCAATAGTTGGAAGAGTCCAGAGTTAATTGTAAATAATACCATTGTTTATTAGTTGCTTTTTTTCATTAATTAGGCTATTTTCTCTTGAACTGTATGGTCTATCTACTAGAAACTCATGAACCATCTGGTCTATCTACTAGAAACTCATGAACCATCTGGTCTATCTACTAGAAACTCATGAACCATCTGGTCTATCTACTAGAAACTCATGAACCATCTGGTCTATCTACTAGAACTCATGAATCATCTGGGTCTATCTACTAGAAACTCATGAATCATCTGGTCTATCTACTAGAAACTCATGAATCATCTGGTCTATCTACTAGAAACTCATGAACCATCTGGTCTATCTACTAAAAAAATCATGAACCGTATGGTCTATCTACTAAAACTCATGAACCGTCTGGTCTATCTACTAGAAACTCATGACCGTATGGACACAAAGATATAACAATGATACTATATGAATACATTTTTTTTTAAAGTATTCTTAATTACCAAGTAACTGAAGATCCCGGTTACATTGGTAAACTACTGCAGCCCTAGTTCTGTAAATCACAGGAGGCTGGTGAGGGGAGGATAGTTCATAATAATATCTGAAGTGGTGTAAATGGAATGGTATTATTTAAGGCTCCTGAGTGGTGCAATCGGTCGAAGGCACTGCATCTCAGTGCTAGAGGTGTCACTACAGACCCGGTTCAATCACAGGCTATATCAAACCCGGCCGTGATTGGGAGTCCCATAGGGCAGTGCACAATTCAAATCAAATTTATTTATATAGCCCTTCGTACATCAGTTGATATCTTAAAGTGCTGTACAGAAACCCAGCCTAAAACCCCAAACAGCAAGCAATGCAGGTGTAGAAGCACGGTGGCTAGGAAAAACTCCCTAGAAAGGCCAAAACCTAGGAAGAAACCTAGAGAGGAACCAGGCTATGTGGGGTGGCCAGTCTTCTTCTGGCTGTGCCGGGTGGAGATTATAACAGAACATGGCCAAGATATTCAAATGTTCATAGATGACCAGCATGTCCAATAATAATAAGGCAGAACAGTTGAAAACTGGAGCAGCAGCACGGCCAGGTGGACTGGGTACAGCAAGGAGTCCTCATGTCAGGTAGTCCTGAGGCATGATCCTAGGGCTCAGGTCCTCCGAAAGAAGAGAGAAAGAGAGAATTAGAGAGTGCACACTTAAATTCACACAGGACACCGAATAGGACAGGAGAAGTATTCCAGATATAACAAACTGACCCTAGCCCCCCCGACACATAAACTACTGCAGCATTAAATACTGGAGGCTGAGACAGGAGGGGTCAGGAGACACTGTGGCCCCATCCGAGGACACCCCCGGACAGGGCCAAACAGGAAGGATATAACCCCACCCTGTGCCAAAGCACAGCCCCACACCACTAGAGGGATACACTAGAGGCAAGCTTCAATGCCATACAAACTCTCCTTCCGTGGCCTCCAATTGCTCTTAAATACAAGTAAAACTAAATGCATGCTCTTCAACCGATCGCTACCTGCACCTACCCCCGCCTGTCCAACATCACTACTCTGGACGGCTCTGACTTAGAATACGTGGACAACTACAAATACTTAGGTGTCTGGTTAGACTGTAAACTCTCCTTCCAGACCCATATCAAACATCTCCAATCCAAAGTTAAATCTAGAATTGGCTTCCTATTTCGCAACAAAGCATCCTTCACTCATGCTGCCAAACATACCCTTGTAAAACTGACCATCCTACCAAATCCTCGACTTTGGCGATGTCATTTACAAAATAGCCTCATACCCTACTCAACAAATTGGATGCAGTCTATCACAGTGCAATCCGTTTTGTCACCAAAGCCCCATATACTACCCACCATTGCGACCTGTACGCTCTCGTTGGCTGGCCCTCGCTTCATACTCGTCGCGAAAAACCCCACTGGCTCCATGTCATCTACAAGACCCTGCTAGGTAAAGTCCCCCCTTATCTCAGCTCGTGGTCACCATAGCATCTCCCACCTGTAGCACACGCTACAGCAGGTATACTCTCTAGTCACCCCCAAAACCCATTCTTCTTGGCCGCCTCTCCTTCCAGTTCCTCTGCTGCGCAATGACTGGAACGAACTACAAAAATCTCTGAAACTGGAATCACTTATCTCCCTCATTAGCTTTAAGCACCAATTGTCAGAGCAGCTCACAGATCACTGCACCTGTACATAGCCCACCTATAATTTAGCCCAAACAACACTCTTTCCCAACTGTATTTAATTTTATTTATTTATTTATTTATTTTGCTCCTTTGCACCCCATTATTTGTATTTCTACTTTGCACATTCTTCCATTGCAAAACTACCATTCCAGTGTTTTACTTGCTATATTGTATTACTTTGCCACCATGGCCTTTTTTGCCTTTACCTCCCTTCTCACCTCATTTGCTCACATTGTATATAGACTTGTTTATACTGTATTATTGACTGTATGTTTGTTTTACTCCATGTGTAACTCTGTGTCGTTGTATCTGTCGAACTGCTTTGCTTTATCTTGGCCAGGTCGCAGTTGTAAATGAGAACTTGTTCTCAACTTGCCTACCTGGTTAAATAAAGGTAAAAAAAAAAAAATATATATATATATATATCTTCAACCACCAACTTACCATCCTGAGACAAGGCCGAGTATAGCCCACAAAGACCTCCGCCACGGCACAACCCAAGGGGGGGGGCAAACCAGACAGGAAGATCACATCAGTGACTCAACCCACTCAGGTGACGCACCCCTCCCAGGGACGGTATGAAAGAGCCCCAGTAAGCCAGTGACTCAGCCCCTGTAATAGGGTTAGAGGCAGAGAATCCCAGTGGAAGAGGGAACCGGCCAGGTAGAGACAGCAAGGACGGTTTGTTGCTCCAGAGCCTTTCCGTTCACCTTCCCACTCCTGGTTCAGACTACACTCAATCATATGACTCACTGAAGAGATGAGTCTTCAGTAAAGACTTAAAGGTTGAGACCGAGTTTGCGTCTCTGACATGGGTAGGCAGACCGTTCAGAATGCTTACGAGCCTGCTGCTGCCTACCATCGCTCAGTCAGACTGCTCTATCAAATCATAGACTTAATTATAACATTGAAATTGGCCTAATTAATCGGCCGTTCCGATAAATCGGTCGACCTCTAATACTGACCCGCCACACGCACACGCACACACACGCAGGCACGCATGCACGTAGGCACGCAACGCACACGCACACACACACACACACATACTGACCACACACACACATATCGACCCCCCACACACACACACTTTTCACCACATTCAATGCTACTACTATTTATTATTATATCCTGCTGCCTAGTCACTTTTTATCCCTGCCTACATGTAGGCTACATATTAACTCAACTTTCTCCGTATTTCTGCACATTGGGGTCTTGGTCTGAGAGGCTGAGCTGGGGGCTGAGCTGGGTCTGGGAGCTGAGCTGGGGTCTGGGGGGCTGAGCTGTGGTCTGGTTGGTTGACCGGTGTCTGGGAGGCTGAGCTGGGGTCTGGGGGCTGGCTGAGCTGGTTCTTGTGGGGCTGAGCTGTGGTCTGGTTGGTTGAGCTGGGTGTCTGGGAGGCTGAGCTGGGGTCTGGTTGGTTGAGCTGGTGTCTGGAGCTGCGCTGGGAGTCTGGGGTTGGTTTGGAGCTGGGGTCTGGGAGGCTGAGCTGGGGTCTG
>NC_034201.2:42014068-42186568 GCF_002021735.2 Oncorhynchus kisutch
TTTGCCTTGATGGCAGCTTTGCACACTCTGGCATTCTCTCAACCAGCTTCATGAGGTAGTCACCTTGGATGCATTTCAATGGACAGGAGTGCCTTGTTAAAAGTTTATTTGTGGATTTCTTTACTTCTTAATGCTTTGAGCCAATTGTTGTGTTGTGACAAGGTAAGGTGTGGTATACAGAAGATAACCCCTATTGGTTAAATACCAAGTCCATATTATGGCGAGAACAGCTCAAACAAGCAAAGTGAAATGACAGTCCATCAATACTTTAAGACAATCCGGAACATTTCAAGAACTTTGAATGTTTCTTCAAGTACAGTCCCAAAATCAGCAAGTGGGACCGCCACAGGAAAGGAAGACCCAGAGTTACCTTGCTGCAGAGGATAAGTTCATTAGAGTTACCAGCCTCAGATTGCAGCCCAAATAAATGCTTCACAGAGTTCAAGTAACAGACACATCTCAACATCAACTTTTCAGAGGAGACTTGCTGAATCAGGCTGAATTGCTGAAAGAAACCACTACTAAAGGACACTAATAATAATAAGACATTTTATTGGGCCAAGAAACACGAGCAATGGACATTAGACCGGTGGGAATCTGTCCTTTGGTCTGATGAATCCAAATTTGATTCCAACCGCCGTGTCTTTGTGAGACGCAGAGTATGTGAACGGATGATCTGCATATGTGTGGTTCCCACCGTGAAGCATGGAGGAGCAGGTGTGAGGTGTGGGGGAGCTTTGCTGGTGACACTCTGTGATTTATTTAGAATTCAAGGCACACTTAACCAGCATGGCATCCACAGCATTCTGCAGCAATACGCCATCCCATCTGGTTTGCGCTTAGTGGAACTATCATTTATTTTTCAACAGGACAATGACCCAACACACCTTCAGGCTGTGACCAAATAGGAGAATGATGGGACTCTTGCATCAGCTGACCTGGCCTCCACAATCACCCAACCTCAACCCAGTTGAGATGGTTTGGTAGGAGTTGGACCGCAGAGTGAAGGAAAAGCAGCCAACAAGTGCTCAGCATATGTTGAAATCCTTCAAGACTGTTGGAATAGCATTACAGGTGAAGCTGGTTAAGAGAATGCCAAGAGTGTGCAAAGCTGCCATCAAGGCAAAGGGTGGCTACTTTGAAGAATCTAAATATATTTCGATTTTTTAAACACTTTTTAGTTAATGCATGATTTCATATGTGCTATGTCATAGTTATGATGTCTTCACTATTATTCTACAAAGTAGAAAATTGTAAAATAAAGAAAAAATCTTGAATTAATAGGTGTGTCCAAACTTTTGACTGGTACTGTATGAATGTATGTATGTATACTTTATGAAATTGTTCAGCATCAATATAAGCATATATACTTAATCTGAAAACAATGATGATTATAGCAATTGTGTACATAAAATTTATAGCTTACTACTTAGAAATATAATTGCACCACATCATCATATTTTAAATGTTATGTTTCCCCCCAAAAAACTATAGCCTACGTCCTTCATCACACTGTGTCCTCAGACCATTTAAAGCAAAAATTCCAGTGATCTTTCATTATTTTCATCACCTCAATAATCTCTGCTGGTGTACAGCTTCCTATCAAGCCTGCAGGACACTATACGTTACATTTCCACATTTCACAGAAAACATGTTCGGAGGTCATACAACTGTCACGGTAGGTAGGTGATGCTTCGGTCTCTCCAAAAGGTAATGAAATATAATGTCTTAACTAATAAAGTACCGAGATAGTGAAGCAACAGCACGGGGAAGCCCCTCAATGTTTGGCTTGTGCCATTCAAATCCGATTAGATAAGGTATGGATCTGGTTTCTGTCCTGCGTGTTGAGGTGAAACTCGGGATGAGGCATTCAGGGATGGAGACGTCTAGGCTGTTATATCTCAGGTAAAGCCTGTTCAAATTCCCTTATTTACGTTACTAAGAATTGCATTGAATCCTACCTGATTTAATTTATCTGAATAAATACACAAATTCCCATATAGCTTTTACCAAGAAAAATATGAACAATTGTCAAATCTATCATGCAGAAGACATGTCTTTCTCTGGGGTCTCTTACCTATATGATGTCCATATAGAGGTATCCTAAAACGTCTCGTTTTTTTAATGAAGGCCTTGGTTTAAAATCCAATATCAAAAGGCATTTCATATATTTCATATCTACCAACTGTCTCTGTGCTTCTCGCTGGTCCACTGCTGGAAAATGATTATCCGGCTGGGTTTGTGCACTTTTTAAATGCCCACAAAGTAAATAACAAGCCTGGCAGATAAATAGCAAGGTACCAAGTTCTTGTTATAGAAATTGAGAAAATTGAAACTAAACGCTGCATTTAGACAACCATTTTTGATAAGAGGATAATTGAGGGCGACACTGGCGTATAATTAAGGGCTAATTTATGCTATATACAGTTTTATTCCACCTTCCCAAAATAAACCCAGTCCATAATCATTACAGGCGAATTGTTCTTAATTTTATAGCTCCAATTTGAATGATGTGTGGTGTTTAATCAAAGAGGTTTTGTTTTTAAATGATTGCGACAATAATTGCTTTTTCATCACCATTTTGAAATAAATGAATGCCACACTTTGGGAAAAAACGTGTTGACGATAATGAACAAATAAATAATGTGCCTATGTGAAAGTAATTTAAAGACCGTTTTATTGCATTTGCATTGATAGTTTATATTGCAACAGATTTTGCCAAACCGCAAACGGTATAATTTGCATGTATTTTATACACTCTTAGAAATAAAGTATCTGAATTGAACCCACAAAAGGTTATATGCTTGCTTCATATATGGCACCCCTTTAGGTTATATATAGAACCGAAATTGGTTCCATATATAACCCTATATGGAATCCAAGGGTTCTATGTGGAACCTATTTTGGTTCAGTGAAGAAGAACACATGAGGTTCTATATCGAACATTTAGGGGTGCCATATATGAAGCAAGGAATAGAATCCGTTTTGGTTCTATCCAGAACCTTTTTTTCTAAGAGTGTAGGCCTACTGAATAAAGGATACAATCGGTTAACCACGACATCCACTCTTCCTGCAATAGGACTGCATTGTTGTTGTCATCTGTTGATTTGTTGCATGTCATTTTCTTTGAATAACTTAATCATTACGACAGTATAGAAATTGTGTCAGTATATTTCCAGGGTGGTGATATGGTGTGTTCAAAATTATATTCGTTCGTTAGGCTAAATCAAACCGTGGGCTGTGCGAATTTTGGGTTGAGGATTAATCCTTAAACAAATTGACTATTCCAAGGGCTTCTTATAATTATTATACAAGCTTCTTGCGTTTGACTATTGTCTGTAGGAATTAGCTATCCTAGTTGTGGCTGCGGTGGGAGTTGGTAAGGTGGGTTAACTTGCGCTGAAGTCTCCGTGAAGCACACAACTGATGACGTGGGGTTGAATGACCAATCGGAAGGCGCTGCCCTTTGGAGACAAACCATTTTACTTGTAGTGTCTGCATCAAGTCTGGAAGCAAGGACTCAATTTTAACAGATCCACCTTAAATCTCTGCCTTAACTTATGCCCACTTTGCGCCATACCGAGCGAGAAAATCAGAGGAGGGAAAAAATCGAAGAAACTGAGAAATTCAGGTGTTAATGGGACAATATCTGTCCGTTGAGGAGAGAGAGACAACAACACAGCGAGAAACCCCATTTGGACTTGAGAGAGGGGGTGAGTGCTCTCAAGGTAGGAAATTGATGATGACCATGACTACGATGGCTGACGGTCTGGAGGCTCAAGACTCGTCCAAGTCAGCTTTCATGGAGTTTGGTCAGCAGTCTCACTCACAACAGAGCTCTCCGTCGATGGCCGCCAGCCACTACCCCGCTGCACTGTCTCCATTCCGGGTCGCACCCAGCTCACCATCAGCACGATACTCTTCGTACTCCGGCACCAATTCCTACAACAGGTCGCTACCGTACTCCTACGTGAGCCACCCCCACCACAGCCCGTACCTGCCGTCCTACCACAATAACACATCTGGCGGCCAGGCAAGGTTAGACGGCACAGGTAAGACGCTTTCTGTATGTTGTATGCTGTATGTCGTTTTCATGAACAGCGATAAAAATGCGAATGCTTATTTATTTCTTATCAAACCGGTCAAGAACGAGATAAAGCCAAATAAACGTCCAGCAGATCATTGATCATTAATTTTGAAATTGTGTCTGAATTACAGTTTATCTGTTGACGCGTTTTTTTTCTACATCGATGTTTATTTCATGGTGTCTCTTGCTTTAGAACACTCCCCCAGATTCCATTCTATGGCCATGCTTTGCACGGGGTATAATGACAAAAGAGGAATCCTCACGAATTATTCTTGGAATTAGGCGGTCTACTCGCTTTGAAAGTTGTAATTAGCATTTAATTGACATGTCATTATGAGCAATATCCTAAATATGACAGAGGATTCAAGGATGATTACAATCAGATTGAGCAAATGTGACATGTGAATATGTATGAGTGGTCTGGATTTAATATAACTAAATGTATCATGTTTCCTTATTATATAGGCCTATTTAGCCATTTAAATTGGAACCTATTATAATCTACGAAATGAAAAAAACATGATTTGGGGATTCTTAACAATTTGTTGTGTAATATTTTTGGTGTTATGTAGTGGACTAACATTGCCCTTTTTTGTTGCAGAGCAGCAAAAAACAACAGTCATTGAAAACGGAGAAATTCGTTTCAACGGGAAAGGCAAGAAGATACGCAACCTCGGACGATTTATTCTAGTTTGCAGCTTCAAGCTTTAAATCATCGTTTTCAGCAAACACAATACCTCGCCCTGCCAGAACGCGCTGAGCTGGCTGCTTCTCTCGGACTAACACAGACACAGGTATTTTCAACACAGGAATGATTATACAGAAGGGTATACATTATGGTATTATAATTAGCCATTTATTATCATGTATTACTCGTATTATTAGGCATATTATTAGCATGTATTATTATTATTACTAACCAACAATTGCTCTGGGTGTTGGTTGCATTGTAATAATATCTTGTAGATGTTGTAATAATATTCAACATTTATATTGGTCTATAAGCCTATTTATTAACATGTAAATGAATACATATATGAATTATTTTAACATTATCTGTTATCTGGTCTTCCGTTGCCTTCCTGTTATCTCGTGCAGGTAAAGATATGGTTCCAGATAAAAGGTCAAAGTTCAAGAAGCTGCTGAAGGCAGGTGGCAACCCGCACGAGAGCGACCCTACTATGCCTAGTTCCATCGGCCTGTCTCCCCGCTCTCCAGCAATTCCTCCCATATGGGACGTTTCAGCGTCCAGCAAAGGAGTAAACATGGCGGCCAACGGCTACATGCCGGGTTATTCTCACTGGTACTCCTCCCCACATCAAGAGACAATGCAGAGATAGACTGCGCAAAGGGCGGGGAGGCCCGAGGCCTGACTCGAGACTTTCGAACCTTCATAGTTTTACCTGCACAATTGATTTCCATCAGCCTCGAGACGAAGTGTTGTCCCGATCGAACAGAGAGATTCCTTGGCGAAAGGGTCGGCTGCTGTGAAGGCTACTTGGGGACAAAGTCTCTGTGATATGACACACGATAAAGGAACTAACCGTATTAACTTACCAATGACTGTTCAGTGGGATTGCCTTTGTTATGCTTTCATTCATGTCAACATCTGACTGTCAATATACCAAATATAGGCTATCACTGACATTTAGCCCAACACTTGGGCACGGAATGGACTACACTTGCGGGTTGAACATTATGCCATCTTATATTGTTGAAATCTAAACTTCACTTTGACTGAGTGTTTTCTCGAACATGCAAAACAAAGCATTCTCTCTGTATATATTCATCAATTTTAGTTGTACATACAATTTTATGTTTGTCTTTCATAAATGGAGTAAACCTTGAGTTAAAACAAAGTTTCGTGTTTTGTACGGAAAGATAACATGATTGATATATATCATACATGACTGATGAGCCATTCCTTGTCGAGGTCCTATGGACGTTCTAAAATGTAGCTCCCATAGGTTTTCATTCAAATATTACAGGCTATCCATCATACACTATGTTTCCTCTTCATAAATATAAATGTCCAATGCACTGCAAACGAACAAAATAGCCTATAGTCAATACATTAAACAACACTTGAGGAAATGAACTTACCCTGTTCCCGCTTTATCAATTTATCCCGCAAAAGATGGTCGCTCCATGTCCAGTTAATCTTGTGATTTTCTGCCTCAATTATTAGAAGTATTGACAAAATGTTTTTCTCCTCTCTGCCTGTCCCTAAAGCAAGACGCTAAATGCCAAGCTCCACGGGATCGATCTTGAACAAAGCATCCAGCTGCAGTTCCGTTCAATATGAAGGAGATATTTGGGACAATTTATGTGTTTTATCCAAGTGAGGCTTTTTTTCCATTCTCATAAATGCAGGCATAATTAGGGTAATTTTGATGCAAGCCCGCTGATTACAACGTTTTTACCGTCAAGATAATTACCTGTAATTTTCTACCACTTTTAATACTAAAAGGCATCTTTATTTGGATTTGAGGTAGCACAGACGGAACAAAAGAGGGAAATTATTAGGGTATTCATATACAAATTGCTGAGAGCAGTGAACGTTTGGGATATTATGTGAAATTACAATGTTGAAAAGAAGAATGTGAAAGTGTCTGCAGCTGTCAATCGTGGATGCCCCACTGGCACCACAGTTTACCTGCATGGGCCCCACTTAACTAAAACCTACAGGCCCTATCACCACCATATCTATATGCCTATATTTGCAAATATATATATATATAGTCTGATTTATTGCCCAAACTCTCGTAAACAACCTTTCACTTAAAAAGTTCCTATATTTACCGAGAGTAACTCGTAAAGCAGAAAAGTGCGTGGTGTGCGGGATTTCTTCTACCAAAGTATTTTCACACCCAAGGACTGCCCGCAAATCACTAGCTTTTACAATAAATAAGCTTATATCGTCATAAATCTGTCATGCATTTTAAAGGCTATTTTGAACATCGTTGCAATAGGAAGAGTCAATATGCATCAGAACTGTGAAAAGGCTCAAACAATGCACAGGTTTAATATTATGTAACTCAATTGATTCATATTATATGAACAAAAATATAGAGCTCAGATATAAGCGGCTGGAAGTGACAGAGGGAACAGAAGACACAATGAGACAATCAGAACTAGAGCTAGAAGGGGGGGGGGGGGGGGATAAGGGAGGGAGGGAGGGAGATGACAACACTCCTGTGTGGTTTTCTGGCCAAGATATAGATTGATGCAATATGTTCCAGGATAACCTGATCATATTTGATCAGTTTGGCTTCTTGATTGCAATTGATTATGAAATCTGAATTGGCAAAGGTTCTCTTTGCATATAGGCCTATGGAAATAACAACAAGACAATGTTATTTCCATAGGCCTATATGCAAAGAGAGCCTTTGCCAATTCAGATTTCATAATCAATTGCAATCAAGAACGCCTGACAAATACATAGGCTAGAATGAAAGTCAAAGTCAATATTTACGGGCTAGTGTTGAACGCATGCTTCTCAGATTTTATCAATTTCGTTGTTTATTTAGCGCGTAAGACATTGGTTATTTATAACCTAAATAACCTAAATAAGGTAGGTTAAAGCCTTTAGCCTAGGCTATACAAACAAATGCAATCGGTATTTAAAAATTCTAAAGTAAGTATCCAACAATCTTTCATCAAGTGATTCACAGAGAAAAAACCGCCTTACCTTCATATGATTCTTTAGCCTACAATAGTGTTAGCAGTGGTCAAAAAGGTTGGACTTCGAATGGGAACACTGTCTGCAACAGTACACGGTTCTAGTGCTCGTGGTTGAGTAAGCATATCCAGGTGTGAAAGTGCTTGAACACGGTACCTCTTATATATTGCCTGCAAAATTAGCTGTTATTACTGTCACTGTTTAGTGATGGTGAGCTAGAAAAAAAGCATTCTGCAATCAAGAAGCAAGCGCATCTTTGCAAATTATAGATAATTGTCAATGTCCAGATTATGATAATGGAGGCCTAATCCTGGAGTATAATTATTTTTGAGTGTTACGGTTGAAGCTGTCCAGTAAAGCTAACTGTCATTATTTAGACTCGATTTGTAGGGGAGTGGAACATGTTCAGTTGGAATTTAACGGGGCTCTTGATATAATGGCATGGTGCGTGTGTGCGTGCGTGTGCGTGTCTCGGCGTGTGTGTGTGTGTGTGTGTGTGTGTGTGGTGTGTGTGTGTGTGTGTGTGGTGTGTGTGTGTGTGTGTGTGTGTGTGTGTGTGTGTGTGTGGTGTTGGGGGACGGGGGGCGGAGGGGGCATAAACAGTAATATGAAAATCAAACGTAGAGTTCTCGAGCACTGGCACTGTAATTATGGGACCACGTGCACTACGTCGAGGTTTCGGATTAGCGTTCAGCAAACCAATGATTTCAGCTGAACATTCCCAAGTGCATTAGTTGTTTGCTACGGCTATATTCAGCCAGGACAGTCAGGTCCATGGGAAAATCAGAGGAGACGGGCATTCAGTTGCATGCACACCATGTTAACATTGGTGTATTGTGTATTATGCATTGATATCCTTAGGTCAGATGCTTCGCAACATTATTTTGTTTCCAGGCCAGATGTAGTTGTGGTAAACGTGTCCTCTCCCTGTGTGTGTGTGTGTGTGTGTGTGTGTGTGTGGTGTGTGTGTGTGTGTGTGTGTGTGTGTGTGGTGTGTGTGTGTGTGTGTGTGTGTGTGTGTGTGTGGTGTGTGTGTGTGTGTGTGTGTGTGTGTGTGTGTGTGTATATGCATAATGATAACCTGTTTTATGTAAAGTCTGGAACAAGAACCCAATTACAACACATTCATAGGCCTTGATTTTCGCTTCAGTGGAGTATAGTTTGTTTAGTGATATTCAGTGGCAACACTCGTTGTAGGAGGCCTACTGCTGGTAGCTAATGATATGTTCAAATGTTGAAGATTTTATTTTACCCGGAAGGTCTGACGGAGGTGGGCTGTGGCCGGGAGTGGCAGAGCTCTGGAGCCGGTTTGCCCCCACAGGAATGTAAATTGTCTCAGATCTTCGTACCGCCCATTCGCCTCCTCTCTGCCAGTCAAAGGAACTAATTCTAGGGCACAAAAAGAGAGCACGGCTGCAGACTGTCTGCCAGACGGACACCCATATTCTTTGGGGGAGGTTGGAATCCATATGCAACTCCAAAACACGAGACTGAAATGTGCTAACATGATTTAAATAATAGGCATAATAATACATGTATACTAGAATTAACCTGCAAGAAAATAGTATCAACAACAATGTCTGTATCTTTACAATAATCTGATTTAAATCGTGTGAATTATTGATTATTTTGTTTGGTTTACCATCTCGATCACCACGGACAACAAGAAAAAACTAAATAATATGTTTGTTATGACTGTTTAATAAAGTAGTAACAACAGCATACCAGGCCTTGAATATTTGTCTTTCAGAGGAACATCAATAGGCCTATACCTGCAATCAATTCATCCACATGTAACTGGATGTCAAAACCAATAAACTATCATAAACTATGATGGCTCTCTTGGATACGGTTCCTGTTTTAGTCCGTTATGGATCCGCTCAAAACATAATGTACTCTGGGCATGTAATATGCGCATAACCATAAAACAGGTTGTAGTACTAAACATGAAAAACTACATTACATGACACAAAACAAATCTAGCCTAACCTTTTGGCATACCAGCAGGTAACTCCCCCTGAGAATTCCGACTTGTTGAAAATGAAAAATAGCCTAATTGTAGGCCTATAGCTTAAGGTCAGTATACCCATCTCCGTGTTGATAGTTTTGTCCCCAAATTAATATTTAAAGTCAATCACAAATGTGCACAACTGACCAAATATGTCACGCAGACAGCCCAGGCAATTTATCTCGAGTTTGATCTGTACATGTATTTAAAGTATCTCAGAATATGGGCAAATTTTGTAATATTACGGTGTCATTGATTTCAGTGCGAATAGCCTAATCATGAGGGAGGACTTGTGGGTAGGCTATCAGCAATTGTTTTTGTCTAAGTCATAATTCAGGAGGGTGTCATTAAAAGTCTCTGGGTTGCATTGTCGGTTTAAAACGTTTAATTTGTCTTCCAAATGCAATAAATTACATGCACACATTTACACATTATACACGTTCTTCTATGACTGTCATCAATACATGGCATATTCCTCTGGACATTTAAACACGAGTCCATACAATGTAAATATTTGTTGAACTGGGTTCAGTATAACGTCCCAGATCCAAGAACCAAAGAGTGCTGTATCGAGTTGGGGGCCTGGAGGTGAGAATTCATGGCACCAGCCGTGGAGTACCAAGATGCGGAGTTTTCCAAAAGGTGGAGGCCGCGGGTTGATGTTCTGCGCCTGGTGGCTGTGAGGCCTGGACGGGCCATGCGTGTCCAGACGGCGGGGGACTGCGGAGAGTTGCATGCCATAGGGTCGCTGGAGCTCGGACTGTGTTCCGGTGGAAGCTCACCATTCTTCATAATTTTCTTCAGTTTCGACCTTTTGTTCTGGAACCAGATTTTGACCTGGGGATGGATGAGAAATATGTCAAAGTGAGTTAATAAATAACATCATATTAACATCCCAAAATGCCATTATACAAAAGTATGCATATGAATTAAGCTTTCAATAATTGTTAAAGAATTTATTACGCACACTTTACGCATTACATGTATATTGTAAACACAATGCAAATTTGAACTGATCATTTTGATTTAAAAAACTAGAACAGAATGAAAATGAACACTCAATGACATTTAGAAAAGTAACCTATTTACCTGCGTTTGCGTGAGTCCCAACGAAGCCGCGAGCTCTGCTCTCTCTGGCAGCGCGAGGTACTGTGTGTTCTGAAATCTCCGCTGCAGGGCAGCTAGCTGAAAACTGGAGTAGATTGTCCGTGGTTTTCTGACTTTCTTGGCTTTCCGTTTACCATCCTCACTTCAGGTTCTGCTACTTCTTTTTCTGAAAGAAAGAAATCAATTGCTTTATATGTGGTGTACTAACAAAGTATTTGCATAACACAGTCATATTTCCTGGTTATTGCATCTATTTCAGAGCGGTCAAATCAAGATTAGATCATGGCTGTTAAGATCAGTATGATTGTCTCATGTGTTCCATTAGATCATTGCTGTTATAGATCAGTATGATTGTCTCATGTGTTCCATTAGATCATTGCTGTTATAGATCAGTATGATTGTCTCATGTGTTCCATTAGATCATGGCTGTTATAGATCAGTATGATTGTCTCATGTGTTCCATTAGATCATGGCTGTTATAGATCAGTATGATTGTCTCATGTGTTCCATTAGATCATTGCTGTTATAGATCAGTATGATTGTCTCATGTGTTCCATTAGATCACTGCTGTTATAGATCAGTATGATTGTCTCATGTGTTCCATTAGATCATGGCTGTTATAGATCAGTATGATTGTCTCATGTGTTCCATTAGATCATTGCTGTTATAGATCAGTATGATTGTCTCATGTGTTCCATTAGATCATTGCTGTTATAGATCAGTATGATTGTCTCATGTGTTCCATTAGATCATGGCTGTTATAGATCAGTATGATTGTCTCATGTGTTCCATTAGATCATTGCTGTTATAGATCAGTATGATTGTCTCATGTGTTCCATTAGATCATTGCTGTTATAGATCAGTATGATTGTCTCATGTGTTCCATTAGATCATGGCTGTTATAGATCAGTATGATTGTCTCATGTGTTCCATTAGATCATGGCTGTTATAGATCAGTATGATTGTCTCATGTGTTCCATTAGATCATTGCTGTTATAGATCAGTATGATTGTCTCATGTGTTCCATTAGATCATTGCTGTTATAGATCAGTATGATTGTCTCATGTGTTCCATTAGATCATGGCTGTTATAGATCAGTATGATTGTCTCATGTGTTCCATTAGATCATGGCTGTATAGATCAGTATGATTGTCTCATGTGTTCCATTAGATCATGGCTGTTATAGATCAGTATGATTGTCTCATGTGTTCCATTAGATCATTGCTGTTATAGATCAGTATGATTGTCTCATGTGTTCCATTAGATCATGGCTGTTATAGATCAGTATGATTGTCTCATGTGTTCCATTAGATCATTGCTGTTATAGATCAGTATGATTGTCTCATGTGTTCCATTAGATCATGGCTGTTATAGATCAGTATGATTGTCTCATGTGTTCCATTAGATCATTGCTGTTATAGATCAGTATGATTGTCTCATGTGTTCCATTAGATCATTGCTGTTATAGATCAGTATGTTTGTCTCATGTGTTCCATTAGATCATGGCTGTTATAGATCAGTATGATTGTCTCATGTGTTCCATTAGATCATTGCTGTTATAGATCAGTATGATTGTCTCATGTGTTCCATTAGATCATGGCTGTTATAGATCAGTATGATTGTCTCATGTGTTCCATTAGATCATGGCTGTTATAGATCAGTATGATTGTCTCATGTGTTCCATTAGATCATTGCTGTTATAGATCAGTATGATTGTCTCATGTGTTCCATTAGATCATTGCTGTTATAGATCAGTATGATTGTCTCATGTGTTCCATTAGATCATGGCTGTTATAGATCAGTATGATTGTCTCATGTGTTCCATTAGATCATGGCTGTTATAGATCAGTATGATTGTCTCATGTGTTCCATTAGATCATGGCTGTTATAGATCAGTATGATTGTCTCATGTGTTCCATTAGATCATGGCTGTTATACATCAGTATGATTGTCTCATGTGTTCCATTAGATCATTGCTGTTATAGATCAGTATGATTGTCTCATGTGTTCCATTAGATCATTGCTGTTATAGATCAGTATGATTGTCTCATGTGTTCCATTAGATCATGCTGTTATAGATCAGTATGATTGTCTCATGTGTTCCATAGATCATTGCTGTTATAGATCAGTATGATTGTCTCATGTGTTCCATTAGATCATTGCTGTTATAGATCAGTATGATTGTCTCATGTGTTCCATTAGATCATGGCTGTTATAGATCAGTATGATTGTCTCATGTGTTCCATTAGATCATTGCTGTTATAGATCAGTATGATTCTCTCATGTTTCCATTAGATCATTGCTGTTATAGATCAGTATGATTGTCTCATGTGTTCCATTAGATCATTGCTGTTATAGATCAGTATGATTGTCTCATGTGTTCCATTAGATCATGGCTGTTATAGATCAGTATGATTGTCTCATGTGTTCCATTAGATCACAGCTGTTATAGATCAGTATGATTGTCTCGCATGTTCCATTAGATCACGGCTGTTATAGATCAGTATGATTGTCTCATGTGTTCCATTAGATCACAGCTGTTATAGATCAGTATGATTGTCTCATGTGTTCCATTAGATCATGGCTGTTATAGATCAGTATGATTGTCTCGCATGTTTCCATTAGATCATGGCTGTTATAGATCAGTATGATTGTCTCATGTGTTCCATTAGATCATGGCTGTTATAGATCAGTATGTTTGTCTCATGTGTTCCATTAGATCATGGCTGTTATAGATCAGTATGATTGTCTCATGTGTTCCATTAGATCATGGCTGTTATAGATCAGTATGTTTGTCTCATGTGTTCCATTAGATCATGGCTGTTATAGATCAGTATGATTGTCTCATGTGTTCCATTAGATCATGGCTGTTATAGATCAGTATGATTGTCTCATGTGTTCCATTAGATCATTGCTGTTATAGATCAGTATGATTGTCTCATGTGTTCCATTAGATCATGCTGTTATAGATCAGTATGATTGTCTCATGTGTTCCATTAGATCATGGCTGTTATAGATCAGTATGATTGTCTCATGTGTTCCATTAGATCATTGCTGTTATATATCCGTATGATTGTCTCCATGGGTTTCCATTAGATCACTAGCTGTTATAGATCAGTATGTTTGTCTCATGTGTTCCATTAGATCATGGCTGTTATAGGATCGTATGATTGTCTCATTGTGTTCCATTAGATCATTGCTGTTATAGATCAGTATGATTGTCTCCATGTGTCCATTAGATCAATGCTGTTATAGATCCAGTATGATTGTCTCGCAGTGTTTCCATTAGATCATGGCTGTTATAGATCAGTATGATTGTCTCATGTGTTCCATTAGATCATGCTGTTATAGATCAGTATGATTGTCTCATGTGTTCCATTAGATCATGGCTGTTATAGATCAGTATGATTGTCTCATGTGTTCCATTAGATCATTGCTGTTCATACATCAGTATGATTGTCTCATGTGTTCCATTAGATCATTGCTGTCATAGATCAGTATGATTGTCTCATGTGTTTCCATTAGATCATTGCTGTTATAGATCAGTATATGTATTGTCTCATGGTTCCATTAAGATCATGGCTGTTATAGATCAGTAGTTTTGTCTCATGTGTTCCATTAGATCATGGCTGTTATAGATCAGTATGATTGTCTCATGTGTTCCATTAGATCATGGCTGTTATAAGATCAGTATGATTGTCTCATGTGTTCCATTAGATCATGGCTGTTATAGATCAGTATGATTGTCTCATGTGTTTCCCATTAGATCATGCTGTTAATAGATCAGTATGATTGTCTCATGTGTTCCATTAGATCATTGCTGTTATAGATCAGTATGATTGTCGTCATGTGTTCCATTAGATCATGGCTGTTATAGATCAGTATGATTGTCTCATGTGTTCCATTAGATCATTGCTGTTATAGATTCAGTATGATTGTCTCATGTGTTCCATTAGATCATTGCTGTTATAGATCACAGTATGATTGTCTCATGTGTTCCATTAGATCATGGCTGTTATAGATCAGTATGATTGTCTCATGTGTTCCATTAGATCATGGCTGTTATAGATCAGTATGATTGTCTCATGTGTTCCATTAGATCATTGCTGTTATAGATCAGTATGATTGTCTCATGTGTTCCATTAGATCATTGCTGTTATAGATCAGTATGATTGTCTCATGTGTTCCATTAGATCATGGCTGTTATAGATCAGTATGATTGTCTCATGTGTTCCATTAGATCATGGCTGTTATAGATCAGTATGATTGTCTCATGTGTTCCATTAGCATCATGGCTGTTATAGATCAGTATGATTGTCTCATGTGGTTCCTTAGCTCATGGCTGTTATAAGATCAAGTATGATTTGTCTCATGTGTTCCCCCATTTAGATCACAGCCTGTTATAGATCAGTATGTTTGTCTCATGTTGTTCCATTAGATCATGCTGTTATAGTCAGTATGATTGTCTAGTGTTCCATTAGATCATTGTGTTATAGATCAGTATGATTGTCTCATGTGTTCCATTAGATCATTGCTGTTATAGATCAGTATGTTTGTCTCATGTGTTCCATTAGATCATGGCTGTTATAGATCAGTATGATTGTCTCATGTGTTCCATTAGATCATTGCTGTTATAGATCAGTATGATTGTCTCATGTGTTCCATTAGATCATGCTGTTATAGATCAGTATGTTTGTCTCATGTGTTCCATTTAGATCATGGCTGTTATAGATCAGTATGATTGTTCTCATGTGTTCCATTAGATCATTGCTGTTATAGATCAGTATGATTGTCTCATGTGTCCATTAGATCATTGCTGTTATAGATCAGTATGATTGTCTCATGTGTTCCATTTAGATCATGGCTGTTATCAGATCAGTATGATTGTCTCATGTGTTCCATTAGATCATGGCTGTTATAGATCAGTATGATTGTCTCATGTGTTCCATTAGATCATGGCTGTTATAGATCAGTATGATTGTCTCATGTGTTCCATTAGATCATGGCTGTTATAGATCAGTATGATTGTCTCATGTGTTCCATTAGATCATGGCTGTTATAGATCAGTATGATTGTCTCATGTGTTCCATTAGATCACAGCTGTTATAGATCAGTATGTTTGTCTCATGTGTTCCATTAGATCATGGCTGTTATAGATCAGTATGATTGTCTCATGTGTTCCATTAGATCATTGCTGTTATAGATCAGTATGATTGTCTCATGTGTTCCATTAGATCATTGCTGTTATAGATCAGTATGTTTGTCTCATGTGTTCCATTAGATCATGGCTGTTATAGATCAGTATGATTGTCTCATGTGTTCCATTAGATCATTGCTGTTATAGATCAGTATGATTGTCTCATGTGTTCCATTAGATCATTGCTGTTATAGATCAGTATGTTTGTCTCATGTGTTCCATTAGATCATGGCTGTTATAGATCAGTATGATTGTCTCATGTGTTCCCATTAGATCATGGCTGTTATAGATCAGTATGATTGTCTCATGTGTTCCATTAGATCATGGCTGTTATAGATCAGTATGATTGTCTCATGTGTTCCATTAGATCATTGCTGTTATAGATCAGTATGATTGTCTCATGTGTTCCATTAGATCATGGCTGTTATAGATCAGTATGATTGTCTCATGTGTTCCATTAGATCATGGCTGTTATAGTGTCTGTTAGTGATAATGGAGGAGCTTCACCAAGCATGTCCAGTCTACTGCTGAAGGTTATTTATTTGGCTCAGCAGAGGACCTTACTATAGAGCCAGAGGCCTCTCTCCTCTCCTCCTCTCTTCTCTTCCTCCTCTCCTCTCCTCTCATCTCTCCTCTCCCCCCTCTCCTCCTCCTCTTCTCCCCCTCTCTCCTCTCTCCTATCCTCTCATCCTCTTCTCCCCCTCCTTCTCTTCTCTTTTCCTCTCATCCTCCTCCACTCTTCTCCATTCCTCCTCTCCTTTCCTCTATTCCTCCTCTCCTTTCCTCTCCTCCTTTCCTCTCCTTTCCTCCTCTCCTTTCCTCCTCTCCTGTTCTGCAGCTAAAACAGAGAGCTACAGATACAGTACCCTTTATTGACACACAGGAATCCCCACCGTCAGCATCCACAGCCAATACCCAAGGGAAGTAAACTGTCTGCTCAGGCCCTGGCAGCTAACTAAAGACACCGAGCTGTTGGGAGTCAGTGAGAGGCCTGTTAGTGCTGCTGGAGCCCAGAGCCCAAAGACTATATTCTCCAGTAGAAGAGTAGAGGACAGCAGGAGTTAGCCCCGTGGCTCTGGATGTCTCTGTGACTGTGGCCCCAGCCACGGCCTTGGTACTCTGACCCCATGCAGCCCCACAGTCAGCCCCAGCATCAGTCAATCCCATCAGTGATTTATGACTCTAAGGCTGCCTTGGGACTGTAACAGCTGGCCAATCTGCATTGCAGCAAAAGTTCCTCACATACTGATGTTCAGTACACAGTCATACAGACAGGGGAGAATGTTTATAGACCTACACATAGGTGCCTACTAGTAAACTGCCAGAATTTTGGTATCTTTCAAGGATTTTATGTAATCTATCACAAGTGGCACTTTTGGGTACATCAGGTAAACGCAGGTGTCTGTAATTATCTCTGTGTAACGTGTGCGCTGGGATTCGGGAAGCAAGTTCAGGGAGTGCATGATTTAAACAATAAATGAAACATAATACAGAACAAGAATCACAAACAACGCAGAGACATGAAACAATGCTGCCTGGGGCAGGAACCAAAGGGAGGGACATATATAGGGCAGGAACCAAAGGGAGTGACATATATAGGGCAGGAACCAAAGGGAGGGACATATATAGGGAAGGAACCAGAGGGAGGGACATATATAGGGCAGGAACCAGAGGGAGGGACATATATAGGGAAGGAACCAAAGGGAGGGACATATATAGGGCAGGAACCAGAGGGAGGGACATATATAGGGAAGGAACCAAAGGGAGGGACATATATAGGGCAGGAACCAAAGGGAGGGACATATATAGGGAAGGAACCAGAGGGAGGGACATATAGGGAAGGAACCAAAGGGAGGGACATATATAGGGAAGGAACCAGAGGGAGGGACATATATAGGGAAGGAACCAAAGGGAGGGACATATATAGGGAAGGAACCAAAGGGAGGGACATATATAGGGAAGGAACCAGAGGGAGGGACATATATAGGGAAGGAACCAGAGGGAGGGACATATATAGGGCAGGAACCAAAGGGAGTGACATATAGGGAAGGAACCAAAGGGAGTGACATATATAGGGCAGGAACCAAAGGGAGTGACATATAGGGAAGGAACCAAAGGGAGGGACATATATAGGGCAGGAACCAAAGGGAGTGACATATAGGGAAGGAACCAGAGGGAGTGACATATATAGGGCAGGAACCAAAGGGAGTGACATATATAGGGAAGGAACCAGAGGGAGGGACATATATAGGGAAGGAACCAAAGGGAGTGACATATAGGGAAGGAACCAAAGGGAGGGACATATATAGGGCAGGAACCAAAGGGAGTGACATATAGGGAAGGAACCAGAGGGAGTGACATATATAGGGCAGGAACCAAAGGGAGTGACATATATAGGGAAGGAACCAGAGGGAGGGACATATATAGGGAAGGAACCAAAGGGAGTGACATATATAGGGAAGGAACCAGAGGGAGGGACATATATAGGGAAGGAACCAAAGGGAGTGACATATAGGGAAGGAACCAAAGGGAGTGACATATATAGGGCAGGAACCAGAGGGAGTGACATATATAGGGAAGGAACCAGAGGGAGGGACATATATAGGGAAGGAACCAAAGGGAGTGACATATATAGGGAAGGAACCAGAGGGAGGGACATATATAGGGAAGGAACCAGAGGGAGGGACATATATAGGGAAGGAACCAAAGGGAGTGACATATATAGGGAAGGAACCAAAGGGAGTGACATATATAGGGCAGGTAATCAAGGAGGTGATGGAGTCCAGGTGAGTGTCATAATGCGCTGATGTGCGTAACGATGGTGACAGGTGTGGCCCATAACGAGCAGCCTGTTGACCTAGAGGCCAGAGAGGGAGTACATGTGACAGTCTGGCCCATAACGAGCAGCCTGTTGACCTAGAGGCCAGAGACGGAGTACACGTGACAGTCTGGCCCATAACGAGCAGCCTGTTGACCTAGAGGCCAGAGACGGAGTACACGTGACAGTCTGGCCCATAATGAGCAGCCTGTTGACCTAGAGGCCAGAGACGGAGTACACGTGACAGTCTGGCCCATAATGAGCAGCCTGTTGACCTAGAGGCCAGAGAGGGAGTACACGTGACAGGTGTGGCCTATAACGAGCAGCCTGTTGACCTAGAGGCCAGAAACGGAGTACACGTGACAGTCTGGCCCATAATGAGCAGCCTGTTGACCTAGAGGCCAGAGAGGGAGTACACGTGACAGGTGTGGCCCATAACGAGCAGCCTGTTGACCTAGAGGCCAGAGACGGAGTACACGTGACAGTCTGGCCCATAACGAGCAGCCTGTTGACCTAGAGGCCAGAGACGGAGTACACGTGACAGTCTGGCCCTCTGTGTGGCCTTATCACATGGAAAATATATGAAATAATTTTATATTTAAAAATAAATAAAATGACAAAGCTGTAAAACATTATTCTGAATATAAACCATCAACTTGGTGACTACTATTGGTGTTTAATGAGGGTTTCAGCATGAAATGTCATTGATTTATTTATTTTACTATGTCAGTATGTATTTGTTGTCAATGTTTCGGTGTCAAACTGGTGGCAGATGTGAAGGTCAATAGTTGGAAGAGTTCCAGAGTTAATTGTAAATAATACCATTGTTTATTAGTTGCTTTTTTTCATTAATTAGGCTATTTTCTCTTGAACTGTATGGTCTATCTACTAGAAACTCATGAACCATCTGGTCTATCTACTAGAAACTCATGAACCATCTGGTCTATCTACTAGAAACTCATGAACCATCTGGTCTATCTACTAGAAACTCATGAACCATCTGGTCTATCTACTAGAAACTCATGAATCATCTGGTCTATCTACTAGAAACTCATGAATCATCTGGTCTATCTACTAGAAACTCATGAATCATCTGGTCTATCTACTAGAAACTCATGAACCATCTGGTCTATCTACTAAAAAAATCATGAACCGTATGGTCTATCTACTAGAAACTCATGAACCGTCTGGTCTATCTACTAGAAACTCATGAACCGTATGGACACAGATATAACAAATGAATACTATATGAATACATTTTTTTTTAAAGTATTCTTAATTACCAAGTAACTGAAGATCCCGGTTACATTGGTAAACTACTGCAGCCCTAGTCTGTAAATCACAGGAGGCTGGTGAGGGGAGGATAGTTCATAATAATATCTGAAGTGGTGTAAATGGAATGGTATTATTTAAGGCTCCTGAGTGGTGCATCGGTCGAAGGCACTGCATCTCAGTGCTAGAGGTGTCACTACAGACCCGGTTCAATCACAGGCTATATCAAACCCGGCCGTGATTGGGAGTCCCATAGGGCAGTGCACAATTCAAATCAAATTTATTTATATAGCCCTTCGTACATCAGTTGATATCTTAAAGTGCTGTACAGAAACCCAGCCTAAAACCCCAAACAGCAAGCAATGCAGGTGTAGAAGCACGGTGGCTAGGAAAAACTCCCTAGAAAGGCCAAAACCTAGGAAGAAACCTAGAGAGGAACCAGGCTATGTGGGGTGGCCAGTCTTCTTCTGGCTGTGCCGGGTGGAGATTATAACAGAACATGGCCAAGATATTCAAATGTTCATAGATGACCAGCATGGTCCAATAATAATAAGGCAGAACAGTTGAAACTGGAGCAGCAGCACGGCCAGGTGGACTGGGTACAGCAAGGAGTCATCATGTCAGGTAGTCCTGAGGCATGATCCTAGGGCTCAGGTCCTCCGAAAGAAAGAGAGAAAGAGAGAATTAGAGAGTGCACACTTAAATTCACACAGGACACCGAATAGGACAGGAGAAGTATTCCAGATATAACAAACTGACCCTAGCCCCCCGACACATAAACTACTGCAGCATAAATACTGGAGGCTGAGACAGGAGGGGTCAGGAGACACTGTGGCCCCATCCGAGGACACCCCCGGACAGGGCCAAACAGGAAGGATATAACCCCACCCTGTGCCAAAGCACAGCCCCCACACCACTAGAGGGATACACTAGAGGCAAGCTTCAATGCCATACAACTCTCCTTCCGTGGCCTCCAATTGCTCTTAAATACAAGTAAAACTAAATGCATGCTCTTCAACCGATCGCTACCTGCACCTACCCGCCTGTCCAACATCACTACTCTGGACGGCTCTGACTTAGAATACGTGGACAACTACAAATACTTAGGTGTCTGGTTAGACTGTAAACTCTCCTTCCAGACCCATATCAAACATCTCCAATCCAAAGTTAAATCTAGAATTGGCTTCCTATTTCGCAACAAAGCATCCTTCACTCATGCTGCCAAACATACCCTTGTAAAACTGACCATCCTACCAATCCTCGACTTTGGCGATGTCATTTACAAAATAGCCTCCAATACCCTACTCAACAAATTGGATGCAGTCTATCACAGTGCAATCCGTTTTGTCACCAAAGCCCCATATACTACCCACCATTGCGACCTGTACGCTCTCGTTGGCTGGCCCTCGCTTCATACTCGTCGCGAAAAACCCACTGGCTCCATGTCATCTACAAGACCCTGCTAGGTAAAGTCCCCCCTTATCTCAGCTCGCTGGTCACCATAGCATCTCCCACCTGTAGCACACGCTACAGCAGGTATATCTCTCTAGTCACCCCCAAAACCAATTCTTTCTTTGGCCGCCTCTCCTTCCAGTTCTCTGCTGCCAATGACTGGAACGAACTACAAAAATCTCTGAAACTGGAATCACTTATCTCCCTCATTAGCTTTAAGCACCAATTGTCAGAGCAGCTCACAGATCACTGCACCTGTACATAGCCCACCTATAATTTAGCCCAAACAACTACCTCTTTCCCAACTGTATTTAATTTTTATTTATTTATTTATTTATTTTGCTCCTTTGCACCCCATTATTTGTATTTCTACTTTGCACATTCTTCCATTGCAAAACTACCATTCCAGTGTTTTACTTGCTATATTGTATTTACTTTGCCACCATGGCCTTTTTTGCCTTTACCTCCCTTCTCACCTCATTTGCTCACATTGTATATAGACTTGTTTATACTGTATTATTGACTGTATGTTTGTTTTACTCCATGTGTAACTCTGTGTCGTTGTATCTGTCGAACTGCTTTGCTTTATCTTGGCCAGGTCGCAGTTGTAAATGAGAACTTGTTCTCAACTTGCCTACCTGGTTAAATAAAGGTAAAAAAAAAAAAAATATATATATATATATATATCTTCAACCACCAACTTACCATCCTGAGACAAGGCCGAGTATAGCCCACAAAGACCTCCGCCACGGCACAACCCAAGGGGGGGGGGCAAACCAGACAGGAAGATCACATCAGTGACTCAACCCACTCAGGTGACGCACCCCTCCCAGGGACGGTATGAAAGAGCCCCAGTAAGCCAGTGACTCAGCCCCTGTAATAGGGTTAGAGGCAGAGAATCCCAGTGGAAAGAGGGGAACCGGCCAGGTAGAGACAGCAAGGACGGTTTGTTGCTCCAGAGCCTTTCCGTTCACCTTCCCACTCCTGGTTCAGACTACACTCAATCATATGACTCACTGAAGAGATGAGTCTTCAGTAAAGACTTAAAGGTTGAGACCGAGTTTGCGTCTCTGACATGGGTAGGCAGACCGTTCAGAATGCTTACGAGCCTGCTGCTGCCTACCATCGCTCAGTCAGACTGCTCTATCAAATCATAGACTTAATTATAACATTGAAATTGGCCCTAATTAATCGGCCGTTCCGATAAATCGGTCGACCTCTAATACTGACCCGCCCACACGCACACACACGCAGGCACGCATGCACGTAGGCACGCACGCACACGCACACACACACACACACATACTGACCACACACACACATATCGACCCCCCACACACACACACTTTTCACCACATTCAATGCTACTACTATTTATTATTTATCCTGCTGCCTAGTCACTTTTTATCCCTGCCTACATGTAGGCTACATATTAACTCAACTTTCTCCGTATTTCTGCACATTGGGGTCTTGGGTCTGAGAGGCTGAGCTGGGGGCTGAGCTGGGGTCTGGGAGGCTGAGCTGGGGTCTGGGGGGCTGAGCTGTGGTCTGGTTGGTTGAGCCGGTGTCTGGGAGGCTGAGCTGGGGTCTGGGAGGCTGAGCTGGGGTCTGGGGGGCTGAGCTGTGGTCTGGTTGGTTGAGCTGGTGTCTGGGAGGCTGAGCTGGGGTCTGGTTGGTTGAGCTGGTGTCTGGGAGGCTGCGCTGGGGTCTGGTTGGTTGAGCTGGGGTCTGGGAGGCTGAGCTGGGGTCTGAGAGGCTGAGCTGGTGTCTGGGAGGCTGAGCTGGGGTCTGGGAGGCTGAGCTGGTGTCTGGGGGGCTGAGCTAGGGTCTGGGTGGGCTAAGCTGGGGTCTGGGGGGCTGAGCTGGGGTCTGGGTGGCTGAGCTGGGGTCTGGGGGGCTAAGCTGGGGTCTGGGGGGCTGAGCTGGGGTCTGGGTGGCTGGGGGGCTAAGCTGGGGGCTGAGGGGCTAAGCTGGGGTCTAGGTGGCTGGGGGATGAGCTGGGGTCTGGGTGGCTGAGCTGGGGTCTGGGTAGCTGAGCTGTGGTCTGGGGGGCTGAGCTGGGGTCTGGGAGGCTGAGCTGGGGACTGGGGGGCTGAGCTGGGGGCTGGGGGGCTGAGCTGGGGTCTGGGGGGCTGCCTGTTAAAAACTGAGCTGCAGTAAGCTGCCTGTGCCAAGACAAACAGACCCGGGCCCCAGGTCTCCCCGATTTATTTATGAAAAGATATATTTCAGCAGCCCCGGGGGCACATTCATTATTTCCAAAGAAATAATTCTGGCCCTGGTACAGTGGAGGAGGAGACAGGGGGAGGAACAGTTTGGATGATTTAGATATTTAGATATTCTGCGGTTTTTATTGTCTCCGTTAGCATAGGATCCATCTATTTTGTGACAAAAGAGCATTTGCATCGCCATGAGGGTGGAGTGATGTTTCAGGGCATATTCTAATGACCACCTGCCTCTGGCCTTTCACAACAACACCAGGAGATGGCTGCATGAAATCTCTGATGATATTTTGAGATCAACCTTGGGATCCAAATGTTATTGAAATGGTTGGAGGATGTAGATGTAATGATGTGGCCTCTTTATGGTCTCAGATTGCTGATCTTCAAAGGGAATTGGACCAGGAATCAATACATTTCCTGAGAACCTCTCTACCCAATGAGATGCTCTGAACAGAACAGGACAGAAATGGAACACTACAGGGGGCCTCTTTTAATGGACAGGTGTTTGTTGTGTGTGACTAAACTGGCCTCGGATTCTACCTTGACAGCAGACTCTGTGATGATGTCGTGTTTTGAGGGAGCTGCTGGTGTCCATGGTGAAATGACAGAGCAGTGTGTGATCCGGCCAATCAGAGAGACAGTATGTGATCCGGCCAATCAGAGAGACACAATGTGACCAGATATCCTCAGAGCTTCAGCAGTAGAGAATTCAGTTCAGTCTAGATATTCTGAGAGAGTGAGAGAGAGACCGGGGTCAAATGAAGTGGCAGGTTGGTTGGTTTATTATTGGTCCTCAGAGAGATTTATGGCTGTGTGTGGACACAACATAGGATTACCAGGCCTGTCAAAGCCACTTAGTGCTGCAAGTATACTTAGGCTACAGGACAGGGAAGGATGGATAGGAAACTCCCCACTTACACCAACATTAGGAAACATTCCAAGGGGTGGGGTCAGAAAGGGATTACATTCAGATGGATTTACTCTTATGCAACTTGCTCTGGGCAGAGTTACAGCAGCAGTTTTAGGTCCCTCCCAACCATGATGCACTTTACAGCATGTAGTCTGTCTAAGCTTTGGCACTGGACACGGCAGCATGGGACCAGTCTTTTACTTTGCTCTCTGTCCATGTAACATTCTGTTCTCTGACAGCTTGTTTTTTATCCTTATTTTACCAGTTAAGTTGACTGAGAACACATTCTCATTTACAGCAACGACCTGGGGAATAGTTACAGGGGAGAGGAATGAGCCAGTTGGAAGCTGGGGATGATTAGGGGGCCGTGATGGTATGAGGGCCAGATTGGGAATTTAGCCAGGACACCAGGGTTAACACCCCTACTCTTACGATAAGTGCCATGGGATCTTTAATGACCACAGAGAGTCAGGACACCCATTTAGCATCCCACCCAAAAGACAACACCCTACACAGGGCAATGTCCCCAATCACTGCCCTGGGATATTTTTTTAGGTCAGAGTAAAGGGTGCCTTCTACTGGCCCTACAACACCACTTCCAGCAGCATCTGGTCTCCCATCCAGGAACTGACCAGGACCAACCCTGCTTAGCTTCAGAAACAAGCCAGCGGTAGGATGTGGGGTGGTATGCTGCTGGCTAACTACTTCCTGTCTGGTTCTTGACTAAAGCTGATTGTACGGTCAGTGTATATTAGTTTCCCCGTTATGCAAAGTTATGTATGTTCCCACTGAGCATACCAGACATTAGGAACACCAACCTAAAATTGATTTGCACCCTTTTTCCCTCAGAACAGCCTCAATTCGTTGGGGCATGGACTCTACAAGGTGTTGAAAGCATTCCCCAGGGATGCTGGCCCATGTTGACTACAATGCTTCCCACAGTTGTGTGAAGTTAGCTGGATGTCCTTTGGGTGGTGGAACATGAGCGTAAAAAAAACAGCAGCATTGCAATTCTTGACACAAACCAGGTACCTACTACCATAGCCTGTTCAAAGGCACTTTAAACTTTTGTCTTGGCCATTCCCCCTCTGAATGGCAGACACACCCAATCCATATCTCAATTGTCTGAAGGCTTAAACATCCTTCTTTAACCTGTCTCATTCCCTTCATCTACACTGATGGAAGTGGATTTAACAAATCACATCAATAAGAGATCATAGCTTTCAACTGGATTCACCTGGTCAGTCTATGTCATGGAAAGAGCAGGTGTTCTTAATGTTTTGTATACTCAGTGTACATTGTTCTTTGAGCGTTGAGAAAAACAAGGTCTGGGAATGAGAACAATGCAGAATGTACTAGAGAGGGGAGGGAGGTGTCATGCAGATGACTGATGTTGTTTATGACTGATCCACAGTGCCTCTGTGCCTCCAGCACATTGACATCAGACATTTGACGCCTGGTTTTTATAATAAAAAACCCTCATTCCTCTCTGGCGTCGTCCCTGCTGCCCTCTGCACCTCAATTTCAGTGTCCCAGATCTGAATCGACTGCTATCTACATCCTCTCTGATTTAAGCCTGTCAGTCACCTGGGACTGATGTGAATGGTGGAGGTAGACTTTAGGATCCAATCTCCTTTACAATCAACACTAGGCAGCAGGAGCGAGGGTGCACCACCATGGTACCCCTAATACGCACTCTGTGGCACACGTTTAATATTATAGGTGAATGTGTGTGTATGTGTGTGTGTGTGTGTGTGTGTGTGTGTGTGTGTGTGTGTGTGTGTGTGTGTGTGTGTGTGTGTGTGTGTGTGTGTGTGTGTGTGTGTGTGTGTGTGTGTAGGTGTGTGTAGGTGTGTGTAGGTGTAGGTGTGTGTGTGTGTAGGTGTGCGTGAAATGCATGGTTGGGGGCAGTGATAAACTCAGCTCTTGTCCCCTTCCACGGGGCCTCTCTGACATTATCACACAAGATGGGGTTTGTGTTATCAGGGCGGCTGGGCTCTCATGCAGCACCATGACCCCTGACCCCTTGCGTTTGAAAGCTCTCCCTGTCTCACTTTCTCTCTATCTCTCTTTCTCTCGCTCACTCTTTCTCGCTCTCTCTCTCTTTCGCTCTCTCGCTCTCTCCCTGTCTCTCACTCTCTCTCTCGCTCTCCCTGTCTCACTTTTTTTCTCTCTCTCCCGCTCTCTCCCTGTCTCTCACCCGCTCTCTCTCTCTCTCTTGCTCTTACTCTCGCTCTCTCTCTCGCTCTCACTCTCCGGCTCTCTTTTTCTCACTCTTTCTCGCGTTCTCTCTTTCTCGCTCTCTCTCTCCCTCTCTCTCTCTCTCTCTCTCTCTCCCTGTCTCACTCTCACACTCTCTCTCCCTGTCTCTCTCTCTCTCTCTCTCTCTCTCTCTCTCTCTCTCACTCTCTCTCAATTCAATTTCAGTTCAATTTAAGGGCTTAATTAGCATGGGAAACATGTGTTAACATTGCCAAAGCATGTGAAGTAGATAATAAACAAAAGTGAAATTTACATTCAAAATGAACAGTAAACATTACACAGAAGTTCCAAAAGAATATAGACATTCCAAATGTCATATTATGTCTAAATACAGTGTTGTAACAATGTGCAAATGGTTAAAGTACAAAAGGGAAAATAAATAAACATAAATATGGATTGTATTTACAATGGAGTTTGTTCTTCAATGGTTGACCTTTTCTTGTGGTAACAGGTCACAAATCTTGCTGCTGTGATGGCACACTGTGGTTTTTCACCCAATAGATATGGGAGTTTATCCAAATTGGGGTCTTTGTGGGTCTGTGTAATTTGAGGGAAATATGTGTCTCTAATATGGGCATATATTTGGCAGGAGGTTAGGAAGTGCAGCTCAGTTTCCACCTCATTTTGTGGGCAGTGTGCACATAGCCTGTCTTCGCTTGAGAGCCAGGTCTGCCTACGGCGGCCGTGTTTTTTTGTTAATTCCTTCCAATGTGTTAAGTAATTCTCTTTTTGTTTTCTCATGATTTGCTTGGGTCTAATTGTGTTGCTGTCCTGGGGCTCTGTGGGGTCTGTTTGTGTTTGTGAACAGAGCCCCAGGACCAGCTTGCTTCTCTCTCTCTCTCTCTCTCTCTCTCTCTCTCTCATTCTCTGTGGCATCAACAGGAGGCCAGCATCACTTACCCTTATCGAGAGAAAATAAACCCAGAGTCTGCTACCACCGCTCAGTCAGACTGCTCTATCAAATCATATACTTAATTATAATATAATAAACACAGAAATACGAGCCGTTTGTCATTAATATGGTCAGATGCGGAAACTATAATTTTGAAATACGGAACTGTTCTGTATTTTATCGAACAGGCGGCAACCATAAGTCTAAATATTGCTGTTACAGTGCCTTGCGAAAGTATTCGGCCCCCTTGAACTTTGCGACCTTTTTCCACATTTCAGGCTTCAAACATAAAGATATAAAACTGTATTTTTTGTGAAGAATCAACAACAAGTGGGACACAATCATGAAGTGGAATTGGATTTTTCAAACTTTTTTAACAAATCAAAAACGTAAAAATTGGGCGTGCAAAATTATTCAGCCCCCTTAAGTTAATACTTTGTAGCGCCACCTTTTGCTGCGATTACAGCTGTAAGTCGCTTGGGGTATGTCTCTATCAGTTTTGCACATCGAGAGACTGACATTTTTTCCCATTCCTCCTTGCAAAACAGCTCGAGCTCAGTGAGGTTGGATGGAGAGCATTTGTGAACAGCAGTTTTCAGTTCTTTCCACAGATTCTCGATTGGATTCAGGTCTGGACTTTGACTTGGCCATTCTAACACCTGGATATGTTTATTTTTGAACCATTCCATTGTAGATTTTGCTTTATGTTTTGGATCATTGTCTTGTTGGAAGACAAATCTCCGTCCCAGTCTCAGGTCTTTTGCAGACTCCATCAGGTTTTCTTCCAGAATGGTCCTGTATTTGGCTCCATCCATCTTCCCATCAATTTTAACCATCTTCCCTGTCCCTGCTGAAGAAAAGCAGGCCCGAACCATGATGCTGCCACCACCATGTTTGACAGTGGGGATGGTGTGTTCAGGGTGATGGGCTGTGTTGCTTTTACGCCAAACATAACGTTTTGCATTGTTGCCAAAAAGTTCAATTTTGGTTTCATCTGACCCGAGCACCTTCTTCCACATGTTTGGTGTGTCTCCCAGGTGGCTTGTGGCAAACTTTAAATGACACTTTTTATGTTTTTTCTTTAAGAAATGGCTTTCTTCTTGCCACTCTTCCATAAAGGCCAGATTTGTGCAATATACGACTGATTGTTGTCCTATGGACAGAGTCTCCCACCTCAGCTGTAGATCTCTGCAGTTCATCCAGAGTGATCATGGGCTTCTTGGCTGCATCTCTGATCAGTCTTCTCCTTGTATGAGCTGAAAGTTTAGAGGGACGGCCAGGTCTTGGTAGATTTGCAGTCGTCTGATACTCCTTCCATTTCAATATTATCGCTTGCACAGTGCTCCTTGGGATGTTTAAAGCTTGGGAAATATTTTTGTATCCAAATCCGGCTTTAAACTTCTTCACAACAGTATCTCGGACCTGCCTGGTGTGTTCCTTGTTCTTCATGATGCTCTCTGCGCTTTTAACGGACCTCTGAGACTATCACAGTGCAGGTGCATTTATAGAGAGACTTGATTACACACAGGTGGATTGCATTTATCATCATTAGTCATTTAGGTCAACATTGGATCATTCAGAGATCCTCACTGAAGAGAGATCCTTCTGGAGAGAGTTTGCTGCACTGAAAGTAAAGGGGCTGAATAATTTTGCACGCCCAATTTTTCAGTTTTTGATTTGTTAAAAAAGTTTGAAATATCCAATAAATGTCATTCCACTTCATGATTGTGTCCCACTTATTGTTGATTCTTCACAAAAAAATACAGTTTTATATCTTTATGTTTGAAGCCTGAAATGTGGCAAAAGGTCGCAAAGTTCAAGGGGGCCGAATACTTTCGCAAGGCACTGTACATTACATAACCTTCAATGTTATGTCATAATTATGTCAAATTCTGGCAAATTAGTTTGAAACAAGCAAGGTGGTCCAAACTGTTGCATATACCCTGACTCTGCGTGCAATGAACGCAAGAGAAGTGACACAATTTCCCTTGTTAATATTGCCTACTAACATTAGTTTATTTTAACTAAATTTGCAGGTTTAAAAAAATATACTTCTGTGTATTGATTTTAAGAAAGGCATTGATGTTTATGGTTAGGTACATTCATGCAACGATTGTGCTTTTTTTCACGAATGCGCTTTTGTTAAATCATCCCTCGTTTGGCGAAGTAGGCTGTGATTCGATGATAAATTAACAGGCACTGCATTGATTATATGCAACGCAGGACAAGCTAGTTAACCTAGTAATATCATCAACCATATGTAGTTAACTAGTGATTATGTGAAGATTGATTGTTTTTCATAAGATCAGTTTAATGCTAGCTAGCATCTTACCTTGACTCCTTGCTGCACTCGCGTAACAGGTGGTCAGCCTGCCACGCAGTTTCCTCGTGGAATGCAATGTAATCGGCCATAATCGGCGTCCAAAAATGCAGATTAACGAATGTATTGTAAAAATCGGCCATATCGGTTAATCAGTCGACCTCTACAATAAATAGGCCATAGTGGCGAAATAATTACAATTTATCATTAACACTGGAGTTATACATGTGCAGATGATGATGTGCAAGTAGAGATATTGGAGTGCAAAAGAGAGAAGAAAAAAAACAATATGGGGATGATGTAATTGGGTGGGCTATTTACAGATGGGCTGTGTTCAGGTGCTGTGATCGGTAAGCTGCTCTGACAGCAGATGCTCAAAGTTAGTGAGGGAGATATAAGTCTCCAGCTTCAGTGATTTTTGCCATTTGTTCCAGTCATTGGCAGCAGAGAACTGGAAGTAAAGGCGGCCAAAGGAGGCGTTGGCTTTGGGGATGACCAGTGAAATATACCTGCTGGAGCGCGTGCTACGGGTGGGTGTTGCTATGGTGACCAGTGAGCTGAGATAAGGCGGGGCTTTACCTAGCAAAGACTTATAGATGACCTGGAGCCAGTGGGTTTGGCGACGAATATGTAGCGAGGGACAGCCAACGAGAGCATACAGGTCGCAGTGGTCGGTAGTATATGGGGCTTGGGTGACAAAACGGATGTCACTGTGACAGACTACATCCAATTTGCTGAGTAGAGTGTTGGAGACTATTTTGTAAATGACATCGCCGAAGTCAAGGATTGGTAGGGTTTTTACGAGGGTATGTTTGGCAGCATGAGTGAAGGAGGCTTTGTTTTGCGAAATAGGAAGCCGATTCTATATTTAATTTTGGATTGGAGATGCTTAATGTGAGTCTGGAAGGAGAGTTTACAGTCTAACCAGACACCTAGGTATTTGTAGTTGTCCACATATTCTAAGTCAGAACCGTCCAGAGTAGTGATGCTAGTCGGGAGGGTGCGGGCAGCGATCGGTTGAAAAGCATGCATTTAGTTTTACTAGCATTTAAGAGCAGTTGGAGGCCACGGAAGAAGTGTTGTATGGCATTGAAGCTCATTTGGAGGTTTGTTAACACAGTGTCCAAAGAAGGGCCAGATGTATACAGCATGGTGTCGTCTGCGTAGAGGTGGATCAAGGAATCACCCGACGCAAGAGCGACATCGATGATATACACAGAGAAAAGAGTCGGCCCGAGAATTGAACCCTGTGGCACCCCCATAGAGACTGCCAGAGGTCCTCCGATTTGACACACTGAACTCAAGCTGAGAAGTAGTTGGTGAACCAGGCGAGGCAGTCATTTGAGGAACCAAGGCTATTGAGTGCCGATAAGAATGCGGTGATTGACAGTCGAAAGCCTTGGCCAGGTTGATGAAGACGGCTGCACAGTACCGTCTTTTATCGATGGCGGTTATTATATCGTTTAGGACCTTGAGTGTGGCTGAGGTGCACCCATGACCAGCTCGGAAACCAGATTACATAGTGGAGAAGGTACGGTGGGATTCTAAAAGGTTGGTGATCTGTTTGTTAACTTGGCTTTCGAAGACTTTAGAATGGCAGGGTATGATAGATAGGAGAGAGGTCTGTAACAGTTTGGGTGTAGAGTGTCTCCCCTTTTGAAGAGGGGGATGACCGTGCCAGCTTTCCAATCTAATGGGTAAATCATGGGAAAAAGGAATCCGCCCTTGAAATCACACTGTGTCTCACCCATCGATTCACACCAGTACTGAGTGAGATATTCCCACACACTCGTGGTTACACACTAGAAGTCGACCGATTAATGGCCGATTAATTAGGGCCGATTTCATACACACACACACACACACACACAGAGCAAAACAGAACAGAACTTTATTCTAAATTTCTTTGATGATTTTCTGTTTGATGAACAGATGGTGAATATCTGACAAGGTGGCACAGCCCTTTTTCTAGCTCCTAGAAAACTTTGAAGTATATATTTTTTGTGTTATTTCTTTCTTTGCTATAACACCTGCACATCTGTGTACGCGACCAGTCAACTTTGATTTTATTTGATTTAAAAAATGCTCACAGCAATTACATGAAGGGAGCACACACATCAGTATGAAATACATGTATATTATATTCTTTAGTTGTCGTTTTACATCACAGGACAAACAATGTGTGCATTTTGTGTTCAGCTATACCTTGTCCACAATAAAGAAGCAAGATAGAGCTTGGTTGTTAATGAGAAGAAAACAATTCACCCTCTGGCGCATCATTCCCTCTAAATCTTTAATACTATTCCATTCTCTTTGTTGGTGGAATTTTTCCACCAGGTTCTCCTCTGATGATAAGGAACGAAAACGTTGGAAAAAGGAGTTCAAAAACTGGATACTCCTGGGGCCTAATTAGGTCAGCATGTTTCCCGCCTTGGAGATATCATTTGGAATTCCGTTTCCATGTGGAATGTGAATATGATTTAGATGGTAATTATTCCTGCCCCCCCCCCCCCCCACCCCCCCCTCTCCGTTCAGCCCGCTCTGTTCTACTCTGCTTTGTGTTCTCCGATACGCCTTTTCGTCATGTAGCCTGATCAATGTATTGAGCATGCTGCTCTGCCCTGACACACTGTGTGTGTGTGTGTGTGTGTGTGTGTGTGTGTGTGTGTGTGTGTGTGTGTGTGTGTGTGTGTGTGTGTGTGTGTGTGTGTGTGTGTGTGTGTGTGTGTGTGTGTGTGTGTGTGTGTCAGTGTGGTATGAGGGTGTTTGTGTTTTGTTTTTATCGCTGTATGTAGAACAATGTGATTTAAAGGAGAAGTGTTCCTAAAATCCAGAAACTCCCAAGTGATTCCATACATTGAAACTAGTTCAGTGGTGTTTGCCCTCTCTCTCCATGGAGTGCAGATCTGAGACCGCTGCAACAACAGGTCACATGACTCGTGAAGTTGCTGGATGCAAGCCTCACTCTGTGTGATTGTTTTATTGAGCGTCTACAGCTGAATTAGGGATTTTTTATCAGAAGTCAAATTTAACTTTTTTTTCTCAACTAAAACATTTGCGATTATTTTATATCATTATTTTATGTAGCAGCAGGGGAGATGGGTAACAACTGAGCATGAGCACCTTCATGAGGGAAACCCTGCTCACGATATGCCCTTATATGGAGCTTGATGTCACAGTTTATTTGCAGGAAGAAGGAGCTGGTGGAAAGTTGACAGGCCTGTTGCAGGTAAAGTTAGATATGTAAAGTGGAACAAGAGATGGCAACAAGAGCACGCAGTTCTTTGGGGAAAAAGTTACAAAGAGATGCAGACGATGCAAACTCTCTGCTGCCAACGTTGCTTCGCTGTGTGGAGCAAGCACTTCTGAGACGATGCATATGAAGGAGATATTGAATCTGAAATGAAAGACGAGCGGAGGACGTAAAGATACAGCTGAATGCTGCTGTATTTCTATGGGCTGGATCCTCAGCAGTACCAAAATACAAAGGCGTGTTTGACAAGACATGGGGACAAAGCTAGCGCACGGAGCTATGTAGCCTAGCCTGACTCTATGTAGTCTAGCCTGACTCTATGTAGCCTAGCCTGACTCTATGTAGCCTAGCCTGACTCTATGTAGCCTAGCCTGACTCTATGTAGCCTAGCCTGACTCTATGTAGCCTAGCCTGACTCTATGTAACCTAGCCTGACTTTATGTAGCCTAGCCTGACTCTTGAAGTTGGAGTGTCTCTTATTGTAGATAGAAGATTTACAGCTCAGCGACCTTATTTACAGTTGAAGTCGGAACTTTACATACACTTAGGTTGGAGTCATTAAAACTAGTTTTTCAACCACTCCACAAATTTCTTGTTAACGAACTATAGTTTTGGCAAGTCGGTTAGGACTTCTACTTTGTGCATGACGCAAGTCATTTTTCCAACAATTGTTTACAGACAGATTATTTCACACATTCACTGTATCACAATTCCAGTGGGTCAGAAGTTTACATACAATAAGTTGACTGTCCCTTTAAACACCTTGGAAAATTCCAGAAAATGATGTAATAGCTTTAGAAGCTTCTGATAGGCTAATTAGTATCATTTGAATCAATTGGAGGTGTACCTGTGGATGTATTTCAAGGCCTACCTTCAAACTCAGTGCCTCTTTCCTTGAATCAGCCAAGACCTCAGAAAAAATATGGTAGACCTCCACAAGTCTGGGTCATCCTTGGGAGAAATTTCCAAATGCCTGAAGGTACCACGTTCATCTGTACAAACGATAGTACGCAAGTATAAACACCACCACACAGCCGTCATACCGCTCAGGAATGTCTCCTAGAGATGAATGTACTTTGGTGCGAAAAGTGCAAATCAATCCCAGAACAACAGCAAAGGACCTTGTGAAGATACTGGAGGAAACAGGTACAAAAGTATCTATATCCACAGTAAAATGAGTCCTATATCGACATAACCTGAATGGCCGCTCAGCAAGGAAGAAGCCACTGCTCCAAAACCGCCATAAAAAAGCCAGACTACGGTTGGCAACTGCACATGGGGACAAAGATTATACTTTTTGGAGAAATGTCCTCTGGTCTGATGAAACAAAAATAGAACTGTTTGGCCATAATGAAGCACGGGGGTGGCAGCATTATGTTTTAGGGATGCTTGGCTGCAGGAGGGACTGGTGCACTTCACAAAATAGATGGCATCACGAGGGAGGAAAATTATGTGGATATATTGAAGCAACATCTCAAGACATCAGTCAGGAAGTTAAAGATTGGTCACAAATGGGTCTTCCAAATGGACAATGACCCCAAGTATACTTTTAAAGTTGTTGCAAAATGGCTTAAGGACAACATGGTCAAGGTATTGGAGTGGCCATCACAAAGCCCTGACCTCAATCCTGTAGAAAATGTGTGGGCAGAACTGAAAAAGCGTGTGCGAGCAAGGAGGCCTACAAACCTGACTCGGTTACACCCACTCTGTCAGGAGGAATGGGCCAAAATTCACCCAATGTATTGTGGGAAGCTTGTGGAAGGCTACGTCAAACATTTGACCCAAGTTAAACAATTTCAAGGCAATGCTACCAAATACTAATTGAGTGTATGTAAACTTCTGACCCACTAGGAATGTGACGAAATAAATAAAAGCTGAAATAAATAATTCTCTCTACTATTATTCTGACATTTCACATTCTTAAAATAAAGTGGTGATCCTAACTGACCTAAGACGGGGCATTTTTACTAGGATTAAATGTCAGGATTTGTGAAAAAGTAATGTATAAATGTATTTGGTTAAGGTGTGTGTAAATGTCCGACATCAACTGTACTTTCCTATTTGCACATAGAGATGTTCCATAAAGTTCCTCATTTGTAAATGGTGTTGGATCCAATAGGCTAAATGAGACAGGAGAGAACATAGTGCTTATCTACACGTAAGCCGTCAGTGGCTCTTCTGTCCTGGCTAGCCCTGTCTGTCTCGATTCTGTCTGTCTCCATCCTGTCTGTCTATCCTGTCTTTCTATACTGTCTGTCTCGATCCTGTCTGTCTATCCTGTCCTGGCTAGCCCTGTCTGTCTCGATTCTGTCTGTCTCCATCTTGTCTGTCTATCCTGTCCTTCTATACGGTCTGTCTCGATTCTGTCTGTCTCCATCTTGTCTGTCTATCCTGTCTGTCTCCATCTTGTCTGTCTATCCTGTCTTTCTATACTGTCTGTCTCAATTCTGTCTGTCTATCCTGTCTGTCTATCTTGTCTGTCTATCCTGTCCTTCTATACTGTCTGTCTCGATTCTGTCTGTCTATCTTGTCTGTCTATCCTGTCTTTCTATACTGTCTGTCTCGATTCTGTCTGTCTGTCCTGTCCTGGCTAGCCCTGTCTGTCTTGATTCTGTCTGTCTATCCTGGCTAGCCCTGTCTGTCTCGATTCTGTCTGTCTCCATCTTGTCTGTCTATCTTGTCTTTCTATACTGTCTTTCTCGATCCTGTCTGTCTATCCTGTCTGTCTATCCTGTCTTTCTATACTCCATCTTGTCTGTCTATCTTGTCTTTCTATACTGTCTGTCTCGATCATGTCTGTCTATCCTGTCTGTCTCAAACCTGTCTGTCTCAATCCTGCCTGTCTCGTTCCTGTCTGTCTATCCTGTCTTTCTCTATCCTGTCTGTCTCGTTCCTGTCTGTCTATCCTGTCTTTCTCAATCCTGCCTGTCTCGTTCCTGTCTGTCTATACTGTCTTTCTCTATCCTCGGTTTTTCGGATGACTGCCTTGCCTGGTTCACCAATTACTTTGCAGATAGAGTTCAGTGTGTCAAATCGGAGGGCATGCTGTCCGGTCCTCTGGCAGTCTCTATGGGGGTGCCACAGGGTTCAATTCTCGGGCCGACTCTTTTCTCTGTGTATATCAATGATGTTGCTCTTGCTGCGGGTGATTCCCTGATCCACCTCTACGCAGACGACACCATTCTATATACTTTCGGCCCGTCTTTGGACACTGTGCTATCTAACCTCCAAACAAGCTTCAATGCCATACAACACTCCTTCCGTGGCCTCCAACTGCTCTTAAACGCTAGTAAAACCAAATGCATGCTTTTCAACCGGTCGCTGCCTGCACCCGCATGCCCGACTAGCATCACCACCCTGGATGGTTCCGACCTAGAATATGTGGACGTCTATAAGTACCTAGGTGTCTGGCTAGACTGCAAACTCTCCTTCCAGACTCATATCAAACATCTCCAATCGAAAATCAAATCAAGAGTCGGCTTTCTATTCCGCAACAAAGCCTCCTTCACTCACGCCGCCAAGCTTACCCTAGTAAAACTGACTATCCTACCGATCCTCGACTTCGGCGATGTCATCTACAAAATGGCTTCCAACACTCTACTCAGCAAACTGGATGCAGTCTATCACAGTGCCATCCGTTTTGTCACTAAAGCACCTTATACCACCCACCACTGCGACTTGTATGCTCTAGTCGGCTGGCCCTCGCTACATATTCGTCGCCAGACCCACTGGCTCCAGGTCATCTACAAGTCCATGCTAGGTAAAGCTCCGCCTTATCTCAGCTCACTGGTCACGATGGCAGCACCCATCCGTAGCATGCGCTCCAGCAGGTGTATCTCACTGATCATCCCTAAAGCCAACACCTCATTTGGCCGCCTTTCGTTCCAGTACTCTGCTGCCTGTGACTGGAACGAATTGCAAAAATCGCTGAAGTTGGAGACTTTTATCTCCCTCACCAACTTCAAACATCAGCTATCTGAGCAGCTAACCGATCGCTGCAGCTGTACATAGTCTATTGGTAAATAGCCCACCCTTTTTTACCTACCTCATCCCCATACTGTTTTTTTTTTAAATGTACTTTTCTGCTCTTCTGCACACCAATATCTCTACCTGTACATGACCATCTGATCATTCATCACTCCAGTGTTAATCTGCAAAATTGTAATTATTTGCCTACCTCATGCCTTTTGCACACATTGTATATAGACTCCCCCTTTGTTTTCTACTGTGTTATTGACTTGTTAATTGTTTACTCCATGTGTAACTCTTTGTTGTCTGCTCACACTGCTATGCTTTATCTTGGCCAGGTCGCAGTTGCAAATGAGAACTTGTTCTCAACTAGCCTACCTGGTTAAATAAAGGTGTTCTCAACTAGCCTACCTGGTTAAATAAAGGTGAAATAAAAATAAAATAAATCCTGTCCTGTCCCTGATTTTCAGGATATCCATACCGCTGACTGTACTGTACATCTCTCTCCATCACACTATATGCTTCTCAAATGCCACCCTGTTCCCTATATAAGGGCCCTATGGGCCCTGGTCAAAAGCAGTGCACTATATAGGAAATAGGGTGGCATTGGGTACACACGATAGGACAGCTGTACCTCACAGTGAGGGATAAGCAGCACACACACACACAGGCCTGATGCGTTTGTCCTGTAATCAGGAGGACTCTTGGCTCATGTCATGGTGCTAAGCTAACAATGGTACCACTTGGCATACAGACAGTCAGTTGCCCAAGTTGTGTCACAGGCATCACATAGGGGACTATTGTGTCCCGAGCTAAAGGGCGTTCTTTCAGCCTGTCATGAGGCTCTCCATTCCCAGCTCCTCTCTATGTCTTGTCTGTATTGGCACTTAGTGGTTGGTCTCTCAGCATCATACTCCCTGTCTCATTGGAACACAATAAGATAACACAAACACACGCAAACAAGAGCTATCTCAAATCAAAGCAAATCGAATGTTATTGGTCACATACACATAATTAGCAGATGTTATTGCAGGTATAGTGAAATGTTTGTGTTTGTCAGTAATATCTAACAATTCACAACAATACACACAAATCTAAAAGTAAAATTATGGAATTAAGAAATATATAAATATTAGGACGAGCAATGTCGGAGTGGCATTGACTAAATACAGTAGAATAGAATACAGTATATACATATGAGATGAGTAAAGCAGTATGTAAACATTATTAAAGTCTCTAGTGTTCCATTATTAAAGTGTCTAGTGTTCCATTATTAAAGTGACTAGTGTTCCATTATTAAAGTGACTAGTGTTCCATTATTAAAGTCTCTAGTGTTCCATTATTAAAGTGACTAGTGTCCCATTATTAAAGTGTCTAGTGTTCCATTATTAAAGTGACTAGTGTTCCATTATTAAAGTGTCTAGTGTTCCATTATTAAAGTGTCTAGTGTTCCATTATTAAAGTGACTAGTGTTCCATTATTAAAGTCTCTAGTGTTCCATTATTAAAGTCTCTAGTGTTCCATTATTAAAGTGACTAGTGTTCCATTATTAAAGTGACTAGTGTTCCATTATTAAAGTGACTAGTGTTCCATTATTAAAGTGTCTAGTGTTCCATTATGAAAGTGACCAGTGACCTCAGAGACACACATCCTGCTTTGACCATCGTCGACACATAATATTTCTCCAGTCTGGTTTACAAGAAGAGGTGGTGGGGATTGTGTCTGGCTCACTTGGTCACAGATGTATTACCTCAGTCTGGTTTACAAGAAGAGGTGGTGGGGATTGTGTCTGGCTCACTTGGTCACAGATGTATTACCTCAGTCTGGTTTACAAGAGGAGGTGGTGGGGATTGTGTCTGGCTCACTTGGTCACAGATGTATTACCTCAGTCTGGTTTACAAGAAGAGGTGGTGGGGATTGTGTCTGGCTCACTTGGTCACAGATGTATTACCTCAGTCTGGTTTACAAGAAGAGGTGGTGGGGATTGTGTCTGGCTCACTTGGTCACAGATGTATTACCTCAGTGGTGTTTAAGGAGAAGTTTACCCAAAATCCAGAAACTCCCAAGTGATTCCATACATTGAAACTATTTCAGTGAAGGTTGCCCTCTATCCCTCTCTCTCCCTGGAGTGCAGAACTGAGACAGCTGCAAACCTGGGTCATGTTGGTGGATGCAGGCCTGGCTCTGCTCCATTGTCAGTGAATGTATGAGTCACAAATCCGCAAACTGTGGACCAATTCATTGTTTTATTTGAAAGCGTACGATTGAGTGAGCTATTTTTGTGTTCTTTTCCACCTGAAATATTTGCAATTATTTTCTTTCGTTATTTTATATAGCCGGCTGCCACAGCAGCGGAGACGGTAACAACTGTGCATGAGTACGTGCACCCTCGTGAGGGAAAACCCCGCTACAAAGAAATGTCACAATATGCCCTTATATGGAGCTTGATGTCATAGATTCAAGTATTGTTTGGGGGAGAAGTAGTGAGGTTTACAAAGCATGCTCATGACCCAGACAGGACAGGTGAATCCAGATGAAATCTATGATCACTTATTGATGTCAGTTGTTAAATCCATTTCAATCAGTTTAGATGAAGGGGAGGAGACAGGTTAAAGAAGGATTTTAAAACCTTGAGACAACTGAGACATGGATTGTCTCTGTCTGCCATTCAGAGGTCAAGAGATTTCAGTGCCTTTGAACGGGGTATGGTAGTAGGTGCCAGGTGCACCGGTTTGAGTGTGTCAGGAACTGCAAGGCTGCTTGGTTTTTCACGCTCACAATTTAATCCATTTTAAATTCAGGCTTTAACACAACAAAGAGTGTGAAAAGCCCAGGGGTGTAAATACTTTCTGAAGCACTGTATGTATGTAAGTGGAAGGGGAGGGGAGTATAGTGTATATGAATATGAAGCAGTAGCAAGAGAAGATGCAGTCTGATGATGCCAATTCAAAGCCCAAGAACAAAGTCCTCCTCATTCAGCCCCTGCTAGTTTAGGAGGAGGTCGTCATGGGAACCTTAAATCTCCTACAAAAGCAGACAACATGGAGGTGCACTAGGGTAAACATATAACAACCCAGCCTTCCCTCTCTTTCACTCCCACTATCTTTCACTCTCCCTCCCTCTCTTTCACTCTCTGTTTCTCTCTCTTTCACTCCATTTGTCTCTCTCTCTCTCTCTCTTTCTCTCTCTCTCTCTCTCTCTCTCTCTCTCTCTCTCTCTCTCTTTTAAAAACACAAAGCACATCTATATCTTTTCCTTTCATCACGTCTCTCTTTTTCTTTCTGTCTCTCTTTCTGCTCCTGGAAAAAAACATAATTATTTAAAAGCCTTGTTTGTTTTAATATTCATTATTTTAATCAGGACCAAGCTTTGCCGGTTTAGCACTCTGTTAGCATGTTTTCTGGGTGTGTGTGTGCATGTGCGGGCGTGCGTGAGTGTTGTGTGCGTGTGCATGCGTGCGCACGTGTGTGTGCGAGCGAGGGACTAGTCTCTTCAGGTCTAAGGAGACGCTGGAACAATACAATTAAACCTGCAGATGAGAGGCCGCTCCACACAGCTCACTAGACAGAGTGTGTACCGTTATCTCTGAAATGATTGCATAGCAACAGTGTAGCCGGGCAGACACAGACTCTAAAATAGATGCATCTGCTAGAGGAAGACCAGGGAAGATGTGTCAAAGGCAGGAATCGATCGAACCACAATCTGCTTAAGGGAAAACTCACCAGCGACTCGTTTTGTTCCATCCATTCTAGACATGTCAGTTGGATTCTCTTAACCTCACAATGCCAGAACGAGATATTCTACGTGATACATCTCAGTTCTGGATGTCCTGACCTGAATCACTGTTTTGGTACGTTCAGTCCACAGATCATGAGGGGTAGCTAAGTGTGTCGGGTTATTTTGGTTGTGTGTGACGTGGGCACACGGCAAACTACAGGGTTAGATGAGGAGACAGAGGATGTTAATTGATAGATTGGGTGTTGGGGGTGAGGAGGGTTATGCATACTAGACACACAGCTCCTCCATTTAGAGACAAATCTCCTCTGCTGGCTGTTATAGCAGAGCTTACCGCTGCAGCATACACCAACACCCAGCAGCACATACACTCATGTACACAGCAAGAAAGGCTCTTTGTCTTCTTCGAGGTTGGTAAATTACACATTGAGTCAAGAGAGGGGCGGGGACTCTTGAGAGGCTGTTAATGTGAACAGTGAGTTGTGGTGGTATTGATATGGCAGCAGGTTTTCAGACAGACAGACAGACAGACAGACAGACAGACAGACAGAACAGACAGACCAGACAGACCAGACGACAGAGAGGACAGACAGGACAGACAGAACAGACAGACAGACAGACAGACAGACAGACAGAAGACAGACAGACAGACAGACAGACAGACAGACAGACAGGACAGACAGACAGACAGACAGACGACAGGACAGACAGACGACAGACAGACAGACAGACAGACAGGACAGACAGACAGGACAACAGACAGACAGACAGACAGACAGACAGACAGACAGACAGACAGACAGACAGACAGGACAGAACAGACAGACAGACAGACAGACAGACAGACAGACAGACAGACAGACGGACAGGAACAGACAGACAGAGACAGACAGACAGACAGACAGACAGACAGACAGACAGACAGACAGACAGACAGACAGACAGACAGACAGACAGACAGACAGACAGACAGACAGACAGACAGACAGACAGACAGACAGACAGACAGACAGACAGACAGACAGACAGACAGACAGACAGACAGACAGACAGACAGACAGACAGACAGACAGACAGACAGACAGACAGACAGACAGACAGACAGACAGACAGACAGCAGACAGACAGACAGACAGACAGACAGACAGACAGACAGACAGACAGACAGACAGACAGACAGACAGACAGACAGACAGACAGACAGACAGACAGACAGACAGACAGACAGACAGACAGACAGACAGACAGACAGACAGACAGACAGACAGACAGACAGACAGACAGACAAGACAGACAGACAGACAGACAGACAGACAGACAGACAGACAGACAGACAGACAGACAGACAGACAGACAGACAGACAGACAGACAGACAGACAGACAGACAGACAGACAGACAGACAGACAGACAGACAGACAGACAGACAGACAGACAGACAGACAGACAGACAGACAGACAGACAGACAGACAGACAGACAGACAGACAGACAGACAGACAGACAGACAGACAGACAGACAGACAGACAGACAGACAGACAGACAGACAGACAGACAGACAGACAGACAGACAGACAGACAGACAGACAGACAGACAGACAGACAGACAGACAGACAGACAGACAGACAGACAGACAGACAGACAGACAGACAGACAGACAGACAGACAGACAGACAGACAGACAGACAGACAGACAGACAGACAGACAGACAGACAGACAGACAGACAGACAGACAGACAGACAGAGCATCTGCCTCTAAATTCCTCCGTAGTGTCGCAGCTCATCGACGCTCCCTGGTGAGGGGTTGCCTTAATTAAACATCCCAGATTATCCTACTTTCCTGTGTGGTTTAGATAGTCCTCTACTTTCCTGTGTGGTTTAGATAGTCCTCTACTTTCCTCTGTGGTTTAGATAGTCCTCTACTTTCCTCTGTGGTTTAGATAGTCCTCTACTTTCCTCTGTGGCTGTGTGGTTTAGATAGTCCTCTACTTTCCTCTGTGGGTTTAGATTGTCCTCTACTTTCCTCTGTGGGTTTAGATTGTCCTCTACTTTCCTCTGTGGGTTTAGATAGTCCTCTACTTTCCTCTGTGGGTTTAGATAGTCCTCTACTTTCCTCTGTGGGTTTAGATAGTCCTCTACTTTCCTCTGTGGGTTTAGATAGTCCTCTACTTTCCTCTGTGGGTTTATATAGTCCTCTACTTTCCTCTGTGGTTTAGATAGTCCTCTACTTTCCTCTGTGGGTTTAGATAGTCCTCTACTTTCCTCTGTGGGTTTATATAGTCCTCTACTTTCCTCTGTGGTTTAGATAGTCCTCTACTTTCCTCTGTGGGTTTATATAGTCCTCTACTTTCCTCTGTGGTTTAGATAGTCCTCTACTTTCCTCTGTGGGTTTAGATTGTCCTCTACTTTCCTCTGTGGGTTTATATAGTCCTCTACTTTCCTCTGTGGTTTAGATAGTCCTCTACTTTCCTCTGTGGGTTTAGATTGTCCTCTACTTTCCTCTGTGTGGTTTAGATAGTCCTCTACTTTCCTCTGTGGGTTTAGATAGTCCTCTACTTTCCTCTGTGGTTTAGATAGTCCTCTACTTTCCTCTGTGGGTTAGATAGTCCTCTACTTTCCTCTGTGGTTTAGATAGTCCTCTACTTTCCTCTGTGGTTTAGATAGTCCTCTACTTTCCTCTGTGGTTTAGATAGTCCTCTACTTTCCTCTGTGGGTTTAGATTGTCCTCTACTTTCCTCTGTGGGTTTAGATAGTCCTCTACTTTCCTCTGTGGTTTAGATAGTCCTCTACTTTCCTCTGTGGGTTTAGATAGTCCTCTACTTTCCTCTGTGGTTTAGATAGTCCTCTACTTTCCTCTCTGGTTTAAATAGTCCTCATCACAAAGCAAGACAGCCAAAAATAGCAGCTTCCTTTGCTATTTCTCTAAGGCCCTGAAATAGAGATGGGTTAATTGAGACATTTGTGTCAAACACACACACATATGTCTGTTAGTGTTGTCTTAGCGGATTCTCTGAAGTCTAGTATGTTTCTGGCAGATAATAATAATAGTTCTGGATCATTGTCAACGGTTGGCTGCCTGGCCACTCTGTTGGGGTCTGTAAAGAATGACTCTATCTTCTATCCCTATATATGAACATGTGTATAGCATTTATCTATCATCTTTAATATTGTAGAGAGAGAGGGGGGTGTGGGGTGGCTCCTTTGTCATGAAATGTCACTGTCAACCACAGAATGAAGTGCCCCCGAGTGTGCGACGTATGGGAGCAAAGATGTCATTTGTATCTGATCTCATGCGATTGAGTTGCGGCAACCTATTGTGAACGCTTCCCTGCTACAGGGGGAAGCAGCAGGCTATCTCTGTGTATAATTCTCCATGTTCACCATTCCATGTTGTTGTAGAGATCTGATGTGTGTCTGGGAGATGTGTGGGAGGGTTTTGCATATGAATGGGTTGGTGACAGACAGTGGGGGGGGGGGGGGGGCAAGCGGGGTGCGAGAGGGTGGTAGTATTGTGAAGACTGCAGGTTGTAGTGCTGGTCCAGGCCTTTCATCAGCCCTGAGGTAGGCTAGCAGCACACAGAATTGATTCGATCCATGGACATGCTATCTGAGCATTCCTTTCTGCTCGGGAGAGAGCAGGTCTTCAAAGACTTGATGACCACGTGAAAGTAGACCTTTTCACTCCACTCTGCGTCTTTCCCTTTCCTATTTCAAGTCATTAACCACTTCAATTTCACATAGTTGGGTTTTGAAAGTAGATTTCACGGTTGTCAATGAGATGAAGGAAACAGAACATGACTCTTTCAGGCATATAGTAGGTTGGTAATGTACTTTACTGTCGTATTGTGTATCTCAGTGAGGTAATGTGTTGTTTTCCGTTTGTGTTTTCTGTTCCAGCTGACATCATATCCACGGTTGAGTTCAACCCGACTGGAGAGCTGCTGGCGACCGGGGACAAGGGAGGGAGAGTAGTGGTGTTTCAGAGAGAACAGGAGGTAAGACCAGCCAAGACTCCGTACTCTTCATGTCACATCACATCCTGTTTTTCTATGAGTCACTAACTCAGCGGTCTCCAACCCTGTTCCTGGAGAGCTACCATCCTGTAGGTTTTCACTCTAACCCTGTTCCTGGAGAGCTACCATCATGTAGGTTTTCACTCCAACCCAGTTCCTGGAGAGCTACCATCCTGTAGGTTTTCACTCCAACCCTGTTCCTGGAGAGCTACCCTCCTGTAGGTTTTCACTCCAACCCAGTTCCTGGAGAGCTACCTTCCTGTAGGTTTTCACTCCAACCCTGTTCCTGGAGAGCTACCCTCCTGTAGGTTTTCACTCCAACCCTGTTCATGGAGAGCTACCCTCCTGTAGGTTTTCACTCCCTGGGTTACTGTGTAGTAGTAGTGGTGTTGAAAGGCTGTGGATGTTTATTCAATGGTGGTAGGAGGTATTATGGAGAGATTACAGTTGATTCTGGGAGGCCTATAGCATTTCCTGTGGAAGCTGGATGGAAGGACTAGACAGTGTCTGAATCTTCTGTCTCACTGCAGTTAAAATATGAATGTCAGGGACTGACTGACTGAATCCCACTTTCAGGGACTGACTGACTGAATCCCACTTCCAGGGACTGACTGACTGAATCCCCCTTCCAGGGACTGACTGACTGACTGAATCCCACTTCCAGGGACTGACTAACTGAATCTCCCTTCCAGGGAATGACTGACTGAATCCCCCTTCCAGGGACTGACTGACTGAATCTCCCTTCCAGGGACTGACTGACTGAATCCCACTTTCAGGGACTGACTGACTGAATCCCACTTCCAGGGACTGACTGACTGAATCTCCCTTCCAGGGACTGACTGACTGACTGAATCCACCTTTCCGGGAATGACTGACTGACTGAATTCCCCTGTCAGGGACTGACTGACTGACTGAATCCCACTTCCAGGGACTGACTGGCTGAATCCCCCATTCAGGGACTGACTGAATCCCACTTTCTTCCTCTTCCTCCTTTCCCTTCTTTTTCTTTCCGGCTGATTTCAAAGCGCTCCATAGTATCCACTAATCCCCACACCAGAGGTGCTCCCGTCTCTCGTCTCCCCCTCCTTTCCCCCTTCCCCTGTCTTTACCACCGCAGAAGGCAAATCTGTTTCCATTAAAAGCCCCCCGCCCCCTCCTGTTTGGTCATCTGATTTGGCTCTATTGATTCTGAAGCTTCCTGAGGTGAGTCCTGACCTGCCGTGTTGGCTGAGCTGAAGCTAGGTTGCTGGGTTCCCATTGAGCTATCTCTGCCACCCTGACTACACATCTTGACAACCTTACAATAGATTTAACCCGCTTTTGCCTGAGTTCTTGAATTTCTACCATGTGGAGGCAAAATGGCTGCACTATGTCAGCGGTTATGTCAACGCGTACGATACCGGAGACAGATTTTGGTGACTGGTCCACGTACTACAGTCTTTGCTTTGTTGGTTCCTGGGGTTTTGACAGCCCCTCCTGTATGTATGCTTGATGTAGAAAGCAGAAACCAGGCCATCGACACATTTGCTGCTGTGCAAGTCTTGGGTTGCTGTTTCCTTAATGTTGCCTATTCATGGCAAATAGGACGATCCCCACTCTCTGTATCCTCCCCTGTATCCTCCCCTGTATCCTCATGCTGAAACACTGGCCTATCAAATAAATGTAATCAAATTGTATTAGTCACATACAGTTTACAGCAGGTATAAATGTACAACAAAACGCTCCCTCAACAATGCAGTACATTAGTCAATAACAATACGCACAATGAAATAGTCAAACATAACAAGTTGTAGTAATAATGGATTGGATGTACATTGCTTTTACAAACATAAAGTGGGTAGTGACTAGGTCATGCAGGGCATGTCTTAATACCTGAATAATAGCAGAACATCTTCCACAAACTCAAACATACTTGTTGTTGTTTCAGAGTAAGAACCAGCCCCACAGGAGAGGGGAGTATAATGTTTACAGCACCTTCCAGAGCCACGAGCCTGAGTTTGACTACCTGAAGAGCCTGGAGATCGAGGAGAAGATCAACAAGATACGATGGCTGCCTCAACAGAACGCTGCCTACTTCCTCCTCTCCACCAATGGTGAGCCACTTCCTCCTCTCCACCAATGGCAAGCCACACTGCTAGTCCTAGTGAAATCTAGGAAGGAACAGGCGTTATGTGAGCAGAGTCGTGCCTATTCGTTCTAAAATGCTCTTGGTTGCACGTTGGTGGCGCACCTTCTACTCCTGTTTGTTCTAGTGATATCAGCATATCTAACTGCTCACTAGACCAGTCGATGTTAATGTTTGTTAATGGTTCCAATACCGTCATTACATTATTTATTGTGTTGTAAGGCCCATTCATGTTAGCCAAGCAGCTGTTTTATGTTGAGTTAAGTGCCACCAGAGACAGGAAGTGACCTTTACAATACTGCCGTACCTTTCCTTTCGCCTTTCAGTCAATGTATTAGACGGGGAACTTGAATCAGCACAGTGACTCCTGGACATCAGTGGAACAAGCTAGGCTAGCATCAGGAACTTTGATCAGGTTAATTGGAGGCTGATATATTTCTTATCTATTTATGTCATGCCAAACCTCAGCAGTGGCCTGCTTCCAATACTGTAGCAGCACAGCAGACTACTGAGTCCCCCTCCTCTCCTTAGTACAGATGGCCAGCCAGTCAGCCAGGCCATCACACCTTTCCTTTAGCCAATCCCAAGCCTGCTGTTACTCATCCCTCTCTCCCCTCCTCCACCCCTCCCTCCCCTCCTTCCTCCTCCTCCTCCTCTCCTCCCTGCAGATAAAACAGTGAAGCTGTGGAAGGTCAGTGAGCGGGACAAGAGACCGGAGGGCTACAACCTGAAGGACGAGGAAGGGAGGATCCGTGACCCCACCACCATCACTGCCCTGCGGGTAAGATGCCAACCCTTCCCCCGCTACAGTGTCACCACAGCCTGCCCGGTCATCTCTGTGCCCACATTTGCAGTGCTACATACAGAATTTGAATGCGTCTGTTTTCCTTCCTCTGGAAACCTGTGACATTATCTCTCCCCATGGCAGCCTAAGCCTCCATCTCTCCCAGTGCCACCGAGAGATTCAAGAAACCGGCCTGGTTTCAGATCTTGCCAAATGCACGTGTCTGTCAGTGTGGGGGTGGGGAGGGGATTGTCCGGTTCTTAGATGGGGGTGTGACACCAGGCACCCATGCTGCTGACCACACATTAGCCAGGTCCTGGGGTGCCCCATCTGTCTACACCAGCTTGTACCCAGGGGTCAGCATGGGGTCAAATATAGGGCTGGGCGATATATCAAATACATTTGATTAATTCATGTTTTTACGTGATATTCCAAATACCTGTATTGCAGAATCAAGGTTGTTTGTATTTTTCGTTTTTATGAGCGTCCTCTTGTTCTCATTGTTTTTTTGGTCTCGTCTCGTTCGCTCCTTCTGTGCTGTGCACCTTCCTATTTACACCAGAGATGTGTATATAATAATGATGCTAATGTCTCCGCCCTAACAATGGGAGTCGTTGTGCCAAAGGCGGGAAGGCAGGCGACAAGCTTAGGTTCAAAATAAGCGCATAGAAATGCATTGGGCTTATTTTGGACAGGTTTTGGTGAGAATGAAACCTCCGGCTTTGCGTCATTCTCCCAAGCCCCTCCCCCTACCACTCACAACAACAAAGATCAGTGATCACTTTTTCCTCTCTGACAAAGGGTTTCAACTCACTATTTGCATTTGAGGTTTGGTCCGACAGAATGGGTCATATGGACACCAAAACACATGGAGACATTATTTTACTGTTCTAGAGAAGGTAACCTTTCAAACCATACCCTGTTTATGTTTCAACTCCTCACATTTCGAGCAGAGCAGACACTACTAAAACGTATGTACCAATTGTAGTCAGGAAGCAGGTGCAGAAGGTTAGTTTAATAGTAAGAAGCATGAAGATGAACAAAACAGGAGAAGCATACAGATCGTAAATAAAACCAATACTGTCTAATGACTGAGGCTACTGAGGGCTAAGTAAAGGGAGAGTAATCGGGGTGATGATGAGGTCCAGGTGTGCGTAATGATGGGGACCAGGTGTGCGTGATGATGGGGACCAGGTGTGCGTGATGATGGGGACCAGGTGTGCGTAATGATAGGGACCAGGTGTGCGTAATGATGGGGACCAGGTGTGCGTAATGACGGGGAGCAGGTATGCGTAATGATGGGGAGCAGGTGTGCGTGATGATGGGACCAGGTGTGCGTGATGATGGGGACCAGGTGTGCGTAATGATAGGGACCCGGTGTGTGTAATGATGGGGACCAGGTGTGCGTAATGATGGGGACCAGGTGTGCGTAATTATAGGGACCAGGTGTGCGTAATGATGGGGACCAGGTGTGCGTGATTCTGGGGACCAGGTGTGTGTATTGATGGGGACCAGGTGTGCGTAATGATGGGGACCAGGTGTGCGTAATGATGGGGACCAGGTGTGCATAATGATGGGGACCCGGTGTGCGTAATGATGGGGACCAGGTGTGCGTAATAATAATTGCCAGGACCGGTGGTTAGTAGACCGGTGACGTCGAACGCCGGGGTCCCGGGAGTAGGCGTGACACCAATGAATATTCATTCTGGAAAATGAATGATCAGTTTGTCGTGCGAGCATTATGGTACCAATGCTAGCAGCATTTTAGTCAAATAAAGATTGTTATACAAGCTGTTTAGTGTAGATTATGATTATGATTTTTCAACGCCGATACCGATTATTGGACGATTTTTTGAATGTATTTGTAATAATGACAATTGCAACAATACTGAATGAACACTTATTTTAACTTTAATATAATACATCAATAGAAATCGATTTAGCCTCAAATAAATAATGAAACATGTTCAATTTGGTTTAAATAATACAAAAATGAAATGTTGGAGAAGAAAGTAAAAGTGCAATATGTGCTATGTAAGAAGGGAGACGGACAGACGGGTGCGTTCACAACAATTTGCCTTGTTAACTGAATTCACAGCTTGTGAAATTATACCTGGATCCAAATGGGCTAAACTTGAAATAAATAAATGAGTTAACTACTCACTAGCACGTGGGCTTGTGCTTGAGAGACTGTTTGTGAGACCAGTGTTGATTTTCTATAATGCCTGCTATATTATCAGTGATTATTCATGGTTCTGGTTATATTTATAACAAAAAGGGCATTTTTATAGACTGACCTGAAAGCCAGATCAGTGATTATTGCAAAAACAGCAGGTTAAACTATTTTTGATAGAATAATTAAATGATTAGTGGGTTTTATGGTTGTGTAAGGCTCATATTCAGCCTAGGTATCATTACAAAAACTCTGAATTCATTAGGTTATTGCTGACTGTTTTAAATGCTGTATAATTTAACTTTAAATTGTACAACAAAGCTTATTTAGAAAAAAAAACATTTAAACAAAAATCTAGATATATACAGTGAGATATGTGTTTTCAGCCCTAATCAAATATCAGCCCCGTCTCCATGGAAACACGGACAGCCGGATGTTAGTTACATGTTCATATCAGCTCCAACGGCAGCTTTCAGATGATAAGACCGTGATACCATACAGGTTATATCTGGTGCTTGTTGTGATACGTGAAAAAACAACCCAGAACAAACATCCTCTCCCTTTTCTTCACCACTCTTATAGATAAAAACATTTAAAAAGATAGTGAAATTGACACATTTTCCATTGTTCAAGAGCTCAGTCCTCCTCAGTAAATATAAGATTGATTTAGAAAAGTGAGCTGTGCAGAAACTATATCAATATTTGGACCCCTGGCTCGCCCCAATCATCCTTATCTCTTCATGCTCTTATTTTCCACTCTGGACCCAAATTGACCCTTACACAACACAGCCTTTGGAAATCAATAGGAATCACATGATGCCTGAGAGAGAGATGGGATTGTGAAACATAATGGAATGGGAACAAGCTGGTGGGAGGGAGGGACAGTGTTCCAGGTCTGCTCAGTTAGAGACTCCCAGGTTCACAGATGATTGGGACTCCTGGCTGTCAGTCATTCTGAGAGAAAACATGATGTCACCATTCAGAGAGGATGCAGAATTCACTGTCAGTCTGTCCCATTTCCCTGGCCTGCAGGGGACCTTACTGACTACACTGAATCCTCTTCCTCAGAACCACTGTGGGTTTAGGGTGAGACGGTACACTTGAAAGAGGATTTACTATCAATTTGGTTTGAGGGAAGAGGGGATACCTAATCAGTTGACCAACTGAATGCATTCAACTGAAATGTGTCTTCTGTATTTAATCCAACCCCTCCAATTCAGAGAGGTGTGGGGGGCTGCCTTAATCGACATCCATATTTTCGGCACCCGGGGAACAGTGGGTTAACTGTCTTGCACAGGGGCAGAACGACAGATTTTCATCTTGTCATGTCGGGGATTTGATCCAGGAACCTTTTGGTTCGTGGCCCAACGCTCTAACCACTAGGAAACCTGCCGCTGGGTTTGCTATGCGTCTCCTATCCTATCTCAAGTGAACATATCACCCGCTTGGATTGATTCACGTCCAGTTCTTTCTAATGAGTAATAGTTGTAGACGGAAGCAGTTCCTCTCAGTGCTGGCTGCTTCATCTGACGAACAGACATTGAGGTATGAGTTAATGACCTCAGCAGTCTCTGCAGCATGCTCCTCCTCCACCTCCGCTGTGTGATGTTGTGACCCTGGTGCTGAGAGACACTCATCATGCTAGCAGACTCATATCTGATAATCACATTGGCCGTGCTGTGCCAGGCTGGGCCCTGCCTGTGTCTGTGTGTGTGTGTGTGTGTGTGTGGGGGGGGGGGGGGGGGGGGGGGGTGACAGATGGTTTGTGATCCCTATCAGACAGCTACCCAATAATGGTCAGCCAAGCATTCGCCTCGCAGTGAGTGTACATCAGTGGACATGTCCCACTCCCCCTCTCTGTCACAAGATATCATATATCAGTGGACATGTCCCACTCTGTCACAAGATATCATATATCAGTGGACATGTCCCACTCCCCCTCTCTGTCACAAGATATCATATATCAGTGGACATGTCCCACTCCCTCTCTGTCACAAGATATCATACATCAGTGGACATGTCCCACTCCCCCTCTCTGTCACAAGATATGATATATCAGTGGACATGTCCCACTCCCCCTCTGTCACAAGATACCATATATCAGTGGACATGTCCCACTTCCTCTCTGTCACAAGATATCATATATCAGTGGACATGTCCCACTCTGTCACAAGATATCATATATCAGTGGACATGTCCCACTCCCCCTCTGTCACAAGATATCATATATCAGTGGACATGTCCCACTCCCCCTCTCTGTCACAAGATATCATATATCAGTGGACATGTCCCACTCCCTCTCTGTCACAAGATATCATATATCAGTGGACATGTCCCACTCCCTCTCTGTCACAAGATATCATATATCAGTGGACATGTCCCACTCCCCCTCTCTGTCACAAGATATCATATATCAGTGGACATGTCCCACTCCCCCTCTCTGTCACAAGATATCATATATCAGTGGACATGTCCCACTCCCTCTCTGTCACAAGATATCATATATCAGTGGACATGTCCCACTCCCCCTCTGTCACAAGATACCATATATCAGTGGACATGTCCCACTCCCTCTCTGTCACAAGATATCATATATCAGTGGACATGTCCCACTCCCCCTCTGTCACAAGATATCATATATCAGTGGACATGTCCCACTCCCCCTCTGTCACAAGATATCATATATCAGTGGACATGTCCCACTCCCCCTCTGTCACAAGATATCACTCTCCTCTCTCCCTCTTTCTCTCCCCTTCCTTCCCTCTCTCTCTGTCTCTCTCCCTGTTTCTCTATCTGTCTCTCTCTGTCTCTATCTCTGTCTGTTTATGTCTCTATCTCTGTCTGTTTATGTCTCCATCTGTCTCTCTGTGTTTCTCTGTCGCTATCTGTCTCTGTTTCTCTCTCTGTCTCTGTCTCTCTCCCTGTTTCTCTCTCTGTCTCTATCTGTCTCTCTCTGTCTCTATCTGTATCTGTCTCTATCTGTCTCTGTCTCTCTCTGTCTCTGTCTCTCTTGCTGTCTCTCTCCATGTCTCTCTCTGTATCTGTCTCTCTGTCTCTCTCTCTCTGTCTCTGTCTCTCTCCCTGTTTCTCTCTCTCTGTCTCTATCTGTATCTGTCTCTGTCTCTCTCTGTCTCTCTCCCTGTTTCTCTCTCTGTATCTGTCTCTCTCTCTCTGTCTCTCTCTCTTTCTCTCTCTGTCTCTCTCCCTGTTTCTCTATCTGTCTCTCTCTGTATCTGTCTCTGTCTCTCTCCCTGTTTCTCTCTCTGTCTCTAGCTGTCTCTCTCTGTATCTGTCTCTGTCTCTCTCCCTGTTTCTCTCTCTATCTCTATCTGTCTCTCAATTCAATTCAATTCAATTCAATTCAATTCAATTCAAGGGCTTTATTGGCATGGGAAACATGTGTTAACATTGCCAAAGCAAGTGAGGTAGACAACATACAAAGTGGATATATAAAGTGAAAAACAACAAAAATTAACAGTAAACATTACACATACAGAAGTTTCAAAACAGTAAAGACATTACAAATGTCATATGATATATATATACAGTGTTTTGACAATGTACAAATGGTTAAAGGACACAAGATAAAAATAAATAAGCATAAATATGGGTTGTATTTACAATGGGAGTTTGTTCTTCACTGGTTGCCCTTTTCTCGTGGCAACAGGTCACAAATCTTGCTGCTGTGATGGCACACTGTGGAATTTCACCCAGTAGATATGGGAGTTTATCAAAATTGGGTTTGTTTTCGAATTCTTTGTGGATCTGTGTAATCTGAGGGAAATATGTTTCTCTAATATGGTCATACATTGGGCAGGAGGTTAGGAAGTGCAGCTCAGTTTCCACCTCATTTTGTGGGCAGTGTGCACATTGCCTGTCTTCTCTTGAGAGCCTTGTCTGCCTATGGCAGTCTTTCTCAATAGCAAGGCTATGCTCACTGAGTCTCTCTTTCCTTAAGTATGGGTCAGTCACAGTGGTCAGGTATTCTGCCACTGTGTACTCTCTGTTTAGGGCCAAATAGCATTCTAGTTTGCTCTGTTTTTTTGTTAATTCTTTCCAGTGTGTCAAGTAATTTTTGTTTTCTCATGATTTGGTTGGGTCTAATTGTGCTGCTGTCCTGGGGCTCTGTGGGGTGTGTTTGTGTTTGTGAACAGAGCCCCAGGACCAGCTTGCTTAGGGGACTCTTCTCCAGGTTCATCTCTCTGTAGGTGATGGCTTTGCTATGGAAGGTTTGGGAATCGCTTCCTTTTAGGTGGTTGTAGAATTAAATGGCTCTTTTCTGGATTTTGATAATTAGTGGGTATCGGCCTAATTCTGCTCTGCATGCATTATTTGGTGTTCTACGTTGTACACTGGGGATATTTCTGCAGAATTCTGCATGCAGTCTCAATTTGGTGTTTGTCCCATTTTGTGAAATCTTGGTTGGTGAGCGGACCCCAGACCTCACAACCATAAAGGGCAATGGGCTCTCTGACTGATTAAAGTATTTTTAGCCAGATCCTAATTGGTATGTTGAATTTTATGTTCCTTTTGATGGCATAGAATGCCCTTCTTGCCTTGTCTCCTAGATCGTTCCCAGCTTTGTGGAAGTTACCTGTGGCGCTGATGTTTAGGCCAAGGTGTGTGCTCTAGGGCAATGGTGTCTAGATGGAATATGTATTTGTGGTCCTGGCGACGTGACCTTTTTTGGAACACCATTATTTTGGTCTTACTGAGATTTACTGTCAGGGCCCAGGTCTGACAGAATCTGTGCAGAATATCTAGGTGCTGCTGTAGGCCCTCCTTGGTTGGTGACAGAAGTACCAGATCATCAGCAAACAGTAGACACTTGACTTCAGATTCTAGTAGTGTGAAGCCTGGTGCTGCAGACTTTTCTAGTGCCCGCGCCAATTCGTTGATATATATGTTGAAGAGGGTGGGGCTTAAGCCGCATCCCTGTCTCAACCCACGGCAACGTGGGAAGAAATGTGTGTTTTTTGACCATTTTAACCGCACACTTGTTGTTTGTGTACATGGATTTTATAATGTCGTATGTTTTAGCCCCAAAACCACTTTCCATCCATTTGTATAGCAGACCCTCATGCCAAATTGAGTCGAAGGCTTTTTTTGAAATCAACAAAGCATGAGAAGACTTTGCCTTTGTTTTGATTTGTTTGGTTGTCAATTAGGGTGTGCAGGGTGAATACATGGTCTGTTGTACGATAATTTGGTTAAAAGCCAATTTGACATTTGCTCAGTACATTGTTTTCATTGAGGAAATGTACGAGTCTGCTGTTAATGAATATGCAGAGGATTATCCCAAGGTTGCTGTTGACGCATATCTCACGGTAGTTATTGTGGTCAAATTTGTCTCCACTTTTGTGGAATGGGGTGATCAGTCCTTGGTTCCAAATATTGGGGAAGATGCCAGAGCTAAGGATGATGTTAAAGAGTTTTAGTATAGCCAATTGGAATTTGTTGTGTGTATATTTGATCATTTCATTAAGGATACCATCAACACCACATGCCTTTTTGGGTTGGAGGGTTTTTATTTTGTCCTGTAGCTCATTCAAGGTAATTGGAGAATCCAGTGGGTTCTGGTAGTCTTTAATAGTTGATTCTAAGATTTGTATTTGATCCTGTATATGTCTTTGCTCTTTATTCTTTGTTATAGAGTCGGCAGGATAGCCTAGTGGTTAGAGTGTTGGACTAGTAACCGGAAGGTTGCAAGTTCAAATCCTGAGCTGACAAGGTACAGGCAGTTAACCCACTGTTCCTAGGCTGTAATTGAAAATAAGAATTTGTTCTTAACTGACTTGCCTAGTTAAATAAAAAATAGAGCCAAAAATATTGGAGAAGTGGTTTACACATACATCTCCATTTTGGATAGATAATTCTTTGTGTCGTTGTTTGTTTAGTGTTTTGCAATTTTCCCAGGAGTGGTTATAGTCTATGGATTCTTCAATTGCATTGAGCTGATTTCTGACATGCTGTTCCTTCTTTTCCCGTAGTATATTTCTGTATTGTTTTAGTGATTCACCATAGTGAAGGCGTAGACTCAGGTTTTCCGTGTCTCTATGTTTTTGGTTGGACAGGTTTCTCAATTTCTTTCTTAGATTTTTGCATTCTTCATCAAACCATTTGTCATTGTTGTTCATTTTCTTCGGTTTTCTATTTGAGATTTTAGATTTGATAGGGAAGCTGAGAGGTCAAATATACTGTTAAGATTTTCTACTGCCAAGTTTACACCTTCACTATTACAGTGGAACGTTTTACCCAGGAAATTGTCTAAAAGGGATTGAATTTGTTGTTGCCTAATTGTTTTTTGGTAGGTTTCCAAACTGCATTCCTTCCATCTATAGCATTTCTTAATGTTACTCAGTTCCTTTGGCTTTGATGCCTCATGATTGAGTTTTGCTCTGTTCAAGTAGACTGTGATTTTGCTGTGGTCTGATAGGGGTGTCAGTGGGCTGACTGTGAACGCTCTGAGAGACTCTGGGTTGAGGTCAGTGATAAAGTAGTCCACAGTACTACTGCCTAGAGATGAGCTATAGGTGTACCTACCACAGGAGTCCCCTCGAAGCCTACCATTGACTATGTACATACCCAGTGTGCGACAGAGCTGTAGGAGTTGTGACCCGTTTTTGTTGGTTATGTTGTCATAGTTGTGTCTAGAGGGGCATATGGGGGAGGGAGTGCTGTCACCTGCAGGCAGGTGTTTGTCTCCCTGTGTTCTGAGGGTGTCAGGTTCTTGTCCGGTTCTGGCGTTTAAGTCGCCACAGACTAGTACGTGTCCCTGGGCCTGGAAATGATTGATTTCCCCCTCCAGGATGGAGAAGCTGTTAAAATATAGGGATTCTAGTGGGGGGATATAGGTAGCACACAGGAGGACATTTTTCTCTGTTAAGTTAATTTCCTTTTGAATTTCTAGCCAAATGTAAAATGTTCCTGTTTTGATTAATTTAATGAGTTAGGTCTGCTCTATACCAAATTAGCATACCCCCTGAGTCCCTTCCCTGTTTCACACCTGGTAGTTTGGTGGATGGGACTACCAGCTCTCTGTAACCTAGAGGGCAACCAGTGGGTCCGTCTCTTCTATACCAGGTTTCTTGCAGGATGACAATGTCTATATTACCGATTTCCGGGTTCCTGCTCTTTAGGCCAAAGGCAGATGACCTCAGGCCTGGGATATTCCAGGATAATATAGTGAAGGATTTGTGTTCCATAAAGTGTCCAATGTTGTTGGTCGTGGTTTGGCCTCAGGCCAGTAAGTGTGAGCAGAGCCTGCTGAGCATCTGGTACATGCCATTGGCCTGGGCGAGTGTAAGAGTGGGGGTTGGGCCTGTTTGCCCGCTCACTACCTGAGCGTATGTGTGACTTCCATGTTGAGGCCCACTTTGCGGGGGTGGGGTGCATGGGGTGGGCAGGAGGGGCATAGATCTGATCTGAAGGGGCCTAAATGGGGTGTGGGCATGGTTGACATGGGGGGGTGTTGATTGGTTGGGGTGTGTGTGTGGATGTGGCTGGGGGTGCTGTGGTCTGGATGTAAGTCCTTTTGGCGTGGGTCCTCTATGTCTAGGTCCAGGGGGGGGGGGGGGGGGGGGGGTCTGGGAGGGGGTCTCTCTGGTCTGGGTGGGGTGTCTATTGATCTGTTGCTCCTGTGTGAATTGTTGGGGATACATTTGAGAGTGATGTCCTTTAGAGTCCGGGCAAAGGTGGGCACTGCTGCCTTGTAGCGGTGGACCTGTTCAAGTCCAGGGTGGAGTGGTGGGCCAGGAAAACATTTGGTTCTGTCTCTATCTGTCTCTCTCCCTGTTTCTCTCTCAGCTGAATATTTTTTGCTTTCCCCCTCTCTGTGCTGAGCCTATAGACCATTAGAGAATGAGGGATTATGGCTGAGAACTGTAGAAATCTCATTCTAAGTGTAAAGTGTGTGGTATGTGTGCGTGTGTATGTGTGTCTGTGGGGAGACAGGCAGGGGGGGGCATTTATCACTGCACAGACAGGATAAAAATGTGTGTGTGTGTGTGCACACTGCCAGTGTGTGCACGTGCGTGTGCCAGTATGCGTGTGTGCATGTCTGACTGGGGCATCACAGAGAGACAGGGGCATCACAGAGAGACTGGGGGATCACAGAGAGACTGGGGCATCACAGAGAGACTGGGGCATCACAGAGAGACTGGGGGATCACAGAGAGACTGGGGGATCACAGAGAGACTGGGGGATCACAGAGAGACTGGGGGATCACAGAGAGACTGGGGTATCACAGAGAGACAGGGGCATCACAGAGAGACAGGGGCATCACAGAGAGACTGGGGGATCACAGAGAGACTGGGGTATCACAGAGAGACTGGGGCATCACAGAGAGACAGGGGCATCACAGAGAGACAGGGGCATCACAGAGAGGCAGGGGCATCACAGAGAGACTGGGAGATCACAGAGAGACTGGGGCATCACAGAGAGTAGTACTGTAGACTACTTCATCACTGACCACAACCCAGAGTCTCTCAGAGCGTTCACAGTCAGCCCACTGACACCCCTATCAGACCACAGCAAAATCACAGTCTACTTAAACAGAGCAATACTCAATCATGAGGCATCAAAGCCAAAGGAACTGAGTAACATTAGGAAATGCTATAGATGGAAGGAATGCAGTTTGGAAACCTACCAAAAAACAATTAGGCAACAACAAATTCAATCCCTTTTAGACAATTTCCTGGGTAAAACGTTCCACTGTAATAGTGAAGGTGTAAACTTGGCAGCAGAAAATCTTAACAGTATATTTGACCTCTCAGCTTCCCTATCAAATCTAAAAATCTCAAATAGAAAACCGAAGAAAATGAACAACAATGACAAATGGTTTGATGAAGAATGCAAAAATCTAAGAAAGAAATTGAGAAACCTGTCCAACCAAAAACATAGAGACACGGAAAACCTGAGTCTACGCCTTCACTATGGTGAATCACTAAAACAATACAGAAATACACTACGGGAAAAGAAGGAACAGGATGTCAGAAATCAGCTCAATGCAATTGAAGAATCCATAGACTCTAACCACTTCTGGGAAAATTGGAAAACACTAAACAAACAACAACACAAAGAATTATCTATCCAAAATGGAGATGTATGGGTAAACCACTTCTCCAATCTTTTTGGCTCTATAACAAAGAATAAAGAGCAAAAACATATACATGATTAAATACAGATCTTAGAATCAACTATTAAAGACTACCAGAACCCACTGGATTCTCCAATTACATTGAATAAGTTACAGGACAAAATAAAAACCCTCCAACCCAAAAAGGCCTGTGGTATTGATGGTATCCTCAATGAAATGATCAAATATACAGACAACAAATTCCAATTGGCTATACTAAAACTCTTTAACATCATACTTAGCTCTGGCATCTTCCCCAATATTTGGAACCAAGGACTGATCACCCCAATCCACAAAAGTGGAGACAAATTTGACCCCAATAACTAACGTGGAATATGTGTCAACATTAACCTTGGGAAAATCCTCTGCATTATCATTAACAGCAGACTCGTACATTTCCTCAATGAAAACAATGTACTGAGCAAATGTCAAATTGGCTTTTTACCAAATTACCGTACAACAGACCATGTATTCACCCTGCACACCCTAATTGGCCACCAAACAAACCAAAACAAAGGCAAAGTCTTCTCATGCTTTGTTGATTTCAAAAAAGCCTTCGACTCAATTTGGCATGAGGGTCTGCTATACAAACTGATGGAAAGTGGTGTTGGGGGTAAAACATACGACATTATAAAATCCATGTACACAAACAACAAGTGTGCGGTTAAAATTGGCAAAAAACACACACATTTCTTCACACAGGGTCGTGGGGTTAGACAGGGATGCAGCTTAAGCCCCACCCTCTTCAACATATATATCAACGAATTGGCACGGGCACTAGAAAAGTCTGCAGCACCAGGCTTCACACTACTAGAATCCGAAATCAAATGTCTGCTGTTTGCTGATGATCTGGTGCTTCTGTCACCAACCAAGGAGGGCCTACAGCAGCACCTAGATATTCTGCACAGATTCTGTCAGACCTGGGCCCTGACAGTAAATCTCAGTAAGACCAAAATAATGGTGTTCCAAAAAAGGTCCAGTCACCAGGACCACAAATACAAATTCCATCTAGACACTGTTGCACTAAAGCACACAAAAAACTATACATACCTTGGCCTAAACATCAGCGCCACAGGTAACTTCCACAAAGCTGTGAACGATCTGAGAGACAAGGCAAGAAGGGCATTCTATACCATCAAAAGGAACATAAATGTCAAAATACCAATTAGGATTTGGCTAAAAATACTTGAATCAGTCATAGAGCCCATTGCCCTTTATGGTTGTGAGGTCTGGGGTCCGCTCACCAACCAAGACTTCACAAAATGGGACAAACACCAAATTGAGACTGCACACAGAATTCTACAAAAATATCCTCAGTGTACAACGTAGAACACCAAATAATGCATGCAGAGCAGAATTAGGCCGATACCCACTAATTATCAAAATCCAGAAAAGAGCCGTTAAATTGTATAACCACCTAAAAGGAAGCGATTCCCAAACCTTCCATAACAAAGCCATCACCTACAGAGAGATGAACCTGGAGAAGAGTCCCCTAAGCAAGCTTGTCCTGGGGCTCTGTAGGGTGTGTTTGTGTTTGTGAACAGAGCCCCAGGACAACAGCACAATTAGACCCAACGAAATCATGAGAAAACAAAAAGATAATTACTTGACACATTGGAAAGAATTAACAAAAAAACAGAGCAAACTAGAATGCTATTTGGCCCTACACAGAGAGTACACAGTGGAATACCTGTGACTGACCCAAACTTAAGGAAAGCTTTGACTATGTACAGACTCAGTGAGCATAGCCTTGCTATTGAGAAAGGCCGCCGTAGGCAGACATGGCTCTCAAGAGAAGACAGGCTATGTGCTCACTGCCCACAAAATGAGGTGGAAACTGAGCTGCACTTCCTAACCTCCTGCCCAATGTTTGACCATATTAGAGAGACATATTTCCCTCAGATTACACAGATCCACAAAGAATTCGAAAACAAATCCAATTTTGGAAAACTCCCATATCTACTGGGTGAAATTCCACAGTGTGCCATCACAGCAGCAAGATTTGTGACCTGTTGCCACGAGAAAAGGGCAACCAGTGAAGAACAAACACCATTGTAAATACAACCCATATTTATGCTTATTTATTTTATCTTGTGTCCTTTAACCATTTGTAAATTGTTAAAACACTGTATATATATAATATGACATTTGTAATGTCTTTATTGTTTTGAAACTTCTGTATGTGTAATGTTTACTGTTAATTGTTATTGTTTTTCACTTTATATATTCACTTTATATATTATCTACCTCACTTGCTTTGGCAATGTTTACACATGTTTCCCATGCCAATAAAGCCCTTGAATTGAATTGAATTGACAGGGGCATCACAGAGAGACAGGGGCATCACAGAGAGACTGGGGGATCACAGAGAGACTGGGGCATCACAGGGGGATCACAGAGAGACTGGGGGAGGGTCTCTATCAATAACATATGCAACACCTGCCAGCTCCACACAAATGAAAGAGTAGTCAGTGCTACTGGCTGACCTGTATACATTACAAACCTTTTTTTGGTATCAAGATACACTACATGACCAAAAGTATATGGACACCTGCTCGTCGAACATCTCATTCCTAAATCATCGTTATTAATATGGAGTTGGTCCTCCCTTTGCTGCTATGACAGCCTCCACTCCTCTGGGAAGGCTTTCCACTAGATGTTGGAACATTGCTGCTATGACAGCCTCCACTCCTCTGGGAAGGCTTTCCACTAGATGTTGGAACATTGCTGCTATAACAGTCTCCACTCCTCTGGGAAGGCTTTCCACTAAATGTTGGAACATTGCTGCTATGACAGCCTCCACTCCTCTGGGAAGGCTTTCCACTAGATGTTGGAACATTGCTGCTATGACAGTCTCCACTCCTCTGGGAAGGCTTTCCACTAGATGTTGGAACATTGCTGCTATGACAGCCTCCACTCCTCTGGGAAGGCTTTCCACTAGATGTTGGAACGTTGCTGCGAGAACTTGCTTCCATTCAGTCACAAGCGCATTAGTGAGGTCGGGCACTGATGTTGGACGATTAGGCCTGGCTCGTAGTCAGCGTTCTAATTCATCCCAAAGGTGTTCGATGGGGTTGAGGTCAGGGCTCTGTGCAGTTTAGTCAAGTTCTTCCACACAGATCTCGACAAGCCATTTCTGTATGGACCTCACTTTGTGCACGGGTCATTGTCATGCTGAAACAGGAAAGGACCTTCCCCAAACTGTTGCCACACAGTTGGAAGCACATCATCGTCTAGAGTGCCATTGTATACTGTAGCATTAAGATTTCCCTTCACTGGAACTAAGGGGCCTAGCCTGAACCATGAAAAACAGCCCCAGAGCATTAATCCTCCTCCACCAAACTTGACAGTTGGCAGTATGCATTGGGGCAGGTAGCGTTCTCCTGGCATCCGCCAAACCCAGATTTGTCCGTCGGAATGCCGGATGGTAAAGCGTGATTCATCACTCCAGAGAACGTGTTTCCACTGCTCCAGAATCCAATGGCGGCGAGTTTTACACCACTCTACCCGACGCTTGGCATTGTGCATGGTGATTTTAGGCTTGTGTGCAGCTGCTCGGCCATGGAAACCCAATCCATAAAACTCCCAACAAACAGTTATTGTGCTGACGTTGCTTCCAGAGGCAGTTTGGTACTCGCTAGTGAGCTTTGCACCCGAGGACAGACGATTTGTACGCGCTTCAACACTAGGCGGACACGTTCTGTGAGCTTGTGTGGCCTGCCACTTTGCGGCTGAGCTGTTGTTGCTCCTAGACGTTTCCACTTCACAATAACAGCACTTACAGGTGACCGGGACAGCTCTAGCAGGGCAGAGATTTGATGAACTGACTGTTGGAAAGGTGGCATCCTATGACGGTGCCATGTTGAAAGTCACTGAGCTCTTCAGTAAGGCCATTCTGCTGACAATGTTTGTCTTTGGAGATTGCATGGCGGTGTGCTCGATTTTATATAAAGTTGAAGTCGGTAGTTTACATACACTTAGGTTGGACTCATTAAAACTCGTTTTTCAACCACCTCACAAATTTCTTGTTAACAAACTATAGTTTGCCAACACACTGTCAATGACACTGTCTCTACTCCAGCCACTTTAATAATGGGAAATGATGTAAATATATCACTAGCCACTTTAAACAATGCTACCTTATATAATGTTACTTACCCTACATTATTCATCTCATGTGCATACGTAGATACTGTACTCTATATCATCGACTGCATCCTTATGTAATACATGTATCACTAGCCACTTTAACTATGCCACTTGGTTTGCATACTCATCTCATATGTATATACTGTACTCGATATCATCTACTGTATCTTGCCTATGCTGCTCTGTACCATCACTCATTCATATATCCTTATGTACATATTCTTTATCCCCTTACACTGTGTATAAGACAGTAGTTTTTTGGAATTGTTAGTTAGATTACTTGTTCGTTATTACTGCATTGTCGGAACTAGAAGCACAAGCATTTCGCTACACTCGCATTAACATCTGCTAACCATGTGTATGTGACAAATAAAATTGGATTTGATTTGATTTGATTTAGTTTTGGCAAGTCGGGTTAGGACATAATTTTTCTAGCAATTGTATACAGACAGATTATTTCACTTATAATTCACTGTATCACAATTCCAGTGGGTCAGAAGTTTACATACACTACACTACGGTTACATACACTGCAGTTTGCAACTGCACATGGGGACGAAGATCGTACTTTTTGATACATTTTCTCTGGTCTGATGAAACAAAAATAGAACTGTTTGGCCATAATGACCATCGTTATGTTTGGAGGAAAAAGGGGGAGGCTTGCAAGCCGAAGAACACCAGCCCAACCGTGAAGCACAAGGGTGGAAGCATCATCTTGTAGGGGTGCTTTGCTGCAAGAGGGACTGGTACACTTCACAAAATAGATGGCATCATAAGGAAAGAAAATGATGTGGATATATTGAAGCAACATCTCAAGACATCAGACAGGAAGTTAAAGCTTGGTTGCAAATGGTTCTTCCAGATGGACAATGACCACAAGCATATTCCACATAATACAGAATGACATAATACAGAACATCATTAGACAAGAACAGGACAGAACTACATACATTTAAAAAAAGGCACACATAGCCTACATATCAATGTATACACACAAACTATCTAGGTCCAATAGGGGAGAGGCGTTGTGCCGTGAGGTGTTGCTTTATCTGTTTTTTGAAACCAGGTTTGCTGTTTATTTGAGCAAAATTAGATGGAACGAAGTTCCATGCAATAAGGACTCTATATAATATTGTACCTTTTCTTCAATTTGTTCTGGATTTGGGGACTATGAAAGACAACCTGGTGGCATGTCTGGTGGGATAAGTGTGGGATTTTCAACACATGAATGTTTCTTATAAAAAGAAGAAGTGATAGTATATAGTATATATTCTATATACTTCCGGCCCGTCCTTGGACACTGTGCTATCTAACCTCCAAACGAGCTTCAATGCCATACAACACTCCTTCCGTGGCCTCCAACTGCTCTTAAACGCTAGTAAAACCAAATGCATGCTTTTCAACCGCCCAATTTTTCAGTTTTTGATTTGTTAAAAAAGTTTGAAATATGCAATAAATGTCGTTCCACTTCATGATTGTGTCCCACTTGTTGTTGATTCTTCACAAAAAAATACAGTTTTATATCTTTATGTTTGAAGCCTGAAATGTGTCAAAAGGTCGCAAAGTTCAAGGGGGCCGAATACTTTCGCAAGGCACTGTATATAGACTTTTTTTTCTACTGTGTTATTGACTTGTTAATTGTTTACTCCATGTGTAACTCTGTGTTGTCTGTTCACACTGCTATGCTGTATCTTGGCCAGGTCGCAGTTGCAAATGAGAACTTGTTCTCAACTAGCCTACCTGGTTAAATAAAGGTGTTCTCAACTAGCCTACCTGGTTAAATAAAGGTGTTCTCAACTAGCCTACCTGGTTAAATAAAGGTGAAATAAAATAAAAATAATATAACATTTATATCAGCCCTTTGATTACAATTAAGAGCAAAACGTGCTGCTCTGTTCTGGGCCAGCTGCAGCTTAACTAGTTCTTTCCGGGCAGCACTGGACCACACGACTGGACAATAATCGAGATGAGACAAAACTAGAGCCTGCAGAACTTGCTTTTCGGAGTCTGGTGTCAACAAAGCAGAGCATCTCTTTATTATGGACAGACCTCTTCCTATCTTTACAACCATTGAATCTATATGTTTTGACCATGACAATCTAAGGTAAGGCCAAGTAATTTAGTCTCCTCAACTTATTCAACAGCCACACCATTCATTACCAGATTCAGCTGAGGTCTAGCACTTAAGGAATGATTTGTACCAAATACAATGCTCTTAGTTTTAGAGATGTTCAGGACCAGTGTATTCCAAAACAGACTACAACTCTTTGTTGAGGGTTTCAGTGACTTCATTAGCTGTGCTTGCTGATGCGTATATAGGATCATGTGGCATCAAGCCTCCTGCTGATTCCCCTGAGTTGGCGTTACATTAGTCTAAATTGCGAGGAGCATTCGAAGAAAAGTCTGGAACATTTGTAGAGGAATGAGCCCATGAACTGTGTGTGTGGCAGACAAGGCACTGCGCAGTGGGGTCTGGGTCTCTGTGGGGGCCCCCTGCCGTGTGGCGGGTGTGTAGGGGCCCTGGCTGAGATTTGCCGTCATTAAGGGCCCCTACTCCCTGTGATATGGGGCTACTCATTATGGCTGTAGGAGCTCAGTCTGAGACATGAACAGCCAATACTGAAATACTGGTTCTCTCTCTCTGTCTCTCTCTCTCTCTCTGTCTCTCTCTCTCTCTCCTACTCTCTCTCTCTCTCTCTCTCTCTCTGTCTCTCTCTGTCTCTCTCTCTGTCTCTCTCTGTCTCTCTCTCTGTCTCTCTCTCTCTCCTACTCTCTCTGTCTCTCTTCCAGGTACCAGTGCTGCAGCCCATGGACCTGATGGTGGAAGCCACTCCCAGGCGAGTATTCTCCAATGCCCACACGTACCACATCAACTCCATCTCTGTGAACAGTGACTACGAGACCTACATGTCCACAGATGACCTGAGAATTAACCTGTGGAACCTGGAGATCACCAACCGAAGTTTCAGTATCCTTCTCTCAACAATCATAGACTGCTAGACTGATGGCTATAAGGAGCTCATATTAAGAGGTTGTCTCACTGGATTTGATTTCTTTCTTCTGTCTGTCATCTGCATCCCCTCCCAGAAGCCAACGAGGTCATCTTAAAACAGGAACACATCCCCATCGATCAACATTGATTTTCACTTTGAGGTTCCCTGTGGATCACAGATGAGATGCCCTATGGACAGCAGATTGGATGACTGAGCTGTGGGGCCCTGGGCACATATTGAGCTTCTTATTTACTGAGCCTCGTTACTCTATCAATCACAGTGCTGCTGGCTGACCAGGCTCTCCTGAGTTGTCACTGAGGAACCTGCTGTCATTTCCCTCACTCGGACCATTTCCCTCACTCGAACCATTTCCCTCACTCGGACCATTTCCCTCACTCGTACCATTTCCCTCACTCAACCCATTTCCCTCACTCGAACCATTTCCCTCACTCGAACCATTTCCCTCACTCGGACCATTTCCCTCACTCGATCCATTTCCCTCACTCGGACCATTTCCCTCACTCACACCATTTCCCTCACTCGAACCATTTCCCTCACTCGGACCATTTCCCTCACTCGGACCATTTCCCTCACTCGGACCATTTCCCTCACTTGAACCATTTCCCTCACTCGTACCATTTCCCTCACTCGTACCATTTCCCTCACTCTCACCATTTCCCTCACTCACACCATTTCCCTCACTCGATCCATTTCCCTCACTCAGACCATTTCCCTCACTCGTACCATTTCCCTCACTCACACCATTTCCCTCACTCGGACCATTTCCCTCACTCGAACCATTTCCCTCACTCGGACCATTTCCCTCACTCGAACCATTTCCCTCACTCGGACCATTTCCCTCACTCGAACCATTTCCCTCACTCGGACCATTTCCCTCACTCGGACCATTTCCCTCACTCACACCATTTCCCTCACTCGAACCATTTCCCTCACTCGAACCATTTCCCTCACTCACACCATTTCCCTCACTCGATCCATTTCCCTCACTCGGACCATTTCCCTCACTCACACCATTTCCCTCACTCGGACCATTTCCCTCACTCGAACCATTTCCCTCACTCGGACCATTTCCCTCACTCGAACCATTTCCCTCACTCGGACCATTTCCCTCACTCGAACCATTTCCCTCACTCGGACCATTTCCCTCACTCGGACCATTTCCCTCACTCGGGCCATTTCCCTCACTCGAACCATTTCCCTCACTCGAACCATTTCCCTCACTCGAACCATTTCCCTCACTCGGACCAGCGTTGTCTTTTGCTCTTCATTTTTCTCAAGCTGTTTTATTGTTTTCATTTCCTTATTTTTTTGCTTCTAATGTGTTGCTATGGTCCTTTCCTTCTCTTGTCCAATAGTTACTTTAAAGTCTCAAACTGTACGCTGTGAATTACATCCAGTACTCCTCTATGTGGGTGGAGTTCCTTCACCCCAACACCTCAGACATCGTGGACATCAAGCCGGCTAACATGGAGATGCTGACGGAGGTGATCACAGCAGCAGAGTTCCAACCCAGCCAGTGTAACACCTTCGTTTACAGCAGCAGCAAGGGTTCCATCCGGCTGTGTGACATGAGGGCCTCAGCATTGTGTGACAACCACTCTAAATGTAAGGAGTCAGTCACATCCCAAACCACTCATATACTGAATATTGCCAGCAGGCTCTATTATAAGGGCCAGGAGTGTTTAGTTGACGAGGAACACCTCTGGACCTGAGTTGTCCCTGTACTGGTCAGGTCACATGATCAGAAAAACTCCTAGCCCTAGGCATAAGCACGGTGTCTATCGTAGGCTCTGAAGCCTCCCGTGTCTACTTCTGTTAATTGCTACTGTTCCACGTAGTCATTTGCCTCACAGTGATCTAATGAGTATTTGTGTGACGGGACCCAGCTGAGTGCTGGCACCGTGGTCGGGAACGTAATGTCTTGCTATATTTAGTTGAACCGATATTAAGCTGCAGGTGGACTTGTTTCTGTAGATATTATTGGAAAATAAGATTGTTGAGGTGGAAATGGAGGGAAACAGGGAGCGCAATGAGGCCAAGGGGGATTTTATCAATTTTTTTTCTCCCTCCAGTGGTTTTTGCCATCTTTCCATGGACTAGTTCTATTTAAATGGTGCATCAAAGTCCACAGGAGGCCGTTTGTATTCCTTCATGGCTCTGAGTTCATCCAAATCCCCACCAGTAGCCACACACACACCCACAGTGATATTGATGTTTCAAGGTCAGTCAAGGCACCATCCCCAAATCATCATTTTCCACCCTGCTGAACACATTGTCAGATCAAAGACAGACAGGTTTTTTTTCGGGGAACAAACACACAGCCTTATTATAATTCTTCAATGGCACATGTCTTGCATTTAATATCTTCCATAAGCTCGCAGTATTTGTGTGTTCAACTATTGCCTGTTAAAAGCTGCAGTTATCAGCCTGTTTGAGAGGCCCCAGTGGATATGGATCGACTCGTAAATAAGTTACATGGAGTATCAGTTCCCATAAGTGAATAATGATGTATTAATGTGTTTGCATTGAAAAATACGACCATTAATTACTTTATTACTGAGGAATAAATGTCTGCTGGCCTGAGAAATGGTTCTCTGCAACTATTTAGACTCATAATTCCTCTCTTTTACCCTTTGCATATGTAGCAGTTGTTTAGCAGAGCCAGCCAATGGCATACAATATCTGGTGCAGTGTGAAAGTGATCCATCAATCAACTGAAGCTGGAAGCCAGAGAGAGTTGCTCCTCCAGTGTTTTTGGGACAGATGTTAACGCGGCCTGGTCCTCTGTCTGTTCCCCCTGCAGTGTTCGAGGAGCCAGAGGACCCCAGTAACCGCTCCTTCTTCTCCGAGATCATATCGTCCATCTCAGACGTGAAGTTCAGCCACAGCGGCCGCTACCTGATGACACGGGACTACCTCACGGTCAAGGTGTGGGACCTCAACATGGAGAGCAAACCTCTGGAGACCTACCAGGTAGAGAATAGCACTCTCTCTCTCTCGTCACTTTTCTCTGTAAGCGTCAAGACCTTGATATGCCATAGATCACATCGTTTTCAATGATTTCTGCACAATCTTGCTGGGCACCAAAGAAATGATACATTGGAAACTAATACATCTCAATGGACTTTCTCTTCCAGGTCCACGACTACCTGAGGAGTAAGCTGTGCTCCCTGTATGAGAACGACTGCATCTTCGACAAGTTTGAGTGTGTCTGGAACGGGTCTGACAGGTCAGTCACAGCCTCTGTATTAGGATCAGTGGGACTGGATCTACTCATAGTTCACATCTACAGTGGGGCAAAAAAGTATTTAGTCAGCCACCAATTGTGCAAGTTCTCCCACTTAAAAAGATGAGAGGCCTGTAATTTTCAGCATAGGTACACTTCAACTATGACAGACAAAATGAGGGAAAAGAAATCCAGAAAATCACATTGAGATAAATGAGATTGATGTGTGTGTCCCCCTCCCTTCTCTCCGCAGTGTGATCATGACCGGCTCGTACAACAACTTCTTCCGTATGTTTGACCGCAACACCAAGCGTGACGTGACCCTGGAGGCATCGAGGGAGAACAGCAAGCCCCGGGCCATCCTGAAGCCCAGGAAGGTGTGTGTAGGGGGCAAGAGACGCAAGGACGAGATCAGCGTGGACAGCCTGGACTTCAGCAAGAAGATCCTGCACAGTGCCTGGCACCCCTCTGAGAACATCATCGCTGTGGCCGCCACCAACAACCTCTACATATTCCAAGACAAGGTCAACTAATGGATGGATGGATGGAGAGCAACACAGACCAGCATAGCGCCCCCTGACTGGCTGATCACACTCACCTGGGAGAGGGCCGCAAGGCTGGGAATCTCTGGCCGCACTGCAACTTATGAAGAGACACTGACAGCTTTGCAGTTCTCTTCTTTCGCTCCATCTCAGAGACTTGCACCCATGGTGTAAATCTAGGGTTGCCCTCTGTTGCATCCAGAACACTGAAGAACGATGGCTGTCAACATGTTTGTTTGTCCATTTAAAAAAAATGTTCACCCTCTTAAGTTGTTGCTGTAGTTTAAGGTTATGCACATAAATGCAGGGACGATACATTTTTGTTCCTTAGAAGCTTTGCATTGGGGAGATGAACTGAAGAGACTGGCTCTACAAACTCATAACCTTTGCATCCCTGATGACATGCCTAGACACTAGGGAGATGGTGTGCTCTTGATGTCCTCTGACCTCTCCTGCCCCTTCCGTTTCATTTATTTATTTATCTTCATGAAGGTTTTAAAACATGCAGAGGAAGCGATGTTACCGGGTAGTATTGATTAAAACAATGTAGCAAGCTTTTTGTTCCAATTTTTTAAAGAACTTTACAAAATGTCAAATAAAAATAAAATAATAGGTACATTAAATATTCATGTCTTTATTATGGGCTCAGTGATCCTGAGTTTAAACATTTAACTATTAACATATCACAGGACTGCATTGTTAAAAAAAGAAAAGTTGTCTTTATTCCAGTAAACATGTACAGAAAAAGCAACGCATCAAAATGAAACCACTGAGAAGAAACGTTAACATTCAAACTGTGAGTCGGTCGACGTCAACGACACCCTAAAAACAGTTACTAAGGCCTGCAATGCCTTGAGTCACAGAAACAGCAGAGTTCATCATTTACAGTTGTCTAACGTCATAGGTGGCTGCAGATGTACTACTACGCCGATCCCTTTGACCTCAGCTGAGCCAAAGGTCAGATGTCAGGGGTCAGAGCAGTGGCACATCATCAAGCCCTGTAGGCAGGAGAGGAGAGCCAGAGCTCTGCACTACTGACACTTGAATAAATACAGGGATGGATGTTCCAGGTTTACCACAAGGCATTAGGACATTACAGTTTAATACTGCACTAGAATAGGTGCAGGGCTGGTTCATGCTCAGGGTTTCTAGCAGTCTGTGGTCACTTGGTGGAGCGGCGTGTTGGCTCCGAGGCAGTGGGGGGAGGAGGGGGACCCCGGCGGTCAAGATCCTCAATGTAGAACATGAGGAGTTTTCTCCTCTCATCCGGGACACAGTCCAGCACCAGGTAACGCTTGTCATTCTGCAGAACCTTCTCCACATCCTTCAGGTGCTGGTCAGACTCCTGGAGCAACTTCCGCGACCTGAGGGGACGACAACATGGGGGGGGGGGGGGGGGTCAGTAAAGAGGCAATGCAGATGGACCAATAGCACCTCCTCCTGACTCAATTGATCTAATAATTCTTTTAAACTCCAGTCTTAAGTACACCTAATCCACACAAGAATAAATGCCATTAAAATGAACCAACCTGTGATACATATTCACCCAGCTACCAATGAAAGAATGTCACAATCCAGCCCGTTGCTGTACTCACCTGTACGTGATGAACTTGGTCTCTTTCAGAAGCGTTCTGAAGTCAGCTTTGGCGGTGATGTACTTGTCTTTGATGTAGTCCTCAAACTCCCTCTGTTTTTTCTACAAACCAAAAGAAGACGAACCGCTCAGCGTCTTTGCCTGGTGTTAACCGAGTACATGGGAGGCTGGCTGACTCAACCAGTAGAACACAGAGTACATGGGAGGCTGACTCAACCAGTAGAACACAGAGTACATGGGTGGCTGACTCAACCAGTAGAACACAGAGTACATGGGAGGCTGGCTGACTCAACCAGTAGAACACAGTACATGGGAGGCTGGCTGACTCAACCAGTAGAACACAGAGTACATGGGTGGCTGACTGACTCAACCAGTAGAACACAGAGTACATGGGAGGCTGGCTGACTCAACCAGTAGAACACAGAGTACATGGGTGGCTGACTGACTCAACCAGTAGAACACAGAGTACATGGGTGGCTGGCTCAACCAGTAGAACACAGAGTACATGGGTGGCTGACTCAACCAGTAGAACACAGCAAGGTAAAAGAGAAAGGTCTTACTCTGTCACTACTGGAGAACTTGATACAGCGAGGATCCTCTTTTATGATCTTCTTCACCTCCTTCCACGTGGTGGTCAGTGTGATCTGTGGCGAACACTCAATCAAAGCACGTACTACCAAGTCATCCGTCACAGGATAATAGTCTTATCTGAATGACATGCAGGTTTACAGTACCACCTTTATGGTGACACGTTAATGCACAGATGGACTGCGGTGAGTTTACATTTAATGCAGCTGTGTTGGTGTACATATGTGCCCTGTAATGAGAGCGTAAGCCCAGCCCAAACGTGGTCTCTCACCATGACGGTCTCGTCCAGTAGCTGTCTGAAGTTCTCCTTCTTCTTCTTGGAGAGCGCCTCAACGTGTTCGTTGAACAGTTTCTCCTTCTCGTCTCTCTCCAACAGAGAGGCGGACTCCCAGCGGTGGTCCTTACGCAGGTTACGGCGGGTGTCTGACCACGACGCGTCAGACGACCTCACCTGATCACAACACACACCAGAAGCATTAAGACCTGGCACATGGTTCCTCATCCACATAATACAAGTCTGGGCATTAACAAGGTCAATCTGAAAACAAAGGTTCCTGTCTTGTCTCTGATCTGCCCGGCTGAGACGATCTTCCAGTGGCCATATCAAACCGGGTTTCAAACCGGGTATCAAACCGGGTTTCAAACCGGGTTTCATCTAAATAAATAAAAGTTCTCAGCTACGAATGTAGTCCTGTCGGTGCCTTATTGGGGAAACCAACTTCAGCGGATGGTGTGAGCTCACCATGTCTGACATGAGGGCTCTGAAGTGCTGGATGGCTTCCTCCCTCTTGTGCTGCTCCCGCTCTCTGTCGATCTCCTTGGTCTGCTCAGAGCGGGCCTTCTGCACCTCGCGCTCCCTCTCCCTCAGACTGGCCTCTATCCTGGCTGCTCGCTCCATCTCCTTCTCCTTATCAGAGTCCATGTTCTGGCAGCAGAGACACACCATCAAATACATGTTCTGCAGCATTATCATATACACCGAGGCATGCAATCATTACAGGCATCATGACACCCATCACGCAAAGAGGCTAAACATACTAAGATTGTGGCACTGAATTGGGCTGGGTTAAATGTCAGATGACAAGCTGGAGTCAATGAGTATATGATCAGGAAGGGCAGCCTCTGATGTAATATCCTGTTCCTCCCACCTTGGCCTGCTTGTCCACATACTGCTTGTAGAGTTCCTCTCTGGTGTTGGAGCTCTCCACAGCCTTGTAGCGAGGGTCTCCCTCCAGCCTGTCCTTCACCTTGCTCCAGCGCTGCCCTCCGTCCAGCTGGTGGTCGCCAAGCAACTCAAAGAAGTCCTGCTTCACCTGGGACAGAGACCAGGTTTACAATAGGGACATACACACGATCAGATACTCCAAATGTCACCAGGTTTCACTAAGCACACCATCCAGGTATGTAGTTACCTGTCCAGCATATCACTTCCTCAGGCTACTGTTTTCAGTGGCCATGGAGGTTTCCAGACCAGCGCTCACCTTCTCTCCTCTGTTCTTGGAGTCCTCCTTCTCTTTCTTCTTGAGAGCGGTCATGAACTCGATAAAGATGGCCTCCCGGTCCTTCATCTTCTCTATGGCCTTGAACCGTGGGTCCTTGGCGTGCTTGGATGCAAACTCACTGAACGTTGTCCTGAAACAAACAACACAGCAACTCTTAGTTCCCTGAGAGACACTAGCCACCTGGCTGGTACCGTATTAACTAAACCACCTGGCTGGTACCGTATTAACTAAACCACCTGGCTGGTACCATATTGACTAAACCACCTGGCTGGTACCGTATTGACTAAACCACCTGGCTGGTACCGTATTAACTAAACCACCTGGCTGGTACCGTATTAACTAAGCCACCTGGCTGGTACCGTATTAACTAAACCACCTGGCTGGTACCGTATTAACTAAACCACCTGGCTGGTACCGTATTGACTAAACCACCTGGCTGGTACCGTATTGACTAAACCACCTGGCTGGTACCGTATTGACTAAACCACCTGGCTGGTACCGTATTGACTAAACCACCTGGCTGGTACCGTATTGACTAAACCACCTGGCTGGTACCGTATTAACTAAGCCACCTGGCTGGTACCGTATTAACTAGTGTTTGTAGTGAGGTCTGACCTGGCTGGTACTGTATTAACTAGTGTTTATAGTGAGGTCTGACCTGGCTGGTACCGTATTAACTAGTGTTTGTAGTGAGGTCTGACCTGGCTGGTACCTGGTACCGTATCAACTAGTGTTTGTAGTGAGGTCTGACCTGGCTGGTACCTGGTACCGTATCAACTAGTGTTTGTAGTGAGGTCTGACCTGGCTGGTACCGTATTAACTAGTGTTTATAGTGAGGTCTGACCTGGCTGGTACCGTATTGACTAAACCACCTGGCTGGTACCGTATTAACTAGTGTTTGTAGTGAGGTCTGACCTGGCTGGTACCGTATTGACTAAACCACCTGGCTGGTACCGTATTAACTAGTGTTTGTAGTGAGGTCTGACCTGGCTGGTACCTGGTACCGTATTAACTAGTGTTTGTAGTGAGGTCTGACCTGGCTGGTACCGTATTAACTAGTGTTTATAGTGAGGTCTGACCTGGCTGGTACCGTATTAACTAGTGTTTATAGTGAGGTCTGACCTGGCTGGTACCGTATTGACTAAACCACCTGGCTGGTACCGTATTAACTAGTGTTTGTAGTGAGGTCTGACCTGGCTGGTACCTGGTACCGTATTAACTAGTGTTTATAGTGAGGTCTGACCTGGCTGGTACCGTATTAACTAGTGTTTATAGTGAGGTCTGACCTGGTTGGTACCTGGTACCATATTAACTAGTGTTTATAGTGAGGTCTGACCTGGCTGGTACCTGGTACCGTATTAACTAGTGTTTATAGTGAGGTCTGACCTGGCTGGTACCGTATTAACTAGTGTTTATAGTGAGGTCTGACCTGGCTGGTACCGTATTAACTAGTGTTTATAGTGAGGTCCGACCTGGCTGGTACCGTATTAACTAGTGTTTGTAGTGAGGTCTGACCTGGCTGGTACCTGGTACCGTATTAACTAGTGTTTGTAGTGAGGTCTGACCTGGCTGGTACCGTATTAACTAGTGTTTATAGTGAGGTCTGACCTGGCTGGTACCGTATTAACTAGTGTTTATATTGAGGTCTGACCTGGCTGGTACCGTATTAACTAGTGTTTGTAGTGAGGTCTGACCTGGCTGGTACCTGGTACCGTATTAACTAGTGTTTATAGTGAGGTCTGACCTGGCTGGTACCGTATTAACTAGTGTTTATAGTGAGGTCTGACCTGGCTGGTACCGTATTAACTAGTGTTTATAGTGAGGTCCGACCTGGCTGGTACCGTATTAACTAGTGTTTGTAGTGAGGTCTGACCTGGCTGGTACCTGGTACCGTATTAACTAGTGTTTGTAGTGAGGTCTGACCTGGCTGGTACCGTATTAACTAGTGTTTATAGTGAGGTCTGACCTGGCTGGTACCGTATTAACTAGTGTTTATATTGAGGTCTGACCTGGCTGGTACCGTATTGACTAAACCACCTGGCTGGTACCGTATTAACTAGTGTTTGTAGTGAGGTCTGACCTGGCTGGTACCTGGTACCGTATTAACTAGTGTTTATAGTGAGGTCTGACCTGGCTGGTACCGTATTAACTAGTGTTTATAGTGAGGTCCGACCTGGCTGGTACCGTATTAACTAGTGTTTATAGTGAGGTCTGACCTGGCTGGTACCGTATTAACTAGTGTTTATAGTGAGGTCTGACCTGGCTGGTACCTGGTACCGTATTGACTAGTGTTTGTATTGAGGTCTGACCTGGCTGGTACCTGGTACCGTATTGACTAGTGTTTGTAGTGAGGTCTGACCTGACTGGTACCGTATTAACTAGTGGTTATAGTGAGGTCTGACCTGGCTGGTACCGTATTAACTAGTGTTTATAGTGAGGTCTGACCTGGCTGGTACCTGGTACCGTATTAACTAGTGTTTGTATTGAGGTCTGACCTGGCTGGTACCGTATTGACTAGTGTTTGTAGTGAGGTCTGACCTGGCTGGTACCGTATTAACTAGTGTTTGTAGTGAGGTCTGACCTGGCTGGTACCGTATTAACTAGTGTTTATAGTGAGGTCTGACCTGGCTGGTACCTGGTACCGTATTAACTAGTGTTTGTAGTGAGGTCTGACCTGGCTGGTACCTGGTACCGTATTAACTAGTGTTTGTAGTGAGGTCTGACCTGGCTGGTATCTGGTACCGTATTAACTAGTGTTTGTAGTGAGGTCTGACCTGGCTGGTATCTGGTACCGTATTAACTAGTGTTTGTAGTGAGGTCTGACCTGGCTGGTACCTGGTACCGTATTAACTAGTGTTTGTAATGAGGTCTGACCTGGCTGGTACCGTATTGACTAGTGTTTGTAGTGAGGTCTGACCTGGCTGGTACCGTATTGACTAGTGTTTGTAGTGAGGTCTGACCTGGCTGGTACCTGGTACCGTATTGACTAGTGTTTGTAGTGAGGTCTGACCTGGCTGGTACCGTATTGACTAGTGTTTGTAGTGAGGTCTGACCTGGCTGGTACCGTATTAACTAGTGTTTGTAGTGAGGTCTGACCTGGCTGGTACCTGGTACCGTATTGACTAGTGTTTGTAGTGAGGTCTGACCTGGCTGGTACCGTATTGACTAGTGTTTGTAGTGAGGTCTGACCTGGCTGGTACTGTATTAACTAGTGTTTGTAATGAGGTCTGACCTGGCTGTGAGCTTGGCCTCCTCCATCATCTTCCTGAACTCGTCCTTAGACTGCATCAGTTTATTCTTCTTCTCTTTTCTCTCCTCCTCAGCTCGGGTCTTCACATACTGGTCAAACACCTGCACAGGATCAGCAGACACACATGGAACAACAGTTAGCATAAATAAACACACAACTGGCAGATAACCCCTTGGGAAATACATATATTACCTGATTGTAGAGCTCTGACCTTTCCCCCATAGGGGGAAACAGCTCATATCATAATATGACTGAATATGGAAACAAATCAAATCGAAATTGATAAATGAGTTCTGTTAGTGTACAATACCTGCTTTCTTTCTTTGGGGTTAAGCAGCAGGTATCGCGGATCAAAAACTATCTTGTGCAGCTCTTTCTCCCACGTAGAGAACGCTGAGACCTGTGGGCGCGGGGTTTAGAGGGCGTGAGACCAGGCCAATCAAGGTGGGCTTCAACAACATTCACATAACACTTTCAGTCATCAGTCAAATTGATTTCCTTCGAGGGAAAATAATCCCCCGTCGGCCCAATCAATCCCCCTCAAATCTAAAAGGAATGAGTCACGTTTCCCTCCTCAAACTAGTGACACCCAAAGGAACAATACAGTGACATCAGAGCAATGTGCCATAAAGGCCTGCATCACGCCTGGTGGTGCTGTTGGAAAAGGCTGCAGACAGCAGCAACAATAACTCCCCTGCTGGGGAAGTTTAATACATTTTACGATCCATTTAATGTTTTAAAACTCTGCTTTGGATGGCATCAGAGTTGCAATATGCCTGTTTTGGTTCTGAACAACTGTTTCTAGGATAAAGAAGTTGATACATAATTAATGTAATACAGAAACAGGAAGCTGAACACATGAAATCTGATCCCAGATTAGAGGAGATGACAACACAATGACATTATCTACTCTGAAATCTGATCCCAAATTAGAGGAGATGACAACATAATGACATCAAGCTATTATCTACTCTGCATGCTAGTTTGTAAAGGACGACCCCGCCATTGGCAGGGTAGTCCTGGAGACATATAGATCTGATGAATGTTGGTAAAGGACGACCCCGCCATTGGCAGGGTAGTCCTGAAGACATACAGATCTGATGAATGTATTGGAAAAACCGAACACTGATCCAGTACAGCATGTGCATGTCATTTTCAAAGAAAGTCACCATTATGTACAATAAATAGATATCAAATCATTTCTTCCCTACAAAGAATAGTGAAATGTTAAATTCTTAGTCTATCATTACAATTCAACACTATTATAGATATGTACATAACATGTTTAACTAACTTTTATGAATGTACTTTTTGAACTATTACCAAAACATAAGCAGAAATGTACTTGTCAATCAACTGGGCATAAGATAGAAGTCAGGGATAGAGGCAGGAAGAACAGAAATTAAACACCAAAGACAAGGAGAATTAACTTAAGAGTGTACCTTGGTGGGCTTCCATTCAGATTAATGTGTCTAACGTTACAGTATTGCGTTGGATTGAAGTGTTTTACCCCTCTCTTCAGCAGCATGTCCCTGAACTGTGTCATGCGCTTCTCCAGGGGCACGATGGCCCGCTCTCGGGCCGCCTTCAGCTCTGCCTCCATGGCTGCCTCTTTCTCAGAGTCCGCCTCTTTCATCACTTCCTCCTTCCTGCAAGCAGAGGGAACACGTCAAGACCAAGGCACAGGGGAGGGTTAGTGATAGACCAGGGGGGGGGGGGGGGGGGGCTGGCCTGGGGTGCAACTTTACTTCTTCAATTGGGGAAATGATACAGTATGTTCTTCTATGTTCTCTACCCAGGTGTTCTGCTATACTTGACTGATCAATTATCAGCCATCTCTACCAAATGAGTGGACTCCAAATGATACAAGTTGGGTGTTGCACAGGTCCTACAGCTTTTAAAGATTGAGAGGGGGAGGATTTGTCAAATACCTGACCACTGATATTCACGGTCTTGGATTTGTATTCAGTGTTCCATTATCACATATAGCTATGTCGAGACGGGGCGGGGAACGTCTTCATTTGCTCATTGGGGTTCCTAAAGCAGTAGTTCTAGAAGAAGGAGGTCAAGCAAGGTGGTTACCTTGGAGGCCCATGTTGGCATCACCATGTGTTCTACAGGCCTTTTCCCTGAAAAATAGTCTCTTGTGCAACGGGACCAGTGTTTAGGGTAGCGGGAGAGGCAGGCTTGGAGGGCACTGATGGGGAAACAGTGACTGATTGGGTAACCTGGACAGTGACCATCGATTGACCACTTCAACAGAACCAGTGAAGACATCATAGGCTTTACTAAGTCAGTACAAGCTGGGTTAAAAACTACCTCCCACAGAGTTAGTCCCTCCACCCCCAGAGGAAAATACAAAAATCAAGCAATTTAGGGTTTACGACCAAACACCCTAATTAAACCTTAAACTAAGAATTTAGATATTTTTTATCCAGAGTACATCATGGGTTGATTTCAATTTGTACATGCTGTTTAATCTGTTCAGACAATGAAGAATGACTGAGTGCCTCGTCATGCTGTTACTGGCCCCTAGTAGAAGTGTGCTGGGCCCTTAGGTGGAGAGGACTGGGGACTTACTTCCTCTTCTTGGCCTTCACAGGCTCATCTTCGAGAGCTTCCTCTGCTGCCTGCTCCAGCTCCTCTTTGCTGATTCCTGAGGGAGAGAAGTGATGAGGCCATTGTCATGAACACCTACAGAGGCAGGATGAGTGTGCCTGTGTGTGGTCGTACCCAGCTTCCTGGTGGCGTCCTCCAAGCCTCTCTTATGAGGTGGTTCCTGGATGTTCTTGTCAACGTCGGCCCGTCCCACCAGCTCCTCTGGCCGGTCCCACATGGAGAGACGCGTGGTGGGGTTGTAGTAGAACACCCGCTCGTCACCGGTCCACACAATACACCTAAACACACACAAGTTCAATAGGGCACCAGGGCGTGTGACTGATGCAAGTTCAGCCTCCAGACAACAGCACATAGCTCTGTTACCATCAGTGGCACATGCCAGGTATTGGGTTAGTGACCACGGGCTTTCTGTTACATACCAGGGGGTGCCAGGTATTGGGTTAGTGACCACGGGCTTTCTGTTACATACCAGGGGGTGCCAGGTATTGGGTTAGTGACCACGGGCTTTCTGTTACATACCATGGGGTGCCAGGTATTGGGTTAGTGACCACGGGCTTTCTGTTACATACCAGGGAGTGCCAGGTATCGGGTTAGTGGCGCTTTCTGTTACATACCAGGGAGTGCCAGGTATTGGGTTAGTGGCCACGGGCCTTCTGTTACATACCAGGGAGTGCCAGGTATTGGGTTAGTGGCCACTGGCTTTCTGTTACATACCAGGGAGGGCCAGGTATTGGGTTAGTGGCCACGGGCTTTCTGTTACATACCAGGGAGTGCCAGGTATTGGGTTAGTGGCCACTGGCTTTCTGTTACATACCAAGGAGTGCCAGGTATTGGGTTAGTGGCCACGGGCTTTCTGTTACATACCAGGGAGTGCCAGGTATTGGGTTAGTGGCCACGGGCTTTCTGTTACATACCAGGGAGTGCCAGGTATTGGGTTAGTGGCCACCGGCTTTATGTTACATACCAGGGAGTGCCAGGTATTGGGTTAGTGGCCACGGGCTTTCTGTTACATACCAGGGAGTGCCAGGTATTGGGTTAGTGGCCACGGGCTTTCTGTTACATACCAGGGAGTGCCAGGTATTGGGTTAGTGGCCACGGGCTTTCTGTTACATACCAGGGAGTGCCAGGTATTGGGTTAGTGGCCACGGGCTTTCTGTTACATACCAGGGGGTGCCAGGTATTGGGTTAGTGGCCACGGGCTTTCTGTTACATACCAGGGACTGCCAGGTATTGGGTTAGTGGCCACTGGCTTTATGTTACATACCAGGGGGTGCCAGGTATTGGGTTAGTGGCCACGGGCTTTCTGTTACATACCAGGGAGTGCCAGGTATTAGGTTAGTGGCCACGGGCTTTCTGTTACATACCAGGGAGTGCCAGGTATTGGGTTAGTGGCCACGGGCTTAGCTTTCTGTGCTGCTTTCTCCTCTTCAGTCATCTCCTCCTCCTTCACCTGCTCAATGACAGGAATACAACTTTTATTAAGGTAGATGACAATAATACACCGTTGGAAATGATCAAGGCCAGAATGATGTGACTAGTAGATGGCTCCAGTTCTCCTCTCACCTCCTTCACCTCCTTGGGGAGCTCTATTTTAGGTTGTTCATCCTCCATCTCCATAGCCTCCTCCTCCAGGGCCTGCTGTCTCTCTTTGGCCTTCTCTGCCTCTTTCTCTACAGGAGGAAAAATTCACACATTAGATATAACATCTAAAATCTCACTTAACCAGTGGAGCATGAATGCTAGCTGGTTGGAGAAATCCAAAGATTTAAGTAGACCAACCTTTCTCCCGCAGTTCCTGGGGTTTGTCCCAGGTGGACTCCAGTGTGCGGTTGTTGTAGTAGTAGGTCTTCCCGTCGGCCGTTTTGTACTCAGACCACTCTGGGAACTGGAGGCCTGACAAGGCGGGGGCCGCCAGGGCCAACTGAGGGTGGTGCATCATGGGAACAAGAGGAGGGCCCATGCCAGGCAGCATACCTGTGGAAGGTCAAAAACACACAGAATAGTTCTTAAGACACACTCCTGTCTGATAAAGCCATTCTACTGACCCCTTGACTTTTTCCACATTTTGTTACGTTACAGTCTTATTCCAAAATGTATTAAATATACATATAGTTTGCAATCTACACACAATTCCATATAAAAGAAAAGATTAAGAAATGTTTGCAAATTACGTTATTTACATATTACAAGTATCTACAAGTATTCAGACCCTGTTATGAGACTTGAAATGGATCTCAGGTGCATCCTGTTTCCATTGATCATCCTTGAGATGTTTCTACAACTTGGAGTCCACCTGTGGTAAATGCAATTGATTGGACATGATTTGGAAAGGCACACACGTCTATATAACGTCCCACAGCTGACAGTGCATGTCAGAGCAAAGAAACAAGCCACGAGGTCGAAGGAATTGTCCGTAGACCTCCGAGACAGGACTGTGTCATGGCACAGACCTGGGGAAGGGTACCAAAACATTTCTTCAGTATTGAAGATCCCCAAGAACAGTGGCCTCCATCATTCTTAAATGGAAGAAGGGCCTTGGTCAGGGAGGTCCCCAAGAACCCGATGGTCACTCTGACAGAGTTCTAGAGTTCCTCTGTGGAGATGGGAGAATCTTCCAGAAGGACAACCATCTCTGCAGCACTGCACCAATCAGGCCTTTGTGGTAGAGCGGCCAGACGGAAGCCACTCCTCCATAAAAGGCACGACAGCCCAATTGGAGTTTGCCAAAAGGCACCTAAATACACTCGGACCATGAGAAACAAGATTCTCTGGTCTGATGAAACCAAGAATGAACTCTTTGGCCTGAATGCCAAGCGTCACGTCTGGAAGAAACCTGGCAGCATCCCTACTGTGAAGTGTGGGTGGCAGCATCATGTTGTGGGGATGTTTTTCAGAGGCAAGGACTGGGAGACGAGTCAGGCGTGAGGGTAAGATCAACGGAGCAAAGTAGTGAGATCCTTGATGAAAACCTGCTCCAGACCTCAGATTGGGGCGAAGGTTCATCTTCCAACAGGACAACGACCCTAAGCACACAGCTAAGGCAACACAGGATTGGCTTCGGGACTAGTCTCTGAATGTCCTTGAGGGGCCCAGCCAGAGCCCAGACTTGAGCCCGATTTAACATCTCTGGAGACACCTGAAAATAGCTGTGCCACAACGCTTCCCATCCAACCTGACAGAGCTTGAGAGGATCTGCAGAGAAGAATGGGAGAAACTTCCCAAATACAGGTGTGACAGGCTTGTAGCGTGATGTGTAATATAATGTGTAAATGTGCTATCCTTTTTCTTTCTTGCTACATTTTCAGAAAACCTGTTTTTGCTTTGTCATTATGGGGTATTGTGTGTAGATTGAGGAAGTATTATTTTTTGTATACATTTTAGAATAAGTCTGTAATGAAACAACATTTGGAAAAGTAAAGGGGTCTGAATACTTTCCGAATGCACTGCATGTAGTTTAGAGGCCATAAGAATTCCCCTGAAATATAAAAAAGGTCTTAGTTCCAACACTATATTTCAAATTGTAAATATAGGGCCTTCTCTGCTTAGCCATGAGTACACAGGTAACATCAAAAACTGAGCCACTGAGATGTTTACAAAAACACACCAAAAACACACCAAGGCATGCCACAAGAAGAAAATGATTATCAAATGACCATACAACATTAATAAAAATGTGAATTTCCTGTACTAAAGGGAAAATAACCTAACCTAAAATAGGTGTGTTGCCTGTCAAAACAAGGACCTATATACCAGTGACTAAATTACCACTCAAAAATCAAGCCCTGCTAAAAGTAACCTAGCTAAAAACAGTACAACGGAGACAGTACTGACACAAGTCCACATTGCGGTTTTGTCCAAACAGCTATTGGTTGATCAACACTATACCAAAATGCCTCCTTCCCAAATCACCTCTTTAAAAAAAAAAAGCATTTAACACAAGACAGAAAGTCCTAAAATATGTCTAACTCACTAATGTTGAATAAATAAATAAATAAAAAATCAACAGTAATACTCCACATTGTTGCCGATGCCAAAAGAGCCCAAAAATTATACGCATAATTTTCACAACAAATCTCTAACATGCCATCTAACAGAATACTGACTAGAGATGTTAGAAAGAATTACCGTTATGGTTGGGGGAGACTGTCTTTATATAGGGACCGCCTACTATCTGCATCATTGCTACACCTGCAAGAACGGACAAGCAAGCATTGTATTGGACACATGAGGAGAGAGGTGCAAGCTGCCAGAGCAGATCACACAGATTTCAACAACACATTAAAACTAGGCCCACAACCACGATCACTTCGATAACAGGTAGCATTATCTTCCTGGTAACAACCAGATGGATGAATAAAGTGCTGATTAGGTTTTGTAGATGTGCAGAGTATTGAATTAAAATTAAATATATATATATATTTTTAAACAAAACATTTAAAGCTGCAATGTGTAACTTTTTGGATGACCCAACCAAATTCACATAGAAATATGAGATATAGATCTAAAATTCTCATTGAAAGCAAGTCAAAGCAGTAGATCTGTTCTGTGTGTGTTATTTCTACACTTCCCGTTCTTAAGTGTGGTTTTTGCACACCAGTTTCAAACAGTTGAAAATACAATATTTTGGGTTGTTGAAAAGACATTTCACAGCAGTTTAGATGGTACATTGACTCTCTGAAATATACATTGCTTGTTTTGTCACAAACCGAAATTGGGCAAACTATTAGAATTTTAGCCACCAGGAAATGGCGGGAGGGTTCTCTGTATATTTCACCTTTAAATTAATAAAAAATTGCTAAGTGAGTCAACAAAAACGCCCTATTTCTTCATAGGACATTGTCTCAAAGGCATTTGAATTTTCTCCAGACAACTAGCTGACCCTTTTCTGAACATGGGCAATGCTGCCATCTACAGGACTAAAAGTGACTTGTTTCTCCAATAACTACAGTGCATGAACAAACAAAATGTCAATGAGCTGAATGTGGAGTTGTGTGGAATAAGTTAAGAAAAATAATAATAATAATAATACAAATACAAGTTCTGATTTGCTTATTTCTCTCTCCAACCATGACCGAAACCATTCTACCTCCACAATTATCAGTTTAATCTATTACTTTTAATTATTAAAACTGAATGCACTCACTACTGTAAGTCGCTCTGGATAAGAGTGTCTGCTAAAATGACTAAAATATGAAATGTACAGGAATAAAAATAAGGCCTAACGTTAAGATGACAAACAAATGAAGAGATGACTAATGACAGTATGGAAAGGGGTGGAGTGTCTAATGTTAAGGGAGGTAGAGAGGTTTGGGATGAGGAGAGAGCAGACCATGTCTTACCGGGCAGTGGGATATGCATGCCTGGTAGAGGCACCCTGAAGGGGTGCATGACCCCTGGGGGGAAGCCTGGGATAGTGGCTGTGGTGTGAGGCTGGGACATGGTGTGGTGGGGCAGGCCAGTCGGGAGACTTTGGGGCAACAGGGACATAGTCTGGACTGGTGTCACTGAGGATGGCACTGTGGTTACACTGACCACCGCCATCGGGGTCACTCCCACACTCGAGGGGACGGAGGCCACAGGCTGCAGATCTGTAGCAGCAGAAGCTGGACAAAGACCAGCAGAGTGTTACATCACAGTCTGGACATACAGTAAAACTAACAATCGACAAGCAGAAAACTACTCATTTCCAACTTTGTGATCTTCACTAAATCAGTCTTCTTCTGTCATACTAAGAGGAATTCTAACCATCACACCTGTCCAGAGAACTAAAACAAGATCCAGATTTCCCTTTCCCAGAGCTGTACTCACTAGTGATGGTCTGGGACAAAGAAGAGGTGGTGTTGGTGTCTGGGCTGGTACTCATGGTATGAGACTGGGAAGGTGCCTGTGTGGACACTGGAGAGGGTGTGGCAGCTGTAGTGCTGGCTGCAGTGCTGCTATTGGAGGAGGCTCCTGTTCCAGCCGGGGTCACCATCATAGGGTTGAGTTCTGACTGCTGGATCACCTTTACCCCTTCAGGTTTGCTCCAGGCTGACTCTCGAGTCCTGGCGTTGTAGTAGTACGCCTGGGGGAAACAAGAAAATATTCATTCAGATAGGTTCAAATAGAGAACTACCATAACATCTCAATTAAAGGAAAAATTAACCCATTGTGAATGTTATATAGTGTCTGTGCATCTCTAAGTGATGATCTATTGGCCGTTCAAGCAGGCAGAAATACAGCCGGGATGTAAAACTAGACATACCGGCTGTATTGCTGCTTGCTTGAACGGCAATAGCTCCAATACACATCAACATGAAATCACTCAGAGATGCACAAAAACAACATTCAAATGGGTCAATCTTTCCTTTAGGTAAAGAGGCCATTCTCTACCTTTCCCTCAGATGTCTTGTTCTCCACCCAGATCTCATCAGTAGGGGGCAGAGTATGAGCTCCAGCAGCAGGGACTGGGGGCATCCCAGGGGGAAATAGCATCCCTGGGGGCGGGGGCATGCTGCCCATCGGCGGGGGCATAAAAGGAGGTCTCTGAAATACAAAAATCAAGCCTTTAATACTTGCAATGCAGTCTAAGATTTTCAGGCTCTCAATGCATCCATACCTCTGACAAACTAAATGTGTAACAGTCACATTCTATAGAAAAGATGGATGCATCCAGTGGCAGAAATTATTCCTTTCATCTCTGACTGGTCTACCTGTAGGTGAGGGGGTCCGAGTGGTGGGGGCATGCCTCCTGGTGGGGGTATGGGTGGCATGCTGGGGTCAAACGGCGGACGCCCAAACAGTGGCCCTCGTGGTGGAGGCCCTCTCATCATACCGAAGGGGGGAGGTGGGGGTCTGAGCAGTGGGGGTGGACCACGCATCACTGGGGTTGGAGGAGGAGCAGGGCCGCGGAAACGCAGCGTCTGCTGCTGCGCCATCCTAGAAACAAAACAAATGGACCTGACTCATGAACCAAATCAAAATAACGATCGAACTACGCAACATCGAGTTGCTATATCTACTCGTTGCGATCTTCCCCTTTCCCAGCTGATTGTTTGTAACACAGGATAACGTTAGTGACCCCCCACAAAATCATGATTCGTTGTTATCAGGCTAACGTTAGCTAGCTAAACTGTGTTACAGTCTAACTAGCTATACATTACTTGTTGGGATCAAACGATGCAATCAAGTTATGATCCTAAGTTAGTTCAATTTGACAGTCTCACTGACTAACTTTAGCTAGCTACCTACATAAACTGCTACTACCCACACTAACCGTAGCTAGCAAATGTGTACTGGTAATACGCACATCAACACAGTGGGGGTAGCTAGCGAATGTGTACACTAGTTAGTTAGCTACCTAATGTAACGTTAGTTACGATAACTGGCTAGGCTGCTAATGTTATGCAATTTAAATAGACGCGCAGCTAGCTAAATAGCATCATAGTTTAGGTAAATCCACGAGTCGGGAGGGAGTCTAGCTAATGATGTTAGCTGCTAGCGTGGCCACACTGAATACGCTACTAGTCTGCAGCGCATGTAACAAATCAGACATTGTGAGGACACGTTCACATTCACGTCAAACTAGCTAACAACCGTAGAAAACAGTACTTCTGGAAAAATATGATTCACTTGGCTTTATTCGCGATCACCTCACCTGTTGTCGTTAAACACAATACTTTCACCGTCTCCGTGGTCCGCCATTACAGAAAAATGAAACGACTCTTCCTGGAAACGCCTCCGCACACAAACTTTTACACAACATTGGCCAAATGGCCCATCGATCACACTATACGACCGTCGTTTAGAAAATCTGATTGGATGACAAAATAGTCGCCATCGTCTGCCCAGGGGGCTCTCCGTCCAGCCAACTGTGATGTCTTTGTTCAGTTAGGACTTTTCTAACTATTGATGGATAACCATTTCAAAACAGATGGCCAGAGAGGCAACTGTACCACAACCTAATTTACATTTACTAAGAAAAATACATAATTCCATAGTTACATGCAAGTTATTAACAACGTTGGATGTACAGTATTTGCAGTACTTGTGTAAAAATGGCCACTCCGCATGTATTATTGATTCATTGGCATTTGTATCTGATTTCTATACAAAGAGCACAGTACTCTGAATAGGCCAGTAGTACCTATGTCTATGCCTGGACTTTCAGTCTGCATAAAACCTGCAAAGCACCCCCTTCTCCTTATAAACTAGGTATTTGTAGAACAAAAAAGACATACAAAAAATAGACTTCCTATCAAACACCTTAAAAATACTGCAATATGTAGCAGTATCGATCTCATAAAACAGTATTCATATTTAAAAAACAAAGGACTTCAGAATAACAGTAACTATTAATATATTTTTTAGATCAACACTTTTTTGGGTGTTTATATACAACACAAAGTACTGATTCACTGAATCAACAAATCGTCTCTATCATGGATTTTACTAAAGGATGTCACTTCGGTTTGACCCTAGAGAATTCTCATCACGCGTACTTCTTCCCCGTCCTCGTCGTTGGTGACTTGGACCTCTTAGACACTGGCAGGGTTCTCTGGCGCAGAATTGGTGAAGACGTTCTCCAGGTCATGCACATCCAGTGGTGGGACCTAAACCAGGAGCTCAGAGGTAGTGGGGGTCTACCCTTGACCTTGACATCTCTGTGCCCCCTGCCCCCCCCCCCCCCCCCGAAATGGTTAGTCTCTGTTGGGAAGGGAGAACGTGGACTCATGCTGATGGTAGTTGTCCTCATAGGGATAGTCCGGATTAGACATAGGATTAATCATGGGGTTTGAGAACTCATGGGGTTGGAGACCTGGGTAGGAGTATGGGAGTGTGGGAGTGTGGGAAAGGGTATAATATGGAGAAAAAAAAAATCTCGGGATGATGGTGTTTCAAAAGACCATAGATACATTTTCACCACTAACCTGCACAATTATAAAACATGAAACAGCATACTTACATACTGTAGTACTTAATTGGTATTCAACATGAAACAGCATGCATTGCTTACCCTGGTGGATAAAACTGGGGTCCAGACATGAAGTTGGGCGGAGCAAATGGGAAGCGAGGGGTGGGGAAGAGGCCCACCGGATGTGGCATGGGAGATGGAGGATACATGTCTGGGTAAACCAGGTTAGAGACATCTGGAGCTGGATGGCATGATTGTAGAGGGAATCACACTGGTAGAATTGTAGTATGCCTGTTGATTGCTGATTTTCCTGGGTTTAAGAGCTTCTTCAAGGTTGCTGCCAGAGTGTCTGGCTTCACGCTTGCGTTCTCCAGGCTTACCACCAGAGGTAGTGGCTGTTGGGTGGGGATGTGGGCAGGCAGTAGTCTGGGAGAATATGGAGACTGGTAGTCTGAGAGGCTGCTGCTGTATCACCCTGGACATTAGAGCCTGGGCTGTGGCTGTTGGGTGGGGATGTGGGCTGTGGCTGTTGGGTGGGGATGTGGGCTGTAGCTGTTGGGTGGGGATGTGGGCTGTGGCTGTTGGGTGGGGATGTGGGCTGTAGCTGTTGGGTGGGGATGTGGGCTGTGGCTGTTGGGTGGGGATGTGGGCTGTGGCTGTTGGGTGGGGATGTGGGCAGGCAGTAGTCTGGGAGGCTGCTGCCTGGACATTAGAGCCTGGGCGAAGACCAAACCAAAACCACTACTGTATTAAGCTTCATACTGCAATGTATTATTCCAGTTTACTGTTATAGCAGATACTGTGGCTCCTGAGTGGCGCAGTGGTCTAAAGCACTGCATCTCAGTGCAAGAGGTGTGACTACAGTCCCTGGTTCAAATCCAGGCTGTATCACATCCGGACGTGATTGGGAGTCCCATAGGGCGGCACACAATTGGCCCAGCATCGTCTGGGGTAGGCCGGTATTGTAAATAATAATTTGTTATTAACTGGCTTGCCTAGTTAAATAAAATTAAAAATGTAAATAATGCCATCCATCTCTATTAAAACATGAACTGTAGTTTTAGATTTGTCATGTTGATAAAAGTGTGTTTTTGTAGTCTGTGTATTTGATGTTTGGAGACACTAAAATCTGTAGGTTTATGTTTTTATATATTTGTGCACTAACTGAAAGTGTGTCTGGTGAGGGATAGCCAGACAGTGAGCTATTGCTTTATCTGCAGCCCGTGTGTATACAACAGAGGAGCTGGTGTGTATTGGTGACCATTGTCATCACGGTCATGGGACAAGACTACGCCCCCAGGAACACTTGTCCCTGCAGAGCAGCAGGACGGTTGAAGGGTGAAGGGTATCACAGAAGCGTAACACTTTCTTTTTCCAGGTCTGAGCTGATAGATCCAACCTGTGATGATTATGGGTGAAGATTTTGAATACACAATTGAGATGCAAGTAAAGGTTAGTTATATGAATTTTGAAATATGATAAATATATGAAACAATAATTATACATGTCTAAATGGACTTGAATGGTGTGAGTAAGTAGACAGCCTGGGCTATGTTGACGTGCTTTCTCATAGTAGGGCCTCTTCTCTTCCTCAGTGAGCTTGCTCCACTCTGCTCCTAGCTGAACACTGACGTCTGCATTGTTGGCTGTTGGGTTGGACTTGGACAGGCCTGTGGACTCTCACCCAGACCATGAACACATTCATAGGCCTCTTGATATAGCCATTTCTGTCCATTCTCCATGTTACTTCCAGATTTTCTAGAAGGAAAATGTTCACATAGTTTATTGGTTTGTGAATGAACTCAATAGGTGAAAATGATGTGCTGAAAAGTATAAAACATCCGAATGTATAATTTAGGTAAAGCTCGTACTCATACCTGCGTCTGATGTTGACATGGTGAGATTCATCCCTCTAGTGTTCACCTTTACTGGAGGTGGTGGACCACTCACATGAACAGCTGGTGGATGTGGAACTTTACTGAGCGTTATGGCTTTTACCATCCAATACTGTGAAGGTCGTCCCATTTTCGTGAACAACATGGATCGGTTTGGAAAAGTCTATAGTGGGAGCTGCAGGTGGACATCCTTGACGATGCGACGTTGGTTCTCAAACAACTTTTACCTTGGTCTGACCTGGAGCAGGTGTGAGGATCTTCCCCTTGATGACCTGCACAGAGTTCACGGGATGATCAGATTTGGCTTTACTCTGTTTACTGGCTGATGATGATGATGATGATGATGATGATGATGCCCTCTCCTTTTCAAATGTAACTGGTCGACCTTGAATGTCTTCCTTGAGGTGTGTTGAACTTGTGGGCATTAGATATCCATCACCACCACATTTATCAGCTTCAGAAATAACTTTAGGCCTGACCGGAACCGCGTAACTATTTCCAGAACTTCCACAGCCTTTCTGCCTCCCCATCGGTCTCTTCTGTTCCCCACCACCTCCATGCTTCACTGCTGAAGATGCAGGGTCCTCTCTTTCATTGGCATTTTTCTTACTGTTTACTTTGTTCCCTTTTCTTGAATGTAATTTGAGCTCTTCGCTTGGAATGCTTATCCATTGTTGCAAATATTAGCAAGCTAGCTCAATTTGAGAGAAAACTTTGAGAGAAACCCCCCTCAAAAAAACTACTGATTGATTGTTGGTTGTTACGATAAACAAATCGTCATGGAATGTTTGGGAACGATTTAAATTGTTCTCGCGAGCAGCATTGTTAAAAGCCACAACAATTGGGTGGGATTTGTCATAAATAAATAATTGTTTGGCATTGAAAGGAACGCAACAAGTTTACTTGTCACAATGATTTATACACCCTAAAAATACAACAACAAAAGTGTCGACAAAACATGCAGTTTTGTCATAGCAAAACAAGGCAATGGTTAGTTTCCCATTATCACAACATTTTTTATTAATCTTAATTTTATTAAATTACAATGACCGTATGTCCTATAACCACAGAATGTGTGCAGTACCCGCCCCTGTTCTACGACTACCCACTAGATGGCGACATTAGACTAATAATACATTAGGCAAAATGGAAATTGCAGTGAGCATTCCATCTTTTATCACTATTATCAAATACATATGGTCAACATGAATTATTAAGCTCCTGAATTGTAAATAACATTCAGATGCCATTGCTTCTTTTTACATTTCTGATTGTGATTACATTTTACTGTGCACATTATTCCCAAACATACTATAGCTATTTTTTGTCTATCTCAGGGATGGGCAACTGATGGGGGGGGGGGGGGGGGGGGGGTGCAGAGAATATTTAGCAATTTTATAACTAATTTCATGCAATTCTACTAATTTACCATGGGACGGAGGGGAAAATTAACTGTTTTACAGACGATTTCCTGCAGTTTTACACATTTTGCCTTAGGGTGGAGAGAAATGTTTCCAGTTTTTAATATATCTGAGTGAGACTGACTAACAAAATCAATGGGGGCCCCCCAGACAGTAATTCGACCATGATAACAAGTTTAGATAGCTGGCCACTAAACTAAATTAGCAATAAATAAAAAAAGTTAGTTGATGGGCTAATTAACTATCAGTGTACAACCACATTTCTAAAATGCACCTTTGTATTCTACCTCGACCGAGGGCTTTCAAAAGGGGCTATCTCGTGGAATTCTGGTCCATCTCGTGGAATTCTGGTCTATCTCGTGGAATTCTGGTCCATCTCATGGAATTCTGGTCTATCTCGTGGAATTCTGGTCCATCTCATGGAATTCTGGTCCATCTCATGGAATTCTGGTCTATCTCGTGGAATTCTGGTCCATCTCGTGGAATTCTGGTCCATCTCATGGAATTCTGGTCCATCTCGTGGAATTCAACAACTACCTCCCTCAAACTTGCCTTCAGTGATAGGATAGCCAACATCAGTATGCAGTCAAAAGCATTCTTAATTCATAGGGTATAGGCAGTTAAACCCAAACTATGGTGGAATAGTGAAAAGACAAATTGGCTGAGGTGAACATGGGTATCTAACTGGGCAGGTTTCAAATCTGATAATAAGTTGTGTTCTAATCCTACATGTTACACAATCCTCCCTACAAAAACATTCATCATCTGTCTGTAATTATGCAAAATACTGTCTGCATTTCATAAAGGTGAAAGGATCCACAACTGCAATGATATATTTAAAGGGTTATATATAGTTCCTGTTCATTGTAGTGTGTGCCAAAACTCTATGCAATAGAATAGCCCAACAGGGAGAAGAAAGTGGAGGCCCTTACTTGTGTTGCGGCTCAGGGGAGAGGCAGCGGAGGAATCCCAGGGGACATCTGTTCCCCAGCTTCACTGACACACTTCAAGAGCTCTGCAGAACAACGCAGGACTCATTAGAATACGGTCACGTCCTTAAACACACACACGCTTGGAGATTTATTTTCAAGACAAACATCTGCAAAGGTGCTCCAACTCTCTGCAGTCTCCCTTCCTCTTTTGAAAGCCTCTCTTCTGACAACTTCAATCAGCACTCTCATGTTCAAGTAAGGCCCCAGTCCCCTCTTCCCAGTGCCCACAGCAAAGTCACTTCTCTACTCTGTTGTTTGAGAGATCAGAGACGTTATTCCAAGTAGTAGTGATAATGAAAACGAATAATAATAATAATCTGTCCAAATGATGTGTCTACTGTACTGCAGTGACCTTGTTTAAAGAATAGAGAACATAGTAGTGGCCACAGGAAGAGCATTCTAATGATTTCTTCTCATGTAAAGATTGCCATCTCCTGCATAACATCATGGGAGATGAAGGCAGTAAGTGCAAGATGACAAAACCAGCAGCTGGCAGAGGTTTCGGTATGACTAGCTAGTGAAAAATAATAACTACTCCTCGCTGCCGGTGTCTTCAGTGTGTCAGCCAACATGTTCAGGAAGAACAAGTACAGGTGACTCTCCTCTGCTCTCTGGCTGAACAGATACCAGGATGCCCACCCTGTCACGGCACATTGGGCATCCTGTAAACTGGTATCCCTGACACCTCAGCGCTCTAGCCAAAAGGTGCCAGGGCTTTTGAAGTGACTGAAAAATCAGAATTCCCCTAACACATGCTTTCATTATCCCAATCTTGTTACTAATGAATCACTTTCATGCCTTGCTGTCCCACCTCCTTCACTCTCTGGTTCAACCACAGACTTCATTTGCATCCAATTTGGGACCAAAAATGTATCTTTGATGAAAATTACACTGTACAAGCAAAGTGACTGTTGATGTTGCCATTAGGTTTGTCAATGAGCATCCCTTTAAGCTCAAAACAGAAAATAATTTAAAATAAAAGTTCTGCACAAGAATGTCCTTTTAGTCATGATTTAATGAACTGTTTAATGAAATACAGAAAATACCATTGAGTCCAAAAAGTACAGTTGAAGTCGGAAGATTACATACACCTCAGCCAAATACATTTTAACTCAGTTTTTACAATTCCTGACATTTAATCCTTGTAAAAAGAAATCCCTGTTTTAGGTCAGTTAGGATCACCACTTCATTTTAAGAATGTGAAATGTCAGAATAATAGTATAAATAACTATTTAATTGAGCTTTTATTTATTTCATCACATTCCCAGTGGGTCTGAAGTTTATATACACTCAATTAGTATTTGGTAGCATTGCCTTGAAATTGTTTAACCTGGGTCAAACGTTTCGGGTAGCCTTCCACAAGCTTCCCACAATAAGTTGGGTGAATTTTGGCCCATTCCTACTGACAGAGCTGGTGTAACCGAGTCAGGTGTGTAGGCCTCCTTGCTCGCACACGCTTTTTCAGTTCTGCCCTGAAATTTTCTTTAGGATTGAGGTCAGGGCTTTGTCATGGCCACTCCAATACCTTGACCTTGTTGTCTTTAAGCCATTTTGCCACAACCTTGGAAGTATTCTTCGGGTCATTGTCCATTTGGAAGACCATTTGCGACCAAGCTTTAACTTCCTGACTGATGTCTTGAGATGCTGCTTCAATATATCCACATCATTTTCTTTCCTCGTGATGCCATCTATTTTGTGAAGTGCACCAGTCCCTCCTGCAGCAAAGCACCCACACAACATGATGCTGCCACCCCCGTGCTTCACAGTTGGGATGGTGTTCTTCGGCTTGCAAGCCTCCCCCTTTTCCTCCAAACATAACGATGGTCATTATGGCCAAACAGTTCTATTTTTGTTTCATCAGACCAGAGGACATTTCTCCAAAAAGTACGATCTTTGTCCCCATGTACAGTTGCAAACAGTAGTCAGGCTTTTTTTATGGCGGTTTTGGAGCAGTGGCTTCTTCCTTGCTGAGCGGCCTTTCAGATTGTGTCGATATAGGACTCGTTTTACCGTGGAAATAGATACTTTTGTAACCATTTCCTCCAGCCTCTTCACAAGGTCCTTTGCTGTTGTTCTGGGATTGATTTGCACTTTTCGCACCAAAGTACGTTCATCTCTAGGAGACAGACCGCGTCTCCTTCCTGAACAGTATGACGGCTGCGTGGTCCCATGGTGTTTATACTTGCGTACTATTGTTTGTAAAGATGAACACGGTACCTTCAGGCATTTGGAAATTGCTCCCAAGGATGAACCAGACTTGTGGAGGTCTACAATTATTTTTCTGAGGTCTTGGCGGATTTCTTTTGATTTTCCCATGATGTCAAGCAGAGGCACTGAGTTTGAAGGTAGGCCTTGAAATACATCCACATGTACACCTCCAATTGACTCAAATGATGTCAATTAGCCTATCAGAAGCTTCATAATTGTCTGTAATTTTCCAAGCTGTTTAAAAAGGCACAGTCAACTTAGTGTATTTTAACTTTTGACCCACTGGAATTGTGATACAAGTGAAATAATCTGTCTGTAAACAATTGTTGGAAAAATGACTTGTGTCACAGTAGATGTTCTAACCGACTTGCCAGAACTAGTTTTGTTAAGAAGACATTTGTGGAGTGAAAAAAGCGAGTTTTAATGACTCCAACCTAACTGTATGTACAGTTGTGTAATTCTCAAATCTTTTGGCCACATATATTAATTTTCACAAAGTCTGCTGCCTCAATTTGTATGATGGCAATTTGCATATACTCCAGAATGTTATGAAGAGTGATCAGACGAATTGCAATTAATTGCAAAGTCCCTCTTTGCCATGAAAATTAACGGAATCCCAAAAAACATTTCCTTTGCATTTCAGCTCTGCCACAAAAAGACCAGCTGACATCATGTCAGTGATTCTCTCGTTAACACAGGTGTGAGAGTTGACGAGGACAAGGCTGGAGATCACTCCGTCATACTGATTGAGTTTGAATAACAGACTGGAAGCTTCAAAAAGAGGGTGGTGCTTGGAATAATTGTTCTTCCTCTGTCAACCATGGTTACCTGCAAGGAAACACATGCTGTCATCATTGCTTGGCACAAAAAGGGCTTCACAGGAAAGGATATTGCTGGCAGTAAGATTGCACCCAAATCAACCATTTATCGGACCATCAAGAACTTCAAGGAGAGCGGTTCAATTCTTGTGAAGGCGGCTTCGGGTCGCCCAAGAAAGTCCAACAAGCGCCAGGACCGTCTCATACATTTGATTCAGCTGCGGGATTGGGGCATCACCAGTACAGTGCTTGCTCACGAATAGCAGCAGGCAGGAACCCTATTACCTTCATAGTGCCCAAATGGAACCAGTTACCTTCATAGAGCCCAAATGGAACCAGTTACCTTCATAGAGCCCAAATGGAACCAGTTACCTTCATAGTGCCCAAATGGAACCAGTTACCTTCATAGTGCCCAAATGGAACCAGTTACCTTCATAGTGACCAAATGGAACCAGTTACCTTCATAGAGCCCAAATGGAACCAGTTACCTTCATAGAGCCCAAATGGAACCAGTTACCTTCATAGTGCCCAAATGGAACCAGTTACCTTCATAGTGCCCAAATGGAACCAGTTACCTTCATAGTGACCAAATGGAACCAGTTACCTTCATAGAGCCCAAATGGAACCAGTTACCTTCATAGAGCCCAAATGGAACCAGTTACCTTTACGTGCCATTTGGGAAGCAGAACAGAAGCTGCTGCTGCTTGTGGTCACCAGCCTTGTCGTTAACTCATAATATTAACCTTGATTCAGATGGTTAACCCACTAAGACGGTAGAAAGTGCAGTTTAAACATACACTAGTAACAGACTGTAGGTTTGAGATGTAAATGTTACATGAAAACACAAAAAATGTAACAGAGGAATTTAATGACTTGGGGGACTTATGTCTTTTAAGCCCATACTTTCCAAGACATCTTGAATAGCGCAATAATACTTGTTTTTGCATACCAAAAATATATTTACATATTTTGCCATTCCTGTTCTGAGTCCCGGCATGAAGTATGGTCAATGTGAGGTAATTCCTGAACTGTCTTCTGACATGTTTGAAAACAGAGACATGACAACATGAAAGTAGAAAAGGGACACAGTAACACACTTAACATGTTTTCTGAAGTATTTATCTGGTGTTGGTAGAATCACCAAGAAAGTAGAATGTATATGATTTCAACCATATACAAAACGTAATGTTAGATAAGCCCTTCCCGCCCAAAAACTAATTCAAACTCTTGATTACACACACACACACACACACACACACACACACACACACACACACACACACACACACACACACACACACACACACACACACACACACTCTGAATGTACAAAACATGAAGGACACCTGCTCTTTCCATGACAGACTGACCAGCTGAATCCAGGTGAAAACTATGATCCCTTAATGATGTCACTTAAATCCACTTCCATCAGATAGATGAAGGGGAGGAGCCAGGCTAAAGAAGGATGTCGTGAGACATGGATTGTGTAAGTGTGCCATTCATAGGGTGTTAAGTAGTTTGTGCCAGACGCACTGGTTTGTGTCAAGAACTGTAACGCTGCTGGGCTTTTCATGCTCAACAGTTTTCCTCGTGTATCAAGAATGATCCACCACCCAAAGAACATCCAGCCAACTTCACACAACTGTGGGAAGCATTAGAGTCAACATGGACCAGCATCCCCTGTGGAAAGCTTTCGACACCTTATAGAGTCCATGCCCCGACGAACTGAGGCTGTTCTGAGGGCAGAAGGGAGCGCAAGTCAATATTAGGAAGGTGTTCCTAATGTTTTGTACACTCAGTGTATATAAAGAGAAGGGATTGAAGGGAAACACCATTAGATATTTCTCAAGTAGTCCGCGTATGCAGCTTTCCGTTCATAATGTTCTGAACAAAACTCTTTCACACAAATCCTTCAGCTCTCTCATTTCCCGAAGTTGCCGAAGTTCGCGAAGGCATCTTGTTTGGGTTGCACCATGGCAGGGTTGACCATGGGCTGCCCTATGCCCATCCCTGGCATACCCAGGGTGCCCACAACCATGTTCACTCCCATAATTCCCTGATTGACAGGCACTCCTCCCATTCGCATGGCGCCCATCCCCATGGTAACCGTTGCCATGGTGGGAGGCATGCCTGGGCCCATGGCACTGGCGGGCATCATGGGGTTGGTGGAAAGTCTGATGGCTGTGGCCTGGATGTTCAGATTCAGGCCTCCAAACCTCTGAGTCAGGTTGATGGGCGGCTGGACTCCTAAAAGCAGGGGATCTGAAATTACAAATATGGTGATATTACTGTCAGTTAGACCTTCTTGCAAGGACACATAGAAATTGACATTACAAGTTGTTGTTTTTTTACATTTATTTAACTAGGCAAGTCAGTTAAGAACAAATTCTTATTTTCAATGACGGCCTCCCGGGGAATAGTGGGTTAACTACAGGTTCAGGGGCAGAACGACAGATTTGTACCTTGTCAGCTCAGGGGTTTTAACTTGCAACCTTCCGGTTACTAGTCCAACGCTCTAACCACTAGGCTACCTGCTGGTTACTAGTCCAACGCTCTAACCACTAGGCTACCTGCTGGTTACTAGTCCAACGCTCTAACCACTAGGCTACCCTGCCGCCCCAGTTGACGGTCAACACAGAGAAATACGTGATGACAGTGAGTTAATAACAGACCTTGCTGTAACATGTTGTTGAGGCTGGGCTTGCAGGTGGTCATCTGCATACCAGGAGACAGGAAGTCCAGGCTGATGTTGACGCTGGGGTCTGACCATGTGGGGGGGAGGCAGGGCTTCTGGAGCTCCATGTGCTGGGGCAATAAGTCCCCTTGCATTGGTCCAAAGTTCTACAACAACCCAAAGAAGAGACAACACAAAAACACAGGCCAGGTTATCACAATCATCTATCCTACAAATCACACTACATGAAAATATGAAAGCCCATAGGTGCTACACTACCATGACCAAAAGTATGTGGACAACTGCTAGTCCAACATCTCATTCTAAAATCATGGGCATTAATATGGAGTTGGTCCCCCTCCTTTGCTGCTATAACAGCCTCCACTCTTCTGGGAAGGCTTTCCACTAGACGTTGGAACGTTCCATTCAGCCACAAGAGCATTAGTGAGGTCGGCACTGATGTTAGGAGATTAGGCCTGGTTCGCATTTGGCGTTCCAATTCAACCCAAATGTGTTTCGATGGGGTTGAGGTCAGGGTACTGTACAGGCCAGTGAAGTTCTTCCACACCAATCTCAAAAAAACATTTCTGTATGGACCTTGCTTTGTGCAAGGGGGCATTGTCAAGCTGAAACAGGAAAGGGTCTCCCCCAAACTGTTGCCACAAAGTTGGAAGCACAGAATCATATGCTGTAGTGTTTAGATTTCCCTTCACTGGAACTATGGGGACTAGCCGGAACTATGAAAAACAGCCCCGGAACATTATTCCTCCTCCACCAAACTTTACAGTTGGAACTATGCATTGGGGTAGATAGCATTCTTCTGGCATCCGCCAATCCCAGATTTGACCGTCGGACTGCCAGATGGTGAAGCGTGATTGATCACTCCAGAGAATGCGTTTCCACTGCTCCAGGCGCACTGGAGTCCAATGGCGGCGGGCTTTACACCACCAGTCGACACTTGGCATTGTGCATGTTGATCTTAGGCTTGTGTGCAGCTGCTCGGCCATAGAAACCCATTTCATGAAGCACCCGACGAACAGTTCTGATGTTGCTTCCAGAAGCAGTTTGGAACTCAGTAGTGTTACAACCGAGGACAGACGGTCCCGTTCTATGAGCTTGTGTGGCCTACCAATTCACGGCTGAGCCGTTGTTGCTCCTAGACATTTACAATAACAGTACTTACTGGAGGTCGACCGATTATGATTTTTCAACGCCGATACCGATTAAATCGGCCTATTTTTTTCCCATGTATTCGTAATAATGACAATTACAACAATATTGAATGAACACTTATTTTAACTTAATATAATACATCAATAAAATCAATTTAGCCTCAAATAAATAATGAATGTTCAATAATGATGTTCAATTTGGTTTAAATAATGCATCCATCAGTCTAAATATTCATGTTACATTGCACAACCTTCAATGTTATGTCATAATTACGTAAAATTCTGGCAAATTAGTTTGCAATGAGCCAGGCGGCCCAAACTGTTGCATATACCCTGACTCTGCGTGCAATGAACGCAAGAGAAGTGACACAATTTCACCTGGTTAATATTGCCTGCTAACCTGTATTTCTTTTAGCTAAATATGCAGGTTTAAAAATATATACTTCTGTGTATTGATTTTAAGAAAGGCATTGGTGTTTATGGTTAGGTACACGTTGGAGCAACGACAGTCCTTTTTCGCGAATGCGCACTGCATCGATTATATGCAACGCAGGACACGCTAGATAAACTAGTGATATCATCAACCATGTGTAGTTATAACTAGTGATTATGATTGATTGAGTGTTTTTTATAAGATAAGTTTAATGCTAGCTAGCAACTTACCTTGGCTTCTACTGCATTCACGTAACAGGCAGTCTCCTTGTGGAGTGCAACGAGAGGCAGGTGGTTAGAGCGTTGGACTAGTTAACTATAAGGTTGCAAGATTGAATCCCTGAGCTGACAAGGTAAAAATCTGTTGTTCTGTCCCTGAACAAGGCAGTTAACCCACCGTTCCTAGGCCGTCATTGAAAATAAAAATGTGTTCTTAACTGACTTGCCTAGTTAAATAAAGATTAAATAAAAGGTGTAAAAAAAAAATATATATATATTTTTTTATATCGGCAAAATCGGCATCCAAAATGACCGATTTCCGATTGTTATGAAAACTTGAAATGGGCCCTAATTAATCGTCCATTCCGATTAATCGGTCGACCTCTAGTACTTACAGTTGACCGGGATAGCTCTAGCAGGACAGACATTTGGCGAACTGAAAGGTGACATCCTATGACGGTGCCACGTTGAAAATCACTGAGCTCTTCAGTAAGGCCATTCTACTGCTAATGTTAATATGTGGAGTTTGCATGGCTGTGTGCTCGATTTTATACACCTAGTCAGCAACGGGTGTGGCTGAAATAGCAGAATCCACTAATGTGAAGGGGTGTTCACATACACTATATATACAAAAGTACATCCTTTATATTCACAACGTAGACCTCTTCCATGATAATGAGGCACTTCCATCTATAACAATGTTTCATGTAGTGAGGAGGAGTCCTGTGAGCCACCTGTACCTGTGATCTGGAGATGGGCAGGTCGGTGTTGGCGACACCCACACTCTGGGTACCACACATGGAGAAGGTCATGCTTTGGGAGGTGTGATTGGAGCCAATCAGGTCAAATAAGTCAGCTGAGGGTGGGGTGTGGGCTGGCGGACTGGAGAACGCATTCCAATCCCCAAACTCACCCTTCCCACTGGACCCTGACCCTAAGGAGTGAAGAGTGAAGATTTCATTATCCACAGTGTTCAGCATTTGCAAAAAGGTGTAGAGAAATTAACAAGGCATGAGGCATGTCCTGTTCTTCTGTAAGGGGGACTTCTTTCACCCTGTCAGGCAGCAGGTGAACAGTGTAGGTAACAGAGATCGCCCCAAGGGGAGTACCAGCACACTCAGCCCAGTGGGATCACTCATCAGGACCAGAGGGTACTGCACGGGACCACAGGGTACTGCACGGGACCACAGGGTACTGCACGGGACTACAGGGGGACCGGAGGGGGACAGGAGAGGGGACTCCCCCTAAACACCTCTGTGGCATGGCTGTTCACCTCTTCAGTTTTCCCCTCACAAGCTGCTACCAGGTTTATGAAAAGGTTTTCTGCTGGAGTTATTGGGAAGTGGCCTGCCTCAGATTGAAGCTGTAATACAGACAGCAGAGTGTGTTCAGACGATGGAGAGGGGTAGGGTTCAGACGATGGAGAGGGGTAGGGTTCAGACGATGGAGAGGGGTAGAGTTCAGACGATGGAGAGGGGTAGGGTTCAGACGATGGAGAGGGGTAGGGTTCAGACGATGGAGAGGGGTAGAGTTCAGACGATGGAGAGGGGTAGGGTTCAGACGATGGAGAGGGATAGTGTTCAGACGATGGAGAGGGATAGTGTTCAGACGATGGAGAGGGGTAGTGTTCAGACGATGGAGAGGGGTAGTGTTCAGACGATGGAGAGGGGTAGTGTTCAGACGATGGAGAGGGGTAGTGTTCAGACGATGGAGAGGGGTAGTGTTCAGACGATGGAGAGGGGTAGTGTTCAGACGATGGAGAGGGGTAGTGTTCAGACGATGGAGAGGGGTAGTGTTCAGACGATGGAGAGGGGTAGTGTTCAGACGATGGAGAGGGGTAGTGTTCAGACGATGGAGAGGGGTAGTGTTCAGACGATGGAGAGGGGTAGTGTTCAGACGATGGAGAGGGGTAGTGTTCAGACGATGGAGAGGGGTAGTGTTCAGATGATGGAGAGGGGTAGTGTTCAGACGATGGAGAGGGATAGTGTTCAGACGATGGAGAGGGGTAGTGTTCAGACGATGGAGAGGGGAAGCACAGACGTACCGGCTGATGAAGGGAGACTGGCTGAGGCAGCTGGGGAGGAGAAGTCAGCAAAATCACAGATGAGGTCTGAACTTCCACCTGGATGGTGCACACACACACACCACACACACACACACACACACACACAGAACAGTATCAGTGGAGGAGATGAGGATGTCGTCTCCCCTCCCTCTCTCCCAGTGTATGGCTCAGCGTGAGAGACAGGCCCGAGCTCTTTTGGTTGGAGAAGGCAAAGTCACGAGGGACCGCAGCAGCTCTCTGTGTGTGAACATGCAGCATTCACTCCCCAGCAAACACTGTCTCAGTCAGCTGGCCATGCTCTTCCTACCTCTCCTCTACTCCCCTGCTGTACTCTTCTTCCCTCCCCTCCTGTTTTCTCCCTATGCTGCCTGGAACACTGGTCTGACATGTTAGGCTGCCTCTCCTCTCCTCTCCTCTTCCGTTTTCTCCCTACGCTGCCTGGAACACTGGTCTGACATGTTAGGCTGCCTCTCCTCTCCTCTTCCGTTTTCTCCCTACGCTGCCTGGAACACTGGTCTAACATGTTAGGCTGCCTCTCCTCTCCTCTCCTCTTCCGTTTTCTCCCTACGCTGCCTGGAACACTGGTCTGACATGTTAGGCTGCCTCTCCTCTCCTCTTCCGTTTTCTCCCTACGCTGCCTGGAACACTGGTCTAACATGTTAGGCTGCCTCTCCTCTCCTCTCCTCTTCCGTTTTCTCCCTACGCTGCCTGGAACACTGGTCTGACATGTTAGGCTGCCTCTCCTCTCCTCTCCTCTTCCGTTTTCTCCCTACGCTGCCTGGAACACTGGTCTGACATGTTAGGCTGCCTCTCCTCTCCTCTCCCTATGCTGCCTGGAACACTGGTCTGACATATTAGGCTGCCTCTCCTCTCCTCTCCTCTCCTCTCCTCTCCTCTCCTCTCCTCTCCTCTCCTCTCCTCTCCTCTCCTCTCCTCTCCTCTCCTCTCCTCTCCTCTCCTCTCCTCTCCTCTCCTCTCCCCTTCCATTCTCTCCCTACGTTGCCTGGAACACTGGTCTGACATCTTAGGCTGTCGTCTCGTCTCGTCTCCTCTCGTCTCCTCTCGTCTCCTCTCCCTATGCTGCCTGGAACACTGGTCTGACATATTAGGCTGCCTCTCCTCTCCTGTTCTCTCCCTATGCTGACTGGAACACTGGTCTGACATCTTGGCATCTTAGGCTGCCTGCTCCCTCCCCTCTTGTCTGTGGTGATTCTGGAGGAGCTTTATGGCTTTAAGACACCTTACTTTAGAGTGCTATCACTTTATATATAGCGACCTCTTCTCAATGTGTGTAGCACTGTGGCTGACTGGCTCATTAGATGAGTGAGTGATAGGTCTCACCTGCTGGTGCAGTCTGACAGGACTCAGCGTCCACCATAAGAAGGTCTGCAAGGCCACTGCTTGAAGACTGGCTAGCAGACGTCTGAAGAGGGCACAGAGAATGAGATAAGGACACACACACAAGCTGTTCACTTTTAATTCGAGTTGGAATAACAAATGGTGCTACACTTCCTAAAGCTGCCACAAGAGAGCAGCATTAGTCTAGAAACAGTTTGAATAAGGCAGCCCAGGAGCTCCTCGTGTTCTCTGGTCCTGCTGCCATGTCATTTAGTCTAGAAACAGTTTGAATAAGGCAGCCCAGGAGCTCCTCGTGTTCTCTGGTCCTGCTGCCATGTCATTTAGTCTAGAAACAGTTTGAATAAGGCAGCCCAGGAGCTCCTCCTGTTCTCTGGTCCTGCTGCCATGTCATTTAGTCTAGAAACAGTTTGAATAAGGCAGCCCAGGAGCTCCTCCTGTTCTCTGGTCCTGCTGCCATCCGTTTCTATCATGTCATTAGACAGTCAGAAGAGATGAAACACAGCTTTCTTCTGTCCCACGGGAGATAACCATCTTGTGTTTCAGTCTTTGAGAAAAACTCAAAGATGAAAATAGATTCCGCAGACAACTCAACAGTATCTCTATAGGCTTCAAAAGAAGGTTCTGTTGAGTCTACACAGCCTATTGACCTACATTGACGTGCAGGACCACTAGGTCAGAGTGAGATACAGGGAGGTCAGGGGTCAGAGTGAGATACAGGGAGGCCAGAGTGAGAAAGAGGGAGGTCAGAGTGAGACACAGGGAGGTCAGGGGTCAGAGTGAGACACAGGGAGGTCAGGGGTCAGAGTGAGACACAGGGAGGTCAGGGGTCAGAGTGAGACACAGTGAGACACAGGGAGGTCAGAGTGAGACACAGGGATGTCAGGGGTCAGAGTGAGACACAGGGAGGTCAGAGTGAGACACAGGGAGGTCAGAGTGAGACACAGGGAGGTCAGAGTGAGACACAGGGAGGTCAGAGTGAGACACAGGGAGGTCAGAGTGAGACACAGGAAGGTCAGAGTGAGACACAGGAAGGTCAGAGTGAGACACAGGGAGGTCAGGGGTCAGAGTGAGAGTGAGACACAGGGAGGTACACAGGGAGGTCAAAGTGAGACACAGGAAGGTCAGAGTGAGACACAGGGAGGTCAGAGTGAGACACAGGGAGGTCAGGGGTCAGAGTGAGACAGTGAGACACCGGGAGGTCAGAGTGAGACACAGGGAGGTCAGAGTGAGACACAGGGAGGTCAGAGTGAGACACAGGGAGGTCAGGGGTCAGAGTGAGACAGCGAGACACAGGGAGGTCAGAGTGAGACACAGGGAGGTCAGAGTGAGACACAGGGAGGTCAGAGGTCAGAGTGAGACACAGGGAGGTCAGAGGTACCTTTCTGCCCCTGTCCCCTGTGTAGTGAGCAGCGGCCCCTAGGTCCACGGTCTTGGAGCGGATGCCGCCACGTTTGCGTGTGGTGGTGGTCTCCGTTGCATGGCTGATCTGGATGCTCGTGGTCGTAACAGTCTCCTCCTCGTCTCTGAACCCCGACACCGGCCGGCCGTTCTGCGATACCCTGTCCTCCTCGTTGTCACTGGGGGGAGAAAGAGAACAACAACACACACATGAAAGAAATGCTCTATCATTAAATAGATGTATTGCCTTAAGACAGCGTTTCCCAAACTCGGTCCCGGGGACCTCAGGGGGTCCACGTTTAGTTTTTTTGTGCGAGCACTACTCAGCTGATTCAGATAATCAAAGCCTGATGAGTTGATCATTTGAATCAGCTGTGTAGTTTTTGGGGCAAAAACCAAAATGTGCACCCCCTGGGGTCTCCGGGACCGTGTTTGGGAAATGTTCAGTATTACATCTCCATTTTTGTTTTTGTCCTTTTGCACTTCAACACACTCAGGAATACCTGATTCTGTCGGGCGAGTCGTCCCTCTCCCTCTTGTGGAACTTGTTGATAGTGTCGTCGATGGTGCTGCCGATCTTGTCGCTGATTTCTCCCAGCTTCTCACTGAAGGGGAAGGCTCCTTTTCTCTTGTCCCAGTCCTCATCCCACTTCCCCTTGGGCTCGGAGTCAAACATTTCCCCCGCTAAGGGGGAGGAGAGGGGCAGAGAGGGGGGGGGGGGACAGGGTTACAGGTTTATGCTGAAAAATCAAGTGTGGTTTGGTACCATTAATGTGTTTCAAATCAAATCAAATCCAATTTTATTTGTCACATACACATGGTTGGTTAGCAGATGTTAATGCGAGTGTAGCGAAATGCTTGTGCTTCTAGTTCCGACAATGCAGTAATAACCAACAAGTAATCTAACTAACAATTTCAAAACTACTGTCTTATACACAGTGTAAGGGGATAAAGAATATGTACATAAAGATATATGAATGAGTGATGGTACAGAGCAGCATAGGCAAGATACAGTAGATGGTATCGAGTACAGTATATACATATGAGATGAGTATGTAAACAAAGTGGCATAGTTAAAGTGGCTAGTGATACATTTATTACATAAGGATGCAGTAGATGATATAGAGTACAGTATATACGTATGCATATGAGATGAATAATGTAGGGTATGTAAACATGATATTAGGTAGCATTGTTTAAAGTGGCTAGTGATACATTTGACATCATTTCCCATCAATTCGCATTATTAAAGTGGCTGGAGTTGAGTCAGTGTCCGTGTCAGTGTGTTGGCAGCAGCCACTCAATGTTAGTGGTGGCTGTTTAACAGTCTGATGGCCTTGAGATAGAAGCTGTTTTTCAGTCTCTCGGTCCCAGCTTTGATGCACCTGTACTGACCTCGCCTTCTGGATGATAGCGGGGTGAACAGGCAGTGGCTCGGGTGGTTGTTGTCCTTGATGATCTTTATGGCCTTCCTGTAACATCGGGTGGTGTAGGTGTCCTGGAGGGCAGGTAGTTTGCCCCCGGTGATGCGTTGTGCAGCCCTCACTACCCTCTGGAGAGCCTTACGGTTGTGGGCGGAGCAGTTGCCGTACCAGGCGGTGATGCAGCCTGCCAGGATGCTCTCGATTGTGCATCTGTAGAAGTTTGTGAGTGCTTTTGGTGACAAGCCGAATTTCTTCAGCCTCCTGAGGTTGAAGAGGCGCTGCTGCGCCTTCTTCACGATGCTGTCTGTGTGAGTGGACCAATTCAGTTTGTCTGTGATGTGTATGCCGAGGAACTTAAAACTTGCTACCCTCTCCACTACTGTCCCGTCGATGTGGATAGGGGGGTGTTCCCTCTGCTGTTTCCTGAAGTCCACAATCATCTCCTTAGTTTTGTTGATGTTGAGTGTGAGGTTATTTTTCTGACACCACACTCCGAGGGCCCTCACCTCCTCCCTGTAGGCCGTCTCGTCGTTGTTGGTAATCAAGCCTACCACTGTTGTGTCGTCCTCAAACTTGATGATTGAGTTGGAGGCGTGCGTGGCCACGCAGTCGTGGGTGAACATGGAGTACAGGAGAGGGCTCAGAACGCACCTTTGTGGGGCCCCAGTGTTGAGGATCAGCGGGGTGGAGATGTTGTTGCCTACCCTCACCACCTGGGGGCGGCCCGTCAGGAAGTCCAGTACCCAGTTGCACAGGGCGGGGTCGAGACCCAGGGTCTCGAGCTTGATGACGAGCTTGGAGGGTACTATGGTGTTGAATGCCGAGCTGTAGTCGATGAACAGCATTCTCACATAGGTATTCCTCTTGTCCAGATAGGTTAGGGCAGTGTGCAGTGTGGTTGAGATTGCATCGTCTGTGGACCTATTTGGGCGGTAAGCAAATTGGAGTGGGTCTAGGGTGTCAGGTAGGGTGGAGGTGATATGGTCCTTGACTAGTCTCTCAAAGCACTTCATGATGACGGAAGTGAGTGCTACGGGGCGGTAGTCGTTTAGCTCAGTTACCTTAGCTTTCTTGGGAACAGGAACAATGGTGGCCCTCTTGAAGCATGTGGGAACAGCAGACTGGTATAGGGATTGATTGAATATGTCCGTAAACACACCGGCCAGCTGGTCTGCGCATGCTCTAAGGGCACGGCTGGGGATGCCGTCTGGGCCTGCAGCCTTGCGAGGGTTAACACGTTTAAATGTCTTACTCACCTCGGCTGCAGTGAAGGAGAGTCCGCATGTTTTCGTTGCAGGCTGTGTCAGTGGCACTGTATTGTCCTCAAAGCGAGTCTGTCTGGGAGCAAGACATCCTGGTCCGCGACGGGGCTGGTTTTCTTTTTGTAATCCGTGATTGACTGTGGACCCTGCCACATACCTCTTGTGTCTGAGCCGTTGAATTGAGATTCTACTTTGTCTCTGTACTGGCGCTTAGCTTGTTTGATTGCCTTGCGGAGGAAATAGCTGCACTGTTTGTATTCGGTCATGTTTCCGGTCACCTTGCCCTGATTAAAAGCAGTAGTTCGCGCTTTCAGTTTCACACAAATGCTGCCATCAATCCACGGTTTCTAGTTAGGGAATGTTTTAATCGTTGCTATGGGAACGGCATCTTCAACGCACGTTCTAATGAACTCGCACACCGAATCAGCGTATTCGTCAATGTTGTTATCTGACGCAATACGTAGCTATGCTGAGTGAGCCTCACTTCACTAACATAATGAGAGCCGCTGTGGGACTGCACTGCATCTATCTGGAATGCCAATTAAGATGTGCAACAGATAATTGGTTATTCTGCATTGAAAATGGATGGGCCCATTGACAACACAAGCACTGCACAGCTACAGAGTGTCGCTGAAACATCTCTATGTGAATGTCGCCATCGCAGTGTTATTTTGATCCTGTGCGACAAAAATAATTCCCCCCCCCTGACACATCATTAATTGACAAAATGGGAACTCTGGTTTGACTAATGAAGTGGGAAATCACAGCAGCAAATCAAAGATATCAGGAATCAAAAGGGAGAAATGAATGGAGCATGAAAATAAAGGCTTTCAATCAGTTGTTTCTCCAACCGAATCCTAATGAAATGACAAGGGACTCGCCCGACGATTAGATATCGGAAGAGCAGATCAGAAAGCAGCGAATCAAAAACAGATATGGGGAAGATATGTTCTGTTACATAGTGAGGGCGTTGAGGTTTTTCTCGTACAAACATGATCAGAAATCTCACTGATGAAGATGCGAGAAGACATGATTTATCCTGGATTGAAAATCGCTCTAATCAAAAGATCAGTGATGAGGAGGAAGAGGCCTGTGGGGAATAGAGGAAGGCATAGAGGAGCGATTCTGGAAGCCTTCTGAGACTGCAGACAGAGACCTGCAACAAGACTCACAGAGACAGGGACTAGAGGTACAGTGACTAGATGTAAATTACAGTGACAGTGACTAGATGTAAATTACAGTGACAGGGACTAGAGGTAAATGACAGTGACAGGGACTAGAGGTAACTGACAGGGACTAGAGGTAACTGACAGTGACAGGGACTAGAGGTAACTGACAGTGACAGGGACTAGAGGTAACTGACAGTGACAGGGACTAGAGGTAACTGACAGTGACAGGGACTAGAGGTAACTGACAGTGACAGGGACTAGAGGTAACTGACAGTGACAGGGACTAGAGGTAACTGACAGTGACAGGGACTAGAGGTAAATGACAGTGACAGGGACTAGAGGTAAATGACAGTGACAGGGACTAGAGGTAAATGACAGGGACTAGAGGTAAATGACAGGGACAGGGACTAGAGGTAACTGACAGGGACTAGATGTAAAGGACAGGGACTAGAGGTAAAGGACAGGGACTAGAGGTAAATGACAGGGACAGGGACTAGAGGTACATGACAGTGACAGGGACTAGAGGTACATGACAGTGACAGGGACTAGAGGTAAATGACAGGGACTAGATGTAAATGACAGGGACTAGAGGTAAAGGACAGGGACTAGAGGTAAATGACAGGGACTAGAGGTAACTGACAGGGACTAGAGGTACATTACAATGACAGGGACTAGAGGTAAATGACAGGGACTAGAGGTAAATGACAGGGACTAGAGGTAAATGACAGGGACTAGAGGCAAATGACAGGGACTAGAGGTAAATGACAGGGACTAGAGGTAAATGACAGGGACTAGAGGTAAATGACAGGGACTAGAGGTACGTGACAGGGACTAGATGTAGAGGACAGGGACTAGAGGTAAATGACAGGGACTAGAGGCAAATGACAGGGACTAGAGGTAAATGACAGGGACTAGAGGTAAATGACAGGGACTAGATGTAAATGACAGGGACTAGATGTAAATGACAGGTACTAGAGGTAAATGACAGGGACTAGAGGTAAATGACAGGGACTAGAGGTAAATGACAGATTTGTGAGCGCATGGAAATGAGAGACCATACCACATTCTCAACAGAGCATCACAGATAATCTGCTCTCCCTCCCGTGTGGTGACACTTACAGCTGGTCTTGTTGAATCCTCCTCCTCCAGTGCTGTCTGAGGACACGCCGATGTACTTGTCCTTGTTTTTCTTGGCCTTCTTCCTCTCCTCCCGGAGCTGGTCGTCATCCTGAACAAACTCCACCATCTCCTTCACCTTCTGACGCACGTTGACGCCCTGGTCCTTCCCATCCTCGTCTGGCGATGAGGGGAGGAACACAACACGATTGGACACTTTAATACACTGGCATTTCACTTTTGGCTTCCCACATTACACCATGGTGGGGGTCATTTGAATTGAAAACTGACAATAGAATCAGCACCATCCATAAACCTGACCTCTCATTAGCCATAGTGACAGGGTAAGCAGTTAAAGGGGAAGTCAACACTGAAGCAAATAAAGTGACGTTTGTTTTGGCTGAGAGAGAGAGAGAGAGAACGAGAAAGAGCGAGAGAGAATGAGAGCAAGAGAGCGAGAGAGAGAGAGAGAGAGAGAGAGAAATAACAGAACAGTGCAGTGCAGTTCCAGGCTAAAGCAGCTTTGGATGAGGGTCTGGTAGAGCTTTGGGTGAGGGTCTGGTAGAGCTTTGGGTGGGGGTCTGGTAGAGCTTTGGATGAGGGTCTGGCAGGGCTTTGGATGAGGGTCTGGTAGAGCTTTGGATGAGGGTCTGGTAGAGCTTTGGATGAGGGTCTGGTAGAGCTTGGGACCAGGCCTTTATGGACCTTCTTCAGGAGGAGGAACACAGGCACCATTGTTTCACTGCCACAACAGGCCTGTCCTGGAGACAGTATTTGTCTCAGTGGGGACTTTATGTAACAGAGCCTAGTGAGTGCTCATGCCATGCACCAAATGCAAATTATTGAGAGCGAAGCATGAAAAAAGATTAACATAGCTCTACAGTAATTATGTTATCCCCTTACTCTCCTTTTTTTTAAATTTTCGCCTTTTTTGGTTCTAGTAAAGATTCTAGTAGCCGTGTTTAGCACTAACTGAAGTTTATTTAGTGTTTTATCCGGGTAGCCGAAAAGTAGAGCATTGCAGTAGTCTAATCTAGAAGTGACAAAAACTTCAGACGGGCCTGGACATGTACTGGCTTAAGCAGGGGGACACATCTGGCACTGCAGGATTTGAGTCCCTGGCGGCGTAGTGTGTTACTGATGGTAGGCTTTGTTACTTTGGTCTCAGCTCTCTGTGGGTCCCCCCGTGTGGTTCTGGGATTTTTGCTCACCGTTCTTGTGATCATTTTGACCCCACGGGGTGAGATCTTGCGTGGAGCCCCAGATCGAGGGAGATTATCAGTGGTCTTGTATGTCTTCCATTTCCTAATAATTGCTCCCACAGTTTATTTCTTCAAACCAAGCTGCTTACCTATTGCAGATTCAGTCTTCCCAGCCTGGTGCAGGTCTACAATTTTGTTTCTGGCTCTTTGGTCTTGGCCATAGTGGAGTTTGGAGTGTGACTGTTTGAGGTTGTGGACAGGTGTCTTTTATACTGATAACAAGTTCAAACAGGTGCCATTAATACAGGTAACGAGTGGAGGACAGAGGAGCCTACAGGTCTGTGAGAGCCAGAAATCTTGCTTCTTTGTAGGTGACGCACCTTCTTTGTAGGTGACCAAATACTTATTTTCCACCATAATTTGCAAATAAATTCATAAATAATCCTACAATGTGATTTTCTGGATTTTTTTCTCTCATTTTGTCTGTCATAGTTGAAGTGTACCTATGATAAATTACAGGCCTCTCATCTTTTTAAGTGGGAGAACTTGCACAATTGGTGGCTGACTAAATACTTTTTTGCCCCACTGTACATTTTCAGAGTTTCTCACATTTCTGTGATGCCATTAGGCTCCAAAGCATGTGTTGTTGTAACACTGAAAACAGATGCAGGCTCGGCCTAGCCACACAAAACATGTACAAAAACCATCCAAGGTTTTCAACTCTGTCATAGCAAATCACAAATGCATACAGTTGGTATCCAAGGAGCCACTCAAGTTGATCATTTACATACTTTTCATTTGTGCACATTACATATGTACATATATACCAGGTTGAAAACCAGAACATGACTTGCATCTGACTGACTCTTCAGTACTCCAGCTGTGGCCATGGAAACTTCCTCACTAATGAATACTCCTGGGTGTTCCATCTGAAACCAAGAGCCTCATCTCTGAGGACATCCTGATTGGTGTAGAAGAGAGGCGTGGGGATGGTTATGGAATGAATCAATAGCCAGGCTTAGGGTTCACACTGCTCTGGGTCTTTCAGTGCTGCTGTGTAGCACCAGTCCCAAATGATTGCTTACCAACAAAATGGTAGTTTTCTAAGGAGCGAAGGTCATAGATGTGTTCCCTCGCGCTGGTGACAACTCGCTCCGATCCGTTCCTGATGAGATATGCCAATAATAGTAAGGCCTGGAGGAGAGGAGCATCTGTTAGAGGCAACATGGCACCAGGCTTCCTACCCACAGGCAACATGGCACTAGGCCTCCACTCCACAGGCAACATGGTACTAGGCCCCCTACCCACAGGCAACATGGCACTAGGCTTCCTACCCACAGGCAACATGGCACAAGGCTTCCTACCCACAGGCAACATGGCACTAGGCTTCCTACCCACAGGCAACATGGCACTAGGCTTCCTACCCACAGGCAACATGGCACTAGGCTTCCTACCCACAGGCAACATGGCACTAGGCTTCCTACCCACAGGCAACATGGCACTAGGCTTCCTACCCACAGGCAACATGGCACTAGGCTTCCTACCCACAGGCAACATGGCACTAGGCTTCCTACCCACAGGCAACATGGCACTAGGCTTCCTACCCACAGGCAACATGGCACTAGGCTTCCTACCCACAGGCAACATGGCACTAGGCTTCCTCACCACAGGCAACATGGCACTAGGCCTCCACTCCACAGGCAACATGGTACTAGGCCCCCTACCCACAGGCAACATGGCACTAGGCTTCCTACCCACAGGCAACATGGCACTAGGCTTCCTACCCACAGGCAACATGGCACTAGGCTTCCTACCCACAGGCAACATGGCACTAGGCTTCCTACCCACAGGCAACATGGCACTAGGCTTCCTACCCACAGGCAACATGGCACTAGGCTTCCTACCCACAGGCAACATGGCACTAGGCTTCCTACCCACAGGCAACATGGCACTAGGCCTCCACTCCACAGGCAACATGGCACCAGGCTTCCTACCCACAGGCAACATGGTACTAGGCCTCCACTCCACAGGCAACATGGCACTAGGCCTCCTACCCACAGGCAACATGGCACTAGGCCTCCACTCCACAGGCAACATGGCACTAGGCCTCCACTCCACAGGCAACATGGCACCAGGCTTCCTACCCACAGGCAACATGGCACTAGGCTTCCTACCCACAGGCAACATGGCACTAGGCTTCCTACCCGCAGGCAACATGGCACTAGGCTTCCTACCCACAGGCAACATGGCACTAGGCCTCCACTCCACAGGCAACATGGCACTAGGCTTCCTACCCACAGGCAACAAGGCACTAGGCCTCCTACCCACAGGCAACATGGCACTAGGCTTCCTACCCACAGGCAACATGGCACTAGGCTTCCTACCCACAGGCAACATGGCACTAGGCCTCCACTCCACAGGCAACATGGCACTAGGCCTCCACTCCACAGGCAACATGGCACTAGGCCTCCACTCCACAGGCAACATGGCACTAGGCCTCCACTCCACAGGCAACATGATCGTATGAATGAAACATAAGAAACTCGGCACCTTGTAAACTCTTCTCCAGTTCTTCTTATTGTCCCTCAGCATTCTGGTCCACAGCATGTTCATGACCTCAGGGAACTGCTCGTACATGAACGTGGATCTGAGAGGAACATCAGAAATATGGATGGGATTAGAGAGTACTGGTAAAGCCACAACTGCTAGGCTAGTTATGCAAATGTGATAGGACTGAGCGTTGTGCTGTGGTTGTCCCTTACTTGGCGATCTCTCCCATGAGCTGTCCAGACGGACCCCAGGGGTCATCGTTGGTGACCTCTCGCACCTTGGACTCGATATCAGAGTAGTTCATCACCACGTTAGTGCTGCAACAAACAGGAACCACACAGACTTACATCAAGAATCATATTAATAAAACACACTGAATGACACTGGTGGGTAACCAATGTGAACTATGACCTCTATCACAGATGGATATTCTGCATGAGGCATGGCTTCCTGGTATTATACCGTGTGTTTTGAGTATTAGAGTGGTGGTGTTAGGATAGGTAGTGGTCTTAAGAGACCTCTGATTTAGCCTAGATGTCCAGCAAGGGCCTAGGCGAACTCCTCTGACCAGATTGAGCCTGTTCTGGGAGCAATTTCCTGTCAGGCCCCATTTCACTCCTATCACCATCAGCAGACCTGCCAGTCACAGAGCAGACCTGCCAGTCACAGAGTAGACCTGCCCGTCACAGAGCAGACCTGCCAGTCACAGAGCAGACCTGCCAGTCACAGAGCAGAGTGCCAGGAAACAGCTGGGCTCTACTCAACTTTCTCCTCTCAGGAGTGGCATAGCGGGCGGCAACTACAGGATATAATGACAGTCATTAAATTGACTGATGAGTAAAAAGGGTTCTCAAGATTTGATTCGAGAAGCAGCTTAAAACGGATTATGACAACACTAGAAAGACACCCAAAAACATTCAGGGATGAAAGATTACCCAGCTGACAACAGAACTGGAATTCGAAAGAAGGAGAAGAATGCATTAGAGAAAACAGAGAGGAAGAAAGGCAAACAGAGCCTGGGTTAATGCAGCTGATCAGTGATAAACATGAGGCAATGTTTTCAGGGACTCAGAGAGCACACCTATGGACCATCCGTTCGAACCTCCCCTGTCACAGTTCAGCTGAGCCAGATAGGAGGGGGGGGCACCTGACAGATGTAACTAATGGAAGGTTAGAGTAATGGGAGACAGAACTGCTATGCTCTGTAATAAATTAGATCAACATGGTAACGTCGGCCAACATGTAGGCTGAAACAACATGGCAGATCAACTGTACAACAGTGAAAGGAATGAAAAGGCACAACAAAAACTCAATGGTATGCAGAAGCTAATAGCTCTGGTTTCCAGTCACATCTATTGAGATTCCCCACAAAAAACAGGATTAACAAGTCACATAATAAGTTGCACTGGACTATAATAGTTAGTGCTTAACATTATTTCTAAATGACTAACTCTTCTCCGTACCCACACATACAATTATCTGTGAGGTCCCTCAGTCGAGTAGTGAATTTCAAGCACCTATTCACTCTTCATATTTTCAAGCATGGTGGTGGCTGTATCATGTTATTGATTTGCTTGTCATCTGCAAGGACTTTAAACATTGTTTAATTTTTATTTCACCTTCATTTAACCAGGTAGGCTAATTGAGAACAAGTTCTCATTTGCAACTGCGACCTGGCCAAGATTGTTCAGGTCTGCTTTCCAACAGACACTAAGAGACACATTCACCTTTCAGCAGGACAATAACCTAAAACACAAGACCAAATCACCTAACAGGCCAAACATACACTGGACTTGCTTACCATGACGACATTGAATGTTCCTGAGTGGCCTAGTTACAGCTTTGACTTAAATCTACTTGAAAATCTATGTCAACACTTGAAAACGACTGTCCAGCAATGAACAACCAACTTGACGAAGCTTGAAGAGTTTAAAAAAAGAATATGCAAATATTGTATAATCCAGTTGTGCAAAGCTCTTAGAGCTCAAAGCTCTTAGAGACTTACCCAGAAAGACTCACAGCTCTTAGAGACTTACCCAGAAAGACTCACAGCTCTTAGAGACTTACCCAGAAAGACTCACAGCTCTTAGAGACTTACCCAGAAAGACTCACAGCTCTTAGAGACTTACCCAGAAAGACTCACAGCTCTTAGAGACTTACCCAGAAAGACTCACAGCTCTTAGAGACTTACCCAGAAAGACTCACAGCTCTTAGAGACTTACCCAGAAAGACTCACAGCTCTTAGAGACTTACCCAGAAAGACTCACAGCTCTTAGAGACTTACCCAGAAAGACTCACAGCTCTTAGAGACTTACCCAGAAAGACTCACAGCTCTTAGAGACTTACCCAGAAAAACATACAGCTGCAATCCCTGCCAAAGGAGATTCCTGTATGGATTGACTCAGAGGGTTGAATACATACAGTGACATCAGAAAGCATTTATACCCCTTGACTTATTCCACATTTTGTTATGTTACAGACTGAATTCAAATGTTTTCCTACAAACATAATGGTCATTATGGCCAAACAGAGTTATTTTTGTTTCATCAGACCAGAGGACATTTCTCCAAAAAGTACAATCTTTGTCCCCATGTGCAGTTGCAAACAGTAGTCTGGCTTTTTTTAATGGCGGTTTTGGAGCAGTGGCTTCTTCCTTGCTGAGCGGCCTTTCAGGTTATGTTGATATAGGACTCGTTTTACTGTGGATATAGATACTTTTGTACCCGTTTCCTCCAGCATCTTCACAAGGTCCTTTGCTGTTGTTCTGGGATTGATTTGCACTTTTCGCACCAAAGTACGTTCATCTCTAGGAGACAGAACGTGTCTCCTTCCTGAGTGGTATGACAGCTGCGTGGTCCCATGGTGTTTATACCAGCGTACTATTGCTTGTACAGATGAACGTGGTACCTTCAGACGTTTGGAAATTGCACCCAAGGATGAACCAGACTTGTGGAGGTCTACAATTTGTTTTCTGAGGTCTTGGCTGATTTCCCCATGATGCCAAGGGAAGAGCTACAGTTACACCTCCAACCACCTACACACAATACCCCATAACAAAGCGCAAAAACAGGTTTTCAGAAAAGTTAGCAAATATATTACAAATACAAAACAGAAATAACTTAATTAACAAAAGTATTCAGACCCTTCGCTATGAGACTCAAAATTGAACTCAGGTGCATCCCGTTTCCGATGACCATCCTTGAGATGTTTCTACAACTTGATTGGAGTCCACCGGTTGTAAATTCAATTGATTGGACATGATTTGGAAAGGCACACACACACCTGTCTGTTGCTCTGACATGCACTGTCAACTGTAGGACCTGATATAGACAGGTGCGAGCTCAATTTCGAGTCTCATAGCAAAGGGTCTGAATACGTAAATAAGTTATTTCTTGTTTTTTTATTTGTAATAAATGTGCAACCATAAAAAAAAAAAATGTTTTAGCTTTGTCATTATGTGTGTAGATTGATGAGGAAATGGTTTTATTGATACAGTTTAGAATAAGGCTGTAACGTAACAAAATATGGAAAAGGGGAAGGGGTCTGAATACTTTCCCAATGCACTATTTATTTATTTTGAAGTATTACAATTTTTCTTCCACTTTGACAAGAGTATTTTGTGTAGATCGTTGGGGGAAAAAATGACATTTTAGTTTAGTAATAAAAAAATAAAAAAGTAAAATCACCAGGAATTCAGTAAAAAAAAAAGTGTTAATTTAGGAAATCTGTTTTCACACTCTCACACACACCCGTGTCAATATAATCAAGTTATGAAATTATTGTATTTGAAAATAACATCTTTGTGGTCAATTTGCAGTGTACAAATTATAATTACGGTCTGACCCCCCCCCCCCCCCCCCCCGACCACCCGCTCCGGCAAAAATCGACCTGAGGCTGAATCTAGTTACCTACCCTGCTCTAGAGACTATCCCTTCCCCTGCAGCTGCCAGCACTTTTACTAATCAACCCTAATGTCATTTTGACAGAAAACTCAGACACTTCCTCCACTCTCACTAAATCCCACAGACCCACCCGCACAGGGAGAGCAGGTTGACAGGAGAGCCAGGCAGGCAGCTCTGGAAGCCATTACCACAGTGGGCCATGGATGATGTAGTGAGAGAGGAACAGAAAAAGGTGGTGAGGTCTGAAAGCTTGAACACCTGTTCTCACTGGGAAGGAAATGCAGCTTCTTCTACTACTTAAGTCTATAAAATGTATCAGATTAGTTCACTTTCAGCCTACTGCCAATTTCTTCCACATGTTGTTGATGACAAAAACAATGTGATCCAACTCTATGGCTCTATAGAGTGTTAACAAGAGGGAGGGAGACTGAATTCCTGACCCTAATATTGACCTAGCCAGGAAATCGAACACACAAATCTACATGGAAAAGCAAATGTACAACCCCCCCCTATTGAGCCGGCTGGAATAGTTAATTTTAAGCCAGAATGCAGTGTACCAGATCTAAAAAATACTAAAAATAAAAAAATATATAAAAAAACAGGACAGAGATAGTCTAGAGTAGTGGAGGTGACCCTGTGTGACCACTGGTCTGATTAGTTAGGTGGCAGCTGGGTTTAGCCTGGGCATCACCACAGACAGGTGGTCAGATCCTTAGGAGGTCAAGTGTCAAGTGCTCAGTGACAGAGGGCCAGATGGAAGGACAATGGAACAGAGCTGGGGAAAAAAGACAGGACCAGAGACTGATGAATGAGCCAATGATATCAAATCTGAGGAAAACAGCCAATTGATCACACATAGCCTACACAAAGATCAACAAATGGCAACAACTCAAACAGGTTTGTTCCAAACAGGATACTTCTTTAGTTCTATGAAGCATGTGTTTCATGGTGGATAGATTAACATAAAACAGAGAATCAAACTATACATTCAGTACTGATCTGGGATAACTATAGTTTTAACTACGCTTTGGGGAAAGCAACTATTTCCGGGGGAATAGTTACTTTGGAGGGGACTACAACTATTTGAATATAAAAATGCCAACTTTAAAAAATATATTTGAATACAGATCTCAGGAAGTGACTACTTTTCTGAAACTATTAGATTGGCTGCCTTCAACTAGGCCTAAATCTGGAACTGCATGTTGAAGACAGAAATAGAATGAATAGAACACACAATCTCCTATAGTATTCCAATCTGACGGTCACATTTAATCTACACAATACATTTCTATCTGAACATGTAAACGTCCATTCTCCTGAATGCCTATTGGCCCAGGTATACATAATCAAATCAAACCAAATTGACCCATTTTATGTTGTACAGATAAGTATAAGTTGTGATGATCGACTACTTTTCATTTTTTCAACCAAGGTGGCATAGCAGTTCAGACGTCTTTTGTCCTCGTCTTGTCGTGTCCTGTATATATATATATTTACAACTTTTTCACATACATTTTATTTTTATTTTCCATCAACTCATCTTCAAAACACTCTCCTGCAACCCGCCTCACCAATGTATATTTATAAAAAAGTATTATTTACCTCAGATCTGTAATCCTCCAAGAAGCTAGCCAGAAACTCCAAGAAGCTAGCCTGAAACTAGCCAGAAGCTAGTTCAGAAGCTAGTTAGCTCCTCTACTGGCAAATCGTTAGTATTCAGCTAACCACGGTTTGTGGTCATCAGCTATCCTTTAGCTCGAAAATCTATCGCCAGTTCTGTACGGTGCAGCGCGGCTCGGAACGGAACATACCGGACCAATTTCTCTCTCCATGTCCCTGGATTTCGACTGCTCTCTGGACATTCATACCCGGATCTCACAGCTAGCTAGCTGCTATCCGTGTGACTATCAGCCTTCGTCGATTCCGGAGCAAACATAAATTATTCCGGAGCTAGCAAGCTCCGTCAATCACTCCTGAGTTCCATCAATCACACCTGGGCTGCAGTCACCTATCCGGACCCATTTTACTGCCTTCGCGGAGCCCCACCGGGCCTTCACAACTGGACTGCCGACGTTATCTACCCGAAGGAGTTATTCGGCTGGCTCCTCCGTCGCGACGTTACGTGAACACCCATCTGCGGCCTGCTAACCGTTAGCTGTCTTACCGGCTGCTATCTGAATAGACAATCGGACATTTTTATTTTATTTTTTATTATTATTATTATGTTTTCTTCTTGGGCCTCTATAACTATAACTATATCTATTGTTTTTATTTTTGTTGTTGTTGTGTGATTTGGATTAATCCCCTCTACCACACGGAACCCCACCAATCTACTGACGGAACGCAAGAGGTGGCTAACAACAGACCTCCATCCTATGCTAGCTTGCTACCGATGCCCTGGCTAGCTGTCTAAATCACCAACCAACCTCTCCACTCACCGGACCCTTTTGATCACTCGACTAAGCATGCCTCTCCTTAATGTCAATATGTCTTGTCCATTGCTTGGTTAGTGTTTATTGGCTTATTTCACTGTAGAGCCTCTAGTCCTGCTCACTATACCTTATCCAACCTATTAGTTCCACCACCCACACATGCAATGACATCTCCTGGTTTCAACGATGTTTCTAGAGACAATATCTCTCTCTTCATCACTCAATACCTAGGTTTACCTCCACTGTATTCACATCCTACCATACATTTGTCTGTACATTATACCTTGATGCTATTTTATCGCCTCCAGAAACCTCCTTTTACTCTATGTTCCAGACGTTCTAGACGACCAATTCTCATAGCTTTTAGCCGTACCCTTATTCTACTCCTCCTATGTTCCTCTGGCGATGTAGAGGTGAATCCAGGCCCTGCAGTGCCTAGCTCCACTCCTATTCCCCAGGCGCTCTCTTTTGACGACTTCTGTAACCGTAATAGCCTTGGTTTCATGCATGTTAACATTAGAAGCCTCCTCCCTAAGTTTGTTCTATTCACTGCTTTAGCACACTCTGCCAACCCGGATGTTCTAGCTGTGTCTGAATCCTGGCTTAGGAAGACCACCAAAAATTCAGACATTTTAATTCCAAACGACAACATTTTCAGACAAGATAGAACTGCCAAAGGGGGCGGTGTTGCAATCTACTGCAAAGATAGCCTGCAGAGTTCTGTCCTACTATCCAGGTCTGTACCCAAACAATTTGAACTTCTACTTTTAAAAATCCACCTCTCTAAAAACAAGTCTCTCACCGTTGCCGCCTGCTATAGACCACCCTCTGCCCCCAGCTGTGCTCTGGACACCATATGTGAACTGATTGCCCCCCATCTATCTTCAGAGTTCGTGCTGCTAGGCGACCTAAACTGGAACATGCTTAACACCCCAGCCATCCTACAATCTAAACTTGATGCCCTCAATCTCACACAAATTATCAATGAACCTACCAGGTACCTCCCCAAAGCCTTAAACACGGGCACCCTCATAGATATCATCCTAACCAACTTCCCCTCTAAATACACCTCTGCTGTCTTCAACCAAGATCTCAGCGATCACTGCCTCATTGCCTGCATCCGTAATGGGTCAGCGGTCAAACGACCTCCACTCATCACTGTAAAACGCTCCCTGAAACACTTCTGCGAGCAGGCCTTTCTAATCGACCTGGCCGGGGTATCCTGGAAGGATATTGATCTCATCCCGTCAGTAGAGGATGCCTGGATATTTTTAAAAAATGCCTTCCTAACCATCTTAAATAAACATGCCCCATTCAAGAAATTTAGAACCAGGAACAGATATAGCCCTTGGTTCTCCCCAGACCTGACTGCCCTTAACCAACACAAAAACATCCTATGGCGTTCTGCATTAGCATCGAACAGCCCCCGTGATATGCAGCTGTTCAGGGAAGCTAGAAACCATTATACACAGGCAGTTAGAAAAGCCAAGGCTAGCTTTTTCAAGCAGAAATTTGCTTCCTGCAACACTAACTCAAAAAAGTTCTGGGACACTGTAAAGTCCATGGAGAATAAGAACACCTCCTCCCAGCTGCCCACTGCACTGAAGATAGGAAACACTGTCACCACTGATAAATCCATCATAATTGAGAATTTCAATAAGCATTTTTCTACGGCTGGCCATGCTTTCCACCTGGCTACTCCTACCCCGGACAACAGCACTGCACCCCCAACAGCAACTCGCCCAAGCCTTCCCCATTTCTCCTTCTCCCAAATCCATTCAGCTGATGTTCTGAAAGAGCTGCAAAATCTGGACCCCTACAAATCAGCCGGGCTAGACAATCTGGACCCTTTCTTTCTAAAATTATCTGCCGAAATTGTTGCCACCCCTATTACTAGCCTGTTCAACCTCTCTTTCGTGTCGTCTGAGATTCCCAAAGATTGGAAAGCAGCTGCGGTCATCCCCCTCTTCAAAGGGGGGGACACTCTTGACCCAAACTGCTACAGACCTATATCTATCCTACCGTGCCTTTCTAAGGTCTTCGAAAGCCAAGTCAACAAACAGATTACCGACCATTTCGATTCTCACCATACCTTCTCTGCTATGCAATCTGGTTTCAGAGCTGGTCATGGGTGCACCTCAGCCACGCTCAAGGTCCTAAACGATATCTTAAACGCCATCAATAAGAAACATTACTGTGCAGCCGTATTCATTGATCTGGCCAAGGCTTTCGACTCTGTCAATCACCATATCCTCATCGGCAGACTCGACAGCCTTGGTTTCTCAAATGATTGCCTCGCCTGGTTCACCAACTACTTCTCTGATAGAGTTCAGTGTGTCAAATCGGAGGGTCTGCTGTCCGGACCTCTGGCAGTCTCTATGGGGGTGCCACAGGGTTAAATTCTTGGACCGACTCTCTTCTCTGTATACATCAATGAGGTTGCTCTTGCTGCTGGTGAGTCCCTGATCCACCTCTACGCAGACGACACCATTCTGTATACTTCCGGCCCTTCTTTGGACACTGTGTTAACAACCCTCCAGGCAAGCTTCAATGCCATACAACTCTCCTTCCGTGGCCTCCAATTGCTCTTAAATACAAGTAAAACTAAATGCATGCTCTTCAACCGATCGCTACCTGCACCTACCCGCCTGTCCAACATCACTACTCTGGACGGCTCTGACTTAGAATACGTGGACAACTACAAATACTTAGGTGTCTGGTTAGACTGTAAACTCTCCTTCCAGACCCATATCAAACATCTCCAATCCAAAAGGTAAATCTAGAATTGGCTTCCTATTTCGCAACAAAGCATCCTTCACTCATGCTGCCAAACATACCCTTGTAAAACTGACCATCCTACCAATCCTCGACTTTGGCGATGTCATTTACAAAATAGCCTCCAATACCCTACTCAACAAATTGGATGCAGTCTATCACAGTGCAATCCGTTTTATCACCAAAGAGACATATACTACCCACCATTGTGACCTGTACGCTCTCGTTGGCTGGCCCTCGCTTCATACTCGTCGCCAAACCCACTGGCTCCATGTCATCTACAAGACCCTGCTAGGTAAAGTCCCCCCTTATCTCAGCTCGCTGGTCACCATAGCATCTCCCACCTGTAGCACACGCTCCAGCAGGTATATCTCTCTAGTTACCCCCAAAACCAATTCTTTCTTTGGCCGCCTCTCCTTCCAGTTCTCTGCTGCCAATGACTGGAACGAACTACAAAAATCTCTGAAACTGGAATCACTTATCTCCCTCACTAGCTTTAAGCACCAACTGTCAGAGCAGCTCACAGATTACTGCTCCTGTACATAGCCCACCTATAATTTAGCCCAAACAACTACCTCTTTCCCAACTGTATTTAATTTTTATTTATTTATTTATTTTGCTCCTTTGCACCCCATTATTTTTATTTCTACTTTGCACATTCTTCCATTGCAAAACTACCATTCCAGTATTTTACTTGCTATATTGTATTTACTTTGCCATCATGGCCTTTTTTGCCTTTACCTCCCTTCTCACCTCATTTGCTCACATTGTATATAGACTTGTTTATACTGCATTATTGACTGTATGTTTGTTTTTACTCCATGTGTAATTCTGTGTCGTATCTGTCGAACTGCTTTGCTTTATCTTGGCCAGGTCGCAATTGTAAATGAGAACTTGTTCTCAACTTGCCTACCTGGTTAAATAAAAGGTCAAATAAATAAAAAATAAATAAAAAATACTGTATGACTCATTCAACATTCCACTGAAAAAGTTGAAAGCTGCAATACATTTTTTAGAAGACCTGAAAATACTGCAGAGTAAATTCACAGCTATTTGCGAACAGCAAGTTGGAAGCTTAGCAAAAACAACTTTGATCCCCTTTGTCCATCTGAGGGTAACTGCTCTTATTTCAAAACACACACACACACACACAATCTTTAAATGGTGTATTGTAATAAAACAAGTTACTTTTGGAGCGTTTTATTAGCATCTTGTCACATAATCCTTTGTTAATTGTATTTGAATTGCATAGCAATAAGATTCTTATTCTTTAAAAAAAAAACTACTCTACACAAGAGGAATAGCGCCCGTTCCTTATTCCACTTATGTGGAATAGCTCCATTATTATGCAATTATAAAGCAATTTGCAAAGTTCTATGTAACAAAAGGGGTAACACTACACATTAAAGGTTACATTTGTAAAGGGTTTATAAAGAGGATATAATTACATTAAATGTTATTTAATCATTTGTAAATGCCTTATAAAGCATTAATAAACAGTTATATCCCATTGGTCTACATAGTGAAATAACTGGTCAGTGTTTGTCAAAATAGTGAGCCAAAATTTACCTCCAGTTTTTAACAATTTATAAATGCACTTAAATGCTTTTAAGATGAAGCCTTATGTATCATCCCTCATTACGCCTTACCAGATGATATCAACACACACGTATCACTTCTCTGTGATAGTCCCCAAATATGGTAACAGTAATACCAGTGGAGGTGGTATCCTTTCACAATGTTAAATGTTTTGTACTTCATACCCCATATTCATTGACTGAATATGTTTAACAAAAAAGTGTTGAATCTTCTCTTATGTATTGATGAGTTCCCAATACTGCCTATAAGTATGTGAACTCTCAAATCATCTAGAAATGATTTACCCATATGTATAAATGGTAAAAGTATATCTTATTTTAGTGACAGAACTACATGTACATATTACCTTGACACCAGTGCCCCCCGCACATCGACTCTGTACCGGTACCCCCTGTATATAGCCCCTGTATATAGCCCCGCTATTGTTATTTACTGCTGCTCTTTAATTATTTGTTATTCTTATCTCTTACTTATTTTTTATTAGGCATTTTCTTAACTTCATTGTTGGTTAAGGGCCTGTAAGTAAGCATTTCACTGTAAGGTCTACACCGGTTGTATTCAGCATTTCACTGTAAGGTCTACTACACCGGTTGTATTCAGCATTTCACTGTAAGATCTACTACACCGGTTGTATTCAGCATTTCACTGTAAGGTCTACTACACCGGTTGTATTCAGCATTTCACTGTAAGGTCTACTACACCGGTTGTATTCAGCATTTCACTGTAAGGTCTACTACACCGGTTGTATTCAGCATTTCACTGTAAGGTCTACACCGGTTGTATTCAGCATTTCACTGTAAGGTCTACACCGGTTGTATTCAGCATTTCACTGTAAGGTCTACACCGGTTGTATTCGGCATTTCACTGTAAGGTCTACACCGGTTGTATTCGGCATTTCACTGTAAGGTCTACACCGGTTGTATTCGGCATTTCACTGTAAGGTCTACACCGGTGTATTCGGCATTTAACTGTAAGGTCTACACCGGTTGTATTCGGCATTTCACTGTAAGGTCTACACCGGTTGTATTCGGCATTTCACTGTAAGGTCTACACCGGTTGTATTCGGCATTTCACTGTAAGGTCTACACCGGTTGTATTCGGCATTTCACTGTAAGGTCTACACCGGTTGTATTCGGCATTTCACTGTAAGGTCTACACCGGTTGTATTCGGCATTTCACTGTAAGGTCTACACCGGTTGTATTCAGCATTTCACTGTAAGGTCTACACCGGTTGTATTCAGCATTTCACTGTAAGGTCTACACCGGTTGTATTCAGCATTTCACTGTAAGGTCTACACCGGTTGTATTCAGCATTTCACTGTAAGGTCTACTACACCGGTTGTATTCAGCATTTCACTGTAAGGTCTACTACACCGGTTGTATTCAGCATTTCACTGTAAGGTCTACACCGGTTGTATTCGGCATTTCACTGTAAGGTCTACACCGGTTGTATTCGGCATTTCACTGTAAGGTCTACACCGGTTGTATTCGGCATTTCACTGTAAGGTCTACACCGGTTGTATTCAGCATTTCACTGTAAGGTCTACACCGGTTGTATTCAGCATTTCACTGTAAGGTCTACACCGGTTGTATTCAGCATTTCACTGTAAGGTCTACACCGGTTGTATTCAGCATTTCACTGTAAGGTCTACTACACCGGTTGTATTCAGCATTTCACTGTAAGGTCTACTACACCGGTTGTATTCAGCATTTCACTGTAAGGTCTACACCGGTTGTATTCAGCATTTCACTGTAAGGTCTACACCGGTTGTATTCAGCATTTCACTGTAAGGTCTACACCGGTTGTATTCAGCATTTCACTGTAAGGTCTACTACACCGGTTGTATTCAGCATTTCACTGTAAGGTCTACTACACGGGTTGTATTCAGCATTTCACTGTAAGATCTACTACACCGGTTGTATTCAGCATTTCACTGTAAGGTCTACTACACCGGTTGTATTCAGCATTTCACTGTAAGGTCTACTACACCGGTTGTATTCAGCATTTCACTGTAAGGTCTACTACACCGGTTGTATTCAGCATTTCACTGTAAGGTCTACACCGGTTGTATTCAGCATTTCACTGTAAGGTCTACACCGGTTGTATTCAGCATTTCACTGTAAGGTCTACACCGGTTGTATTCGGCATTTCACTGTAAGGTCTACACCGGTTGTATTCGGCATTTCACTGTAAGGTCTACACCGGTTGTATTCGGCATTTCACTGTAAGGTCTACACCGGTGTATTCGGCATTTAACTGTAAGGTCTACACCGGTTGTATTCGGCATTTCACTGTAAGGTCTACACCGGTTGTATTCGGCATTTCACTGTAAGGTCTACACCGGTTGTATTCGGCATTTCACTGTAAGGTCTACACCGGTTGTATTCGGCATTTCACTGTAAGGTCTACACCGGTTGTATTCGGCATTTCACTGTAAGGTCTACACCGGTTGTATTCAGCATTTCACTGTAAGGTCTACACCGGTTGTATTCAGCATTTCACTGTAAGGTCTACACCGGTTGTATTCAGCATTTCACTGTAAGGTCTACTACACCGGTTGTATTCAGCATTTCACTGTAAGGTCTACTACACCGGTTGTATTCAGCATTTCACTGTAAGGTCTACTACACCGGTTGTATTCAGCATTTCACTGTAAGGTCTACACCGGTTGTATTCAGCATTTCACTGTAAGGTCTACACCGGTTGTATTCAGCATTTCACTGTAAGGTCTACACCGGTTGTATTCAGCATTTCACTGTAAGGTCTACTACACCGGTTGTATTCAGCATTTCACTGTAAGGTCTACTACACCGGTTGTATTCAGCATTTCACTCTAAGGTCTACTACACCTGTTGTATTCAGCATTTCACTGTAAGGTCTACTACACCGGTTGTATTCAGCATTTCACTGTAAGGTCTACTACACCGGTTGTATTCAGCATTTCACTGTAAGGTCTACTACACCGGTTGTATTCAGCATTTCACTGTAAGGTCTACTACACCGGTTGTATTCAGCATTTCACTGTAAGGTCTACTACACCGGTTGTATTCGGCGACAAATAACTAAATCATTATTTGATACCTATAAACATTTATAAATTCAAAAACGCCTTATTTTAAAAAGTGACAGACCTATAACCATTTATAATTGAGTTAAACACTGAACTGCTAAAAAAAAGAAATACTTTAAAAACAAAAGTGAAATACAAGATACTTTATTGCCACTCATCCAAGGTCGGTGGTGTGTATACGGTACAGCATGGGGTAGCTCCTACATGACTAATATACACATATACCCCAGCCTCACAAAACTGAAAAAGCAGCTGTTGTTTAACCTTGTACTTTTTCAGTTGTCTTATAAAGCACAGTCTCTGCTGGGCCTTCATGATGATGTGGTTGGAGTTGATGTCCCATTTCAGTGAGCCACTGATGTAAGTACCGAGGAATTTGAACGAATCTGTCAGGGTTATTGGTTGGTCAGTGATTATGACGGGGGCCTTGAGGTTCTTTCTTCTCCTGTATTGCCATCTCTGTGGTTTTTGAGGAGTTGAGCATGAGGTCGTTGTCCTTACACAACATCACCGCCCGAGCAACTTCACAGTGGTACTGTGTTTCATTTGCTAGCTACGACAAAATGAAAGGGGTTAGATAGTTATCACAATTGTGGTTAATACACTAGCTAGTTTGTTAGCTAGCTAGTAAGTTAGTCTTAAAATTGGAACCACTTATGTTAGTTTGTTGACAAAGGATGCTGGTTAGTTTACCAGCAACCCATCTAGAGAGAGACTGTACCAGAGTTCAAAGGTTAGATAACTAGCTAGCTAGCATTCTAATCCCAAAAAGCTAAACAAATTGCAAGAAAACTCTGTCATGTTGATGTTAGCTAACTAGCTAGCAGGCAGCTAATGTTTGCTAGATAGCTAAACTAACTAGCTAGCCAGCAAACGTGATCTAGTTAGCTATATCATGCCAAATATTATCCTGTGTTAAATCGTATAGCAAAATGTCTATATTCAAAAATACATTTGAGGTTTTACCTAATACTAGCTAGCAAACGTTTCTTAGCTAGTGAGGTAGGACAGATGTGCTAGCAAACGTTAACTAGCTGAGCAAAGAACTAAAATCATACAGCAGAATTTCTGTATTCAAAAGTGAAACAAATTGCATAGAGAATCTCTCTCCTCTGTCAAAATTTTTTATCTTGTGAACGTTTCTTTTCGCGCAATCTCTTTGTCTGGCCTTTGCACACTTCCCATAGCCAGGTCCATCATGACTCTTCTCAACTCAATGTCACATGTCATTGTCTGCTCTTCATTCTGTACGAGGTCGTCTTTATTTCAAGAAAGTTTCACAGATCCGCAGATTTCAGAAACCAGTGAACCACACCAATAATATAGCTTGAGATGAAGCCATCATTCCTGGAATAAATAAAAAAAAGTGTACCAACGCATCATCATGGGTTTCAAATGTGGGGCAAGATGCATGCAACTCATGGGAGTTGACCATTGGTCTGAAAACCAATCATTTCACTTCCTGGGACAGAGCAACTATGCACCACACCCAGAAGTGAGAAAATAACTATTGTTTAACTGTGCAACCATTAAAAATGCAGTTGCATGATGATACAAAAGGGTTCAATATTACACAATTTGTTATAACCAATTTAGTAATGTTTTACAATGCATTTACAAATGCTTAAATAACCGTAATAATGTAATTACAAACCCTTTACAAATGGAACCCTATTGTAAAGTGTTACCGAAGCGATAGTAAAATGTTGCTGTATTACCTTGTGTCTCACAAATGGTCATGCTCTGATGCTGTGAAAACGTCATAAAATAGGCCTACCTGATAACTTCGTATCCCTTGCGCAAATACCCTGCAGCTGTGTCAGTCTGGAGCTCACTGGCTCAGGAAACTCAGGAGGGTGCAGAATATTTGATTAAATGTTGCAAGTTTGTTAGCACCAGCTTCAGGCTGGACCAAGTTGTTGGGTGATACAATGTTTCAAAGTTGCAGACAGGTCATGTGTAGCCAATGTGATTTCTTTTTAATAGGATATTTTCTACCTGCAGGCTTCTATGTTTTTATTTGTTGGCTTTAAGTAGGCTATTTTTTTACCTTAGTTGGCAATGGAAATAAAGGTTCATTTTAGATTTGTATAATTTCCATTGAGATATAAATTTGTATAAATCACATGACAATGATTTTGAGATATGACTTTAATTTATAATAAACTGTTTTACGTAAATGTACATACCTGGCATGCAGATCGGCAAGAAATGGCAAGATAAATTGGCACTCCAAATGGACCACCCCTGATGTAGCCTATTACCTGTAACTTCGGGAGCGTAATGGCAGAATCTGCAAAGGCCAGCAGCAGTGCTAGAAGGGGGTTCGGGAACAGCTTGATCAGAAGACAAAAATCCTATCTTGATCTCTGACTCCCTCGAGTCATTTGTGCACCTTAAATGATTTAAATCACAGTGTGCTTAAAGCATCAGACAAGCTCAGTAACCTACATATAGTTGATTTTATTAAAACACATAGGGTGTGTCTGTATACGGAAAAATACACGTTTAAAAATTTCAACCAGTCGATTGGTCGAAAGAACAGATTACTTTTTTTTGTTGTTGTCAGGGACAACTAGGCAAGTCAGTTAAGTAGCATTGTTGTTAAACGTGTGTATGTTTTTCTCCTCTGACAAACAAAAGATGATTCAAAGGGGGTGTGGCAGATTTCTAAACTCTTCCATGTAGAATACACATGAGTAACCTTGATGAAAGGTGGCTATCGAGGAGCGGATGAGACTTCCATTTGTCTACTAATGAAATGACACCCCTCGACCACATCAGTTTCCAGGTCATGGAGGAGAGAGGACGATCTTTTGCCCAAATGAGAATCTCCTCATTTTTATTTTTTTAAATGTAAACTATTTAAACTAGGCAAGTCAGTTAAGAACAAAATCTTATTTATAATGACGGCCTACCCTGGCCAAACCCGGATGAGGCTGGTCCAATTGTGCGCCACCCTATGGCACTCCTAATCACAGCCAGATGTGATGCAGCCTGGATTCGAACCATACTTCCCTTCCAACTCTCCCAAACAGAGACCAGGCTTCCCTCCCATGTGTTTAACTATAGGCTACAGGCTATATTAAAATTCATATCTACTACCCCCCCCAAACCATGTACCATGAACAATTCGACTGTTGTAGTTTTTGGTTCTTCATCAAATATTTGGCAACCATCAAATAAATATTTTTGGGTTTCAAATAACTTTCCTATATTCAAATACCTTCAAATATTATTTGGTTTTCTGAAAGGAATTAAAGATACATGGCAGTCTCTATGGGGGTGCCACAGGGTTCAATTCTTGGACCGACTCTCTTCTCTGTATACATCAATGAGGTCGCTCTTGCTGCTGGTGAGTCTCTGATCCACCTCTACGCAGACGACACCATTCTGTATACTTCGGGCCCTTCTTTGGACACTGTGTTAACAACCCTCCAGGCAAGCTTCAATGGAATACAACTCTCCTTCCGTGGCCTCCAATTGCTCTTAAATACAAGTAAAACTAAATGCATGCTCTTCAAACAATCGCTGCCTGCACCTGCCCGCCTGTCCAACATCACTACTCTGGACGGCTCTGACTTAGAATACGTGGACAACTACAAATACTTAGGTGTCTGGTTAGACTGTAAACTCTCCTTCCAGACCCATATCAAACATCTCCAATCCAAAGGTAAATCTAGAATTGGCTTCCTATTTTGCAACAAAGCATCCTTCACTCATGCTGCCAAACATACCCTTGTAAAACTGACCATCCTACCAATCCTCGACTTTGGCGATGTCATTTACAAAATAGCCTCCAATACCCTACTCAACAAATTGGATGCAGTCTATCACAGTGCAATCCGTTTTGTCACCAAAGCCCCATATACTACCCACCATTGCGACCTGTACGCTCTCGTTGGCTGGCCCTCGCTTCATACACGTCGCCAAACCCACTGGCTCCATGTCATCTACAAGACCCTGCTAGGTAAAGTCCCCCCTTATCTCAGCTCGCTGGTCACCATAGCATCTCCCACCTGTAGCACACGCTCCAGCAGGTATATTTCACTGGTCACCATAGCATCTCCCACCTGTAGCACACGCTCCAGCAGGTATATCTCTCTGGTCACCATAGCATCTCCCACCTGTAGCACACGCTCCAGCAGGTATACCTCTCTGGTCACCATAGCATCTCCCACCTGTAGCACACGCTCCAGCAGGTATACCTCTCTGGTCACCATAGCATCTCCCACCTGTAGCACACGCTCCAGCAGGTATACAGTGCCTTGCGAAAGTATTCGGCCCCCTTGAACTTTGCGACCTTTTGCCACATTTCAGGCTTCAAACAAAGATATAAAACTTTATTTTTTTGTGAAGAATCAACAACAAGTGGGACACAATCATGAAGTGGAACGACATTTATTGGATATTTCAAAAAAGATATATAAATCAAAAACTGAAAAATTGGGCGTGCAAAATTATTCAGCCCCCTTAAGTTAATAATTTGTAGCGCCACCTTTTGCTGCGATTACAGCTGTAAGTCGCTTGGGGTATGTCTCTATCAGTTTTGCACATCGAGAGACTGAAATTTTTTCCCATTCCTCCTTGCAAAACAGCTCGAGCTCAGTGAGGTTGGATGGAGAGCATTTGTGAACAGCAGTTTTCAGTTCTTTCCACAGACTCTCGATTGGATTCAGGTCTGGACTTTGACTTGGCCATTCTAACACCTGGATATGTTTATTTCTGAACCATTCCATTGTAGATTTTGCTTTATGTTTTGGATCATTGTCTTGTTGGAAGACAAATCTCCGTCCCAGTCTCAGGTCTTTTGCAGACTCCATCAGGTTTTCTTCCAGAATGGTCCTGTATTTGGCTCCATCCATCTTCCCATCAATTTTAACCATCTTCCCTGTCCCTGCTGAAGAAAAGCAGGCCCAAACCATGATGCTGCCACCACCATGTTTGACAGTGGGGATGGTGTGTTGCTTTTACGCCAAACATAACGTTTTGCATTGTTGCCAAAAAGTTCAATTTTGGTGTCTCCCAGGTGGCTTGTGGCAAACTTTAAATGACACTTTTTATGGATATCTTTAAGAAATGGCTTTCTTCTTGCCACTCTTCCATAAAGGCCAGATTTGTGCAATATACGACTGATTGTTGTCCTATGGACAGAGTCTCCCACCTCAGCTGTAGATCTCTGCAGTTCATCCAGAGTGATCATGGGCCTCTTGGCTGCATCTCTGATCAGTCTTCTCCTTGTATGAGCTGAATGTTTAGAGGGACGGCCAGGTCTTGGTAGATTTGCAGTGGTCTGATACTCCTTCCATTTCAATATTATCGCTTGCACAGTGCTCCTTGGGATGTTTAAAGCTTGGGAAGTCTTTTTGTATCCAAATCCGGCTTTAAACTTCTTCACAACAGTATCTCGGACCTGCCTGGTGTGTTCCTTGTTCTTCATGATGCTCTCTGCGCTTTTAACGGACCTCTGAGACTATCACAGTGCAGGTGCATTTATACGGAGACTTGATTACATACAGGTAGATTGTATTTATCATCATTAGTCATTTAGGTCAACATTGGATCATTCAGAGATCCTCACTGAACTTCTGGAGAGAGTTTGCTGCACTGAAAGTAAAGGGGCTGAATAATTTTGCACGCCCAATTTTTCAGTTTTTGATTTGTTAAAAAAGTTTGAAATATCCAATAAATGTTGTTCCACTTCATGATTGTGTCCCACTTGTTGTTGATTCTTCACAAAAAAATACAGTTTTATATCTTTATGTTTGAAGCCTGAAATGTGGCAAAAGGTCGCAAAGTTCAAGGGGGCCGAATACTTTCGCAAGGCACTGTATCTCTCTAGTCACCATAGCATCACCCACCTGTAGCACACGCTCCAGCAGGTATACCTCCCTTATCTCACCTCATTTGCTCGCATCGTATATAGACTTGTTTATACTGTATTATTGACTGTATGTTTGTTTTACTCCATGTGTAACTCTGTGTCGTTGTACGTGTCGAACTGCTTTGCTTTATCTTGGCCAGGTCGCAAATGAGAACTTGTTCTCAACTTACCTACCTGGTTAAATAACGGTAAAATAAATAAATACTTTCAAATATTTAAATATCAAAGAAAATTGTTTTTTTTTTGCTGAAACTTTACACTTTACAAAACATTAAGAACAACTGCTCTTTCCATGACAGACTGACCAGGTGAATGGTATAGTCTCTTATTGATGTTCAATCCACTTTAAATCAGTGTAGTAGATGAAGGGGAGGAGACAGTTTAAAGAAGGATTTTTAAGCCTTGAGACATGGATTGTGTATGTGTGCCATTCAGAAGGTGAATGGGTAAGACTGAATATTCAAGTGTCTTTGAACAGGCTATGGTAGTTTTTATTATTTTTTATTTATCCGTTATTTTACCAGGTAAGTTGACTGAGAACATGTTCTCATTTGCAGCAACGACCTGGGGAATAGTTACAGGGGAGAGGAGGGGGAAGAAAGAGCCAATTGTAAACTGGGGATTATTAGGTGACCATGATGGTTTGAGGGCCAGATTGGGAATTTAGCCAGGACACCGGGGTTAACACCCCTACTCTTACGATAAGTGCCATGGGATCTTTAATGACCTCAGAGAGTCAGGACACCCGTTTAAAGTCCCATCCGAAAGACGGCACCCTACACAGGGCAGTGTCCTGGTGCATTGGGATATTTTTTAGACCAGAGGAAAGAGTGCCTCCTACTGGCCCTCCAACACCACTTCCAGCAGCATCTGGTCTCCCATCCAGGAACTGACCAGGACCAACCCTGCTTAGCTTCAGAAGCAAGCCAGCAGTGGTATGCAGGGTGGTATGCTGCTGGCAAGTAGGTGCCAGGTGCACCAGTTTGTGTCAAGAACTGCAACGTTGCAGGGCTTTTCATGCTCAACAATTTCCCGTGTGTATCAAGAATGGTCCACCACCCAAAAGAAATCCAGCCAACTTAACAACTTTGGGAAGCATTGGAGTCAACATGGGCCAGCATCCCTGTGGAACACTTTTGAAACCTTGTAGAGTCCCATGCCCAGATGAATTGAGGCTGTTCTGAGACCAAAAGGGGAGGGGTGCAACTCAATATTAGGAAGGTGTTCCTAACGTTTGGTATACTCAGTGTGTGTGTGTGTATGTAAACTCAGCAAAAGAGAAACGTCCTCTCACCGTCAACTGTGTTAATTTTCAGCAAACTTGACATGTGTAAATATTTGTATGAATATAACAAGATTCAACAACAGACAAACTGAACAAGTTCCACAGACATGTGACTAACAGAAACGGAATAATGTGTCCCTGAACAAAGGGGGGGGGGGGTCAAAATCAAACGCAACAGTCAATGCAGCTGGTGGCCACACCAGATACTAAGTACTGCAGTGCATCTCCTCATGGACTGCACCAGATTTGCCAGTTCTTGCTGTGAGATGTTACCCCACTCTTCCACCAAAGCACCTGCAAGTTCCTGGACATTTCTGGGGGAATGGCCTTAGCCCTCACCCTCCGATCCAACAGGTCCCAGACGTGCTCAATGGGATTGAGATCCGGGCTCTTCACTGGCCATGGCAGAACACTGACATTCCTGTCTTGCAGGAAATCACACACAGAAACTAGCAGTATGGCTGGTGGCACTGTCATGCTGGAGGGTCATGTCAGGATGAGCCTGCAGGAAGGGTACCACATGAGGGAGGAGGATGTCTTCCCTGCAATGCACAGCATTGAGATTGAGCATGTTGTCATTGCAGTCTGATGATGGCGTGACACACTGCCCCAGACCATGACGGACCCTCCACCTCCAAATCGATCCCGCTCCAGAATACAGGCCTCGGTGTAACGCACATTCTTTCGACGATAAACGCAAATCCGACCATCCCCCCTGGTGAGACAAAACCGCTACTCATCAGTGAAGAGCACTTTTTGCCAGTCCTGTCTGGTCCAGCGACGGTGGGTTTGTGCCCAAAAGCGACGTTGTTGCCGGTGATGTCTGGGGAGGACCTGCCTTACAACAGGCCTACAAGCCCTTGGTCCAGCCTCTCTCAGCTTATTGTGGACAGTCTTGGCACTGATGGAGGGATTGTGCGTTCCTGGTGTAACTCGGACAGCTGTCCCGCAGGTGTAATGTTCAGATGTACTGATCCTGTGCAGGTGTGGTTTCACATGGTCTGCCACTGAGAGGATGATCAGCTGTCTGTCCTGTCTCCCTGTAGCTGTCTTTAGGCGTCTCACAGTACGGACATTGCAATTTATTGCCCTGGTCACATCTGCACTCCTCATGCCTCCTTGCAGCATGCCAAAGGCAAGTTCACACAGATGAGCAGGGACCCTGGGCATCTTTCTTTTTGTGTTTTTCAGTAGAAAGGCCTCTTTAGTGTCCTAAGTTTTCATAACTGTGACCTTAATTGCCTAACATCTGTAAGCTGTTAGTGTCTTATTGACCGTTCCACAAGTGCATGTTCATTAATTGTTCATGGTTCATTGAACAAGCGTGGAAACAGTGTTTAAACCCTTTACAATGAAGATCTGTGAAGTTATTAGGATGTTTACGAATGATCTTTTAAAGACAGGGTCCTGAAAAAGGGACATTTATTTTTTTGCTGAGATATTTTTATTTGATTTTTTAAGTTCATATTTTCAAATGACCTACAAAATAGAACTACACTGAACAAAAATATAAAACGCACCATGCAAAAATTTCAAAGATTTTACTATAGTTCATGTAAGAAAAATCTGTAAATTTGAATAAATTCATTAGGCCCTAATCTATGGATTTCACCGGACTGGGAATACAGATATGCATCTGTTGGTCGCAGATACCTTTAACAAAAAGGTAGGGGCGTGGATCAGAAAACCAGTCAGTATCTGGTGTGACCACCACATATCTCCTTTGCATAGTTGATCAGGCTGTTTATTGTGGAATGTTCTCCCACTCCTCTTGTGCTCCTCTCGGGCTGTGAAGTTCCTGGATATTGGCTGGAACTGGAACATGCTGATGTACACGTCGATCCAGAGCATCCCAAACGTTCTCAATGGGTGAAATCTCTGGTGTATAACTGGGACAGCAACGGTGATGTCGTACCCACAGCAACTATTAAAATATTCCCAAACTAGAAACTGTGGATTGATGGCAGCATTTGCGCGAAACTGAAAGCACGAACCACTGCTTTTAAATCAGGGCAAGGTGACCAGAAACATGACCAAATACAAACTGTGTAGCTATTCCCTCCGCAAGGCAATCAAACAAGCTTAGCGTCAGTATAGAGACAAAGTAGAATCTCAATTCAACGGCTCAGACACAAGAGGTATATGGCAGGGTCCACAGTCAATCACGGATTACAAAAAGAAAACCAGCCCCGTCGCGGACCAGGATGTCTTGCTCCCAGACAGACTCGCTTTGAGGACAATACAGTGCCACTGACACGGCCCGCTACCAAAACCTGAGGACTCTCGTTCACTGCAGCCGACGTGAGTAAAACATTTCAACTCGTTAACCATCGCAAGGCTGCAGGCCCAGACGGCGTCCTCAGAGCATGCGCAGACCAGCTGGCTGGTGTGTTTACGGTCATATTCAATCAAACCTTATCCCAGTCTGCTGTTCCCACATGCTTCAAGAGGGCCACCATTGTTCCTGTTCCCAAGAAAGCTAAGGTAACTGAGCTAAACGACTACCCTTCCCACTCCCTTCCGTCATCATGAAGTGCTTTGAGAGACTAGTCAAGGACCATATCACCTCCACCCTACCGGAAACCCTAGACGCACTACAATTTGCTTACCGCCCCAATAGGTCCACAGATGATGCAATTGCACCCACTGCCCTAAACCATCTGGACAAGAGGAATACCTATGTGAGAATGCTGTTCATCAACTACAGCTCAGCATTTAACACCATAGTACCCTCCAAACTCGTCATCAAGCTCGAGACCCTGGGTCAATCACCGGGGGCAAACTACCTGCCCTCCAGGACACTTACACCACCCGATGTTACAGGAAGGCCATAAAGATCATCAAGGACAACAACCACCCGAGCCACTGCCTGTTCACCCCGCTATCATCCAGAAGGCGAGGTCTGTACAGGTGCATCAAAGCAGGGACCGAGAGACTGAAAAACAGCTCCTATCTCAAGGCCACCGGACTGAGTGGCTGCTGCCAACATACTGACTCAACTCCAGCCACTTCAATAATGGAAAAATTTATGAAAAATGTATCACAATGCCACTTCATATAATGTTTACATACCCTACATTACTCATCTCATATGTATATACTGTACCCAATACCATCTACAGCATCTTGCCTATGCCGTTCTGTACCATCACTCATTCATATATTTGTATGTACATATTCTTCATTCCTTTACACTTGTGTGTATAAGGTAGTTGTGAAATTGTTAGTTAGATTACTCGTTGGTTATTACTGCATTGTCGGAACTAGAAGTACAAGCATTTCGCGACACTCGCATTAACATCTGCTAACCATGTGTATGTGACAAATACAATTTGATTTGATTTAGCTTAAAGTAATTGTGTTCAGATCCTTGCGACATGGGGACGTGTATTATCATGTGGAAACATGAGGTGATGGCGGTGGATGAATGGCATGACAATGGGCCTCAGGATCTCGTCACGTTATCTCTGTGCATTCAAATTACCATTGATATAACGCAAATTGTGTTTGTTTGTCCGTAGCTTATGCCTGCCCATACCATAACCCCACCATGGGACACTCTGTACACAACGTTGACATCAGCAAACCACTCACCCACACGACGCCATACACGCGGTCTGCCATTTTTTTTTTTTTTCTTTTTCACTTTTATTTATTAACCAGGTAGGCTAGTTGAGAACACCTTTATTTAACCAGGTAGGCTAGTTGAGAACACCTTTATTTAACCAGGTAGGCTAGTTGAGAACAAGTTCTCATTTGCAACTGCGACCTGGCCAAGATAAAGCATAGCAGTGTGAACAGACAACACAGAGTTACACATGGAGTAAACAATTAACAAGTCAATAACACAGTAGGAAAAAAAAAGGAAAAAAGGGGAGTCTATATACATTGTGTGCGAATGAGGTAGGCGAATGATTACAATTTTGCAGATTAACACTGGAGTGATAAATGATCAGATGGTCATGTACAGGTAGAGATATTGGTGTGCAAAAGAGCAGAAAAGTAAATAAAAACAGTATGGGGATGAGGTAGGTAAAAATGGGTGGGCTATTTACCGATAGACTATGTACAGCTGCAGAGATCGGTTAGCTGCTCAGATAGCAGATGTTTGAAGTTGGTGAGGGAGATAAAAGTCTCTGCCTGGTACAGTTGAAACTAGGATTTATCCGTGAAGAGCAAACGCCTCCAGCACGCCAGTGAAGGTGAGCTTTTGCCTAGTGAAGTTAGTTACAACGCCAAACTGCAGTCAGGTCAAGACCCTAGTTAGGACGACAAGCACTCAGATGTGCTTCCCAAAGACGGTTTCTGACAGTGGCAAGGAGTTATTGTCCCCAGCACAAGGTGCACCTGTGTGATGATCTTGATATGCCACACCTGTCAGGTTGATGGATTATCTTGGCAAAGTAGAACTACTCACTAACAGGAATGTAAACAAATTTGTCCACAAAATTTTTGAGAAATAAGCTTTTTGTGCTTATGGAACATTTCTGGGTTCTTTTTTTTTCAGCTCATGAAACCAACACTGTCCATGTTGCGTTTATATTTTTATTCAGTGTATTTTTTGCCCAGGTGTGCAGCAGTATGACTGAGAGACAGCAAGATGAGATCTCCACAGCAAAGCTGTTCCAAGATTTTAAGGAAAATCTCAGTCCACTGAATAATGAATGACAGCTGTGTATAAAAACAGATGGCTTGAACGGCAAGTGAACCGGCGATGTGCTTCCATGTCAAGCAGACTAGGGAACACATGCACACAGAACGGCCCGCTATGTTAAGAAATATTCCACTGGGGATGAGACAAAAGATGAGCTGTGGGTCTGAATGAAAGGTACAGGCAGACAGAACCCAGACCTCCCTTCCAACTGTCTCAAACAGAGACAGAGCCCAGGCTTCCCTTCCAAATCTCTCAAACAGAGACAGAGCCCAGGCTTCCCTTCCAACTCTCTCAAACAGAGACGGAGCCCAGGCTTCCCTTCCAACTCTCTCAAACAGAGAGAGACCAGGCTTCCCTTCCCTTCCAACGGTCTCAAACAGAGACAGAGCCCAGGCTTCCCTTCCCTTCCAACGGTCTCAAACAGAGACAGAGCCCAGGCTTCCCTTCCCTTCCAACTCTCTCAAACAGAGACAGAGCCCAGGCTTCCCTTCCAACTCTCTCAAACAGAGACAGAGACCAGGCTTCCCTTCCAACTCTCTCAAACAGAGACAGAGCCCAGGCTTCCCTTCCCTTCCCTTCCAACTGTCTCAAACAGAGACGGAGCCCAGGCTTCCCTTCTCTTCCAACTGTCTCAAACAGAGACGGAGCCCAGGCTTCCCTTCCCTTCCAACTGTCTCAAACAGAGACATAGACCAGGCTTCCCTTCCCTTCCAACTGTCTCAAACAGAGACAGAGCCCAGGCTTCCCTTCCAACTCTCTCAAACAGAGACGGAGCCCAGGCTTCCCTTCCAACGGTCTCAAACAGAGACAGAGCCCAGGCTTCCCTTCCCTTCCAACTGTCTCAAACAGAGACGGAGCCCAGGCTTCCCTTCCAACTCTCTCAAACAGAGAGAGACCAGGCTTCCCTTCCCTTCCAACGGTCTCAAACAGAGACAGAGCCCAGCCTTCCCTTCCCTTCCAACTCTCTCAAACAGAGACAGAGCCCAGGATTCCCTTCCAAATCTCTCAAACAGAGACGGAGACCAGGCTTCCCTTCCCTTCCAACTCTCTCAAACAGAGACGGAGCCCAGGCTTCCCTTCCCTTCCAACTCTCTCAAACAGAGACGGAGCCCAGGCTTCCCTTCCAACTGTCTCAAACAGAGACGGAGACCAGGCTTCCCTTCCAACTGTCTCAAACAGAGACGGAGACCAGGCTTCCCTTCCCTTCCAACTGTCTCAAACAGAGACAGAGACCAGGCTTCTCTTCCAACTGTCTCAAACAGAGACAGAGACCAGGCACTCTCTTCCAATTGTCTCAAACAGAGACAGAGACCAGGCTTCTCTTCCCTTCCAACTCTCTCAAACAGAGACCAGGCTTCCCTTCCCTTCCAACTCTCAAACAGAGACAGAGACCAGGCTTCTCTTCCAACTGTCTGCATCCTGGGCCTCTTTGTTGTGCAGGCCTGCCGCAGCAGCGTTACTCCTGCACTACTGAGGATGAGCCTGCTTACCTACACATGCAGCCTGCTGAAAAGTCAAAGCACATGAAACAGTCTTTCACTCTCCCTCCTACTACACGAGAAGAAAAACACCACCTCCTGCTTCTGAGGAACAGTGGTTCTAGGCGTCAGTTTTCAGATGGAGATAGTGGTGATGAAGGGGGCACAGGGGACTACAGTAGCGAGGGAGGAGGGGCAGGGGGCTCACTGATGCATATTAGAAGTAGGAGGCCCTGGTCTGACAAGGTCGTTTACAGGGAGAAGAGGCCCTGGTCTGACAAGGACGTTTACAGGGAGAAGAGGACGTTTACAGGGAGAAGAGGCCCTGGTCTGACGAGGATGTTCGCACGGAGAAGAGGCCCTGGTCTGACGAGGATGTTCGCAGGGAGAAGAGGCCCTGGTCTGACGAGGATGTTCGCAGGGAGAAGAGGCCCTGGTCTGACGAGAATGTTTGCAGGGAGAAGAGGCCCTGGTCTGACGAGGATGTTCGCAGGGAGAAGAGGCCCTGGTCTGACGAGGATATTTGCAGGGAGAAGAGGCCCTGGTCTGACGAGAATGTTTGCAGGGAGAAGAGGCCCTGGTCTGACGAGGATGTTCGCAGGGAGAAGAGGCCCTGGTCTGACGAGGATGTTCGCAGGGAGAAGAGGCCCTGGTCTGACGAGAATGTTTGCAGGGAGAAGAGGCCCTGGTCTGACGAGGATGTTCGCAGGGAGAAGAGGCCCTGGAGGACACAGCTGGCAGCCGGGCTGATGTAGGAGCTACTCCTGAAGCTACTCACACAGAAGACATGTTACATTTAAGTAATTTAGCAGACACTCTTATCCAGAGTGACTTACAGTATTGAGTGCATATATACTGGTCCCCTGTGGGAATTAAACTCACAACCCTGGCATTGCCAGCGCCATGCTCTACCAACTAAGACACACGGGACAAGAAGAGAGAAGAAATCTATACCAGTGGTGCTGATTGCTCTGCAGTGTGCTGGGAGGATATAGAATACCGTACTGCTGGAAGTCATGCCTACTAGGGAGAGCATTTACTGAGAACATGGATTTGCAGGTTGGCTGAATGACTAGCTGAAGTTCTGCTCATTACTGTAATCTAAAGGCAGAATTAGCATTTCCCAGACGTGTGACTCAGACATTCAAGCCGTAATAAGCCGTGGTTCATAGTAAAGCTGTAAGCCTAGACAGTGAGGCCAGCTAAGGGCAAGCTAAAGAACATATGCTACCATATCCTCTAATAAAAGGAAGTAAACTTGGACGAAGGATTTCCTTTCTAACAAGGAGCCAAATTAACAAGGTGAGGAAGTTGTTTTATATTTGTCTTCACAAGAGTTTGAGAAGAGGGTCCAGTCTTCAGATCTTATCTGAGTGAGAGTTGTCAAAACGTCCCTCTTCTTTCATGTCTTCAGGACCAGGTTTCCTCTGCTCCATTCAACAGATCATATCTTTCAACATAATAGTGCAATGTTTGACATTTTCATTCACCACAGTGTGACGCCATCTGAGCTCTTCAAAACAATGCCATTGATTCAGCCATGATATCGATCTCACTGCATTGGCTGATGGGACTTGCAGTCCATTAACTGGCTAAGAACGTCCAAAGACTCAAACACTTACACAGGACATGAAGACTGCCTTTAGAGTGGCTATCGTTAGTCACTACAATGGAATGATATCATACTGAGAAAAAGCTTCCACTGAACTCATGCCGATACCACTTTACATTTGGAATGGGACTTGAATCAAAGTAAGCATTCAAAGAAATTCATGATTTGACTCTCAATTCTTAACTTCTCTCCTGTGTAATAACTGACATGGGAACAGACCTAATAGGCTACAAGTAGATGACAAAACTCAAAACAAGCAATAGGAATACTACCAAAGCCCCCCCATAAAGCAATAGGAGTACTACCAAAGCCCCTCCCATCCAGCAATAGGAATACTACCAAAGCCCCTCCCCCCCATAAAGCAATAGGAATACTACCAAAGCCCCTCCCATCCAGCAATAGGAATACTACCAAAGCCCCTCCCATCCAGCAATAGGAGTATGACCAAAGCCCCTCCCATCCAGCAATATGAGTACTACCAAAGCACCCCCCCCCCATAAAGCAATAGGAGTACTACCAAAGCACCCCCCCCCCCATAAAGCAATAGGAGTACTACCAAAACCCCTCCCATCCAGCAATAGGAGTACTACCAAAGCCCCTCCCATCCAGCAATAGAAGTACTACCAAAGCCCCTCCCATCCAGCAATAGGAGTACTACCACACGCACATAAACACAGCGGTCGATGGCACCGCATCTCAGTGCAAGAAGCATCACTACATTCCCCTGGTTTGATCGGGGTAGGCTGTCATTGTAAATAAGAATTTGCCAAGTTAAATAAATTTTACACACACACACAAAAAAGTTACTTTGTTGGCATTTACGTGTGTCCCCATTACCAGTAAAACATCATCAAAACCCATTTCTTTCACTTACTTGCTGTGCTGTTTCATTCTCAACCAGGATTTTATCATGCAGTGAAGTTTCAGCTGTCTGTCCGTGGCCTCTCTTCCTTGGTGAGCACTTTCACTGTGCCCATTTCTATCTTGTCCAGCTGTGTCTAACATTTCACGTAAACCCTGTTTCTTGTCTGCATCGAAGTAGCTGTACCAATCATCCAGCATGGTGGCGACACAGTGAAGAGGCTCAGAGAATGCCTGTTAAAGAAGTAGCGGTCCTAGTACACATCATCGAGCATGGTGGCGACACAGTAAAGAGGCTCAGAGAGAATACCTGTTAAAGAAGTAGCGGTCCTTGTACCTAGCATCCAGCATGGTGGCGACACAGTAAAGAGGCTCAGAGAGAATACCTGTTAAAGAAGTAGCGGTCGTTGTACCTAGCATCCAGCATGGTGGCGACACAGTAAAGAGGCTCAGAAAGAATGCCACCGAATCGCTTGTTCACAGCCTAAAGTACTTTTGTAAGTTTTAACCCCACAGTCTGTGTGGGCAGTTTTATTGAGCAGGCGTTTCAATGCCATGACAGAGGATATCACGTCTGCTGCAGACACAGGTGGGCTTATTTCTCCAGTCAGTTGTTTGAATGGAGTGTTCATGTTTCCTAGTTTCAAACATATTCTCAAATGCAATTGAAATGGCAGCAGCGGTATGAGAACCAGCACATTCTTGAGCAATACGGCTTTCCTCAGTACAAAATCCTCGTTGACCCACTGTGCTGTCAGACTCATAATGCTCATGAGGCTGACATCGCTGGTCTAAATGTCAGTCGTGAAGCTCATGGATGTGAGTTTCAACAATACTGTTTAACTCCAGTAGGGCAACATCTGAAAAATAGTGACTACTTGGTAGTGTGTACCGGGGCTCGACCAGTCGGCGAAAGCCAACATCATCCACAAAAGAGGACGGTTGATTGTTAAGGGCAATGAATTCTATTATCTTGGCGTTAATGGATTTCGCCGAAGTTGTCTCGCTGAAATTTTCTTACTCTTTCAAATGACTGATCGACTTGAACTTATTTTTAGTTGTTGGAAGTGTAGCGCTTAGTATTTTTCTGCTTTTGTTCTGTGTAGCTCTGTATTTTTCGTTGCGTCATCTACCTACGTTATATAGGTACGCACATCATCTACCTACATTATATAGGTACACACATCATCTACCTACATTATATAGGTACGCACGTCATCTACCTACATTATATAGGTACGCACATCATCTACCTACATTATATAGGTACGCACATCATCTACCTACATTATATAGGTACGCACATCATCTACCTACATTATATAGGTACGCACATCATCTACCTACATTATATAGGTACGCACAACATCTACCTACATTATATAGGTATGCACGACATCTACCTACATTATATAGGTATGCACGACATCTACCTACATTATATAGGTATGCACGACATCTACCTACATTATATAGGTATGCACGTCAGCTTTGACATCCATTTTGCACATCAGCATTAAACTAGACATCGGGCCGACGCTGGCATTTTTAGCTAATGTCGGCCGATTCCGATATGCTCACCGATATATTGTGTATCCCTAAATACTACCAAAAACACCATTCAACTGGCTAACCCACTGAAGCAATGTCCCTCCCAAACAACTGTTGGCAGTGACACAATCCACAAGGTGTGGCGGTACATAGTCTGTTCTCTAAAAGCTCAGGGTCTGCAGGGAGCTCTCTGGGCCCAGGGTGGCAGGAGAAGGCCTTCTCGCCAGCTGTATCAATAACAGGACCTATTCAGCTGAAATCACGCATGCCTAACAGGTGGCACCGGTTCAGGCAGCATCAGTTACTGCAACCTGACTGCAAGCTCTGTCCATGAATCAGGCACTCGGCTGGAACCTTTTTCTGCCATTGCTTGCAAATCGGGAAAACTATTAGACTTTAATGAGTCTTTCACTCATTATCATAACAGTCTTTATATAAATGGTTGTAATAAGAAATTTGCAGTTTTCCAATACTGATGCATGGATAACTAAATGTTGCCAGGGTATGGAAACGTCAAAACCTCCGAGCTATCCATTTAAATAATGTATCTTATGCACATGATGTAGTGAACAATTCCATACACATTCACATACAGATCCTTTGCAATACACCAACTTAGCTAGCTAAGAGATATGTCATGCTGCATTAGTCGTGGATCAGGTCCACTTTCATTCCAGGCGTTTGATGAGATGCACGAGCCTGGTACGATCAATATTCGGCAGACAGGCGCTGCGGCAACGTTTTCCGTCTAACGGGAACCAGGAACAGACAAATGCTAGTTGATGGCTCAGATAGCTAACTAACGTTACATTGTGGTCGTGTAAAAACGTTTCAACCAGAAAACAATAAAAATGGTCATGAAGTTCAACTTCTATAGTGAGTATTGTAATGAACATAATGAAACGAAAAAGTGCAATTGACAGGTTTGATGAAGGTCTTGACAGACATTGTGGCTAGCTTAGTGGTGTTAGCTAACGTTAGCTAGCTAGTGAGCTAACAATGATAAATTAAGTTAGACAGTTTGGTAGCTAACTAACGTTAGCTGTGAGTTAACGAGGGCGTCGTATTGTTAAGGAACGATACGAGGTCATTATTGGGTAAGACAACTATAAACTAGCTAGTTGGCTAGACTAAGGTGAATAATACTTTCCTCCAAAATAATGCTATTATGGAATAAATGGGTGTTACTTTGCATTATTGGAGTCTGTATGTTTATAATGGACAGTAGGATATCAAAAACGATCATAGAGGAATATATATCGTTACATTTTGTACACAAGGCTGAAAACGGCGTGACGTCACGAGATCAGTGTTTCCCTGGTCGGTTGTCAAATGTAAACTAGCCAGTTAACGGGCCTTGCAACACAATGACAAGCGGACGAAAACAGCAAGAATACTCACGCTTTATCCACCATTTCCCTGACTTTCCACATGTTTAGCATGTAGACGCTCTATCAGTGGCTCGCCGCCTCAATAATGCGTCGTCCAGTCGCGTTTCCAACCACAGATGGACTTGCGTCACCGACAACAGAATTCCGAGTCCCTTCCGCGAGCCAGCTCGGTGGGCAAGTTACTACGGGAGACCTCTAAACGTCAGTGTATTTCACCCGGACAGGTTGTGCTTGGGATTGTTTTGGTTTTTTGGCCTAAAAAGGTAAAGGAAAACAGCATTTCACCTACTTCATTATGCCTGTACTCAGAACCAATCTGCATATGAACATAGGAGAGGTATCTTTATGGTCCTACTTCCTAGACCTGTGCCAGCCCAACCATTCTTTAGTAAAATACACAAGTATGAGATTTGATGTTGTAACTGTGAATTGAATAGTTACAACTTTTCGCTGTTTGGCCGCATAGCAGTCTCTGCGTCTTTTTGTATGCAGATGTTAATTGTTATATTTTACAGTTTTGTGTAGATTTTGTCCCTTGTGGTAATGCAACAAAGTAAAATCTACCTGGAAACGTGCAGTGTGCAGCATTTTCCTTTTTATTTTCCACTAGTTTCAAATGAGCTTTTTTTTCTGTTAGGCCACACCCCACAAACTGTTCAGGCAAACAATTGACACCTTTCTCTTGTTGAAATTGAATTTATGGGACTACACCTTATTTCAAAGTCTTGAGAGGACTCTTTCTTTCATGATCAGAATGGTTGTATATTTGTAAGTGGAAAAATAGCTCAAAGAAACTAGTAAGGGATGGGTGCAGCTGTACGAAAACAAGGAGAGGGTGACCTGTGACCTTTTATTTAAACAGGTTGGTCTTTACGGCTTCATTGATGGTTTCAGGTAACATATTTTAGATTATTTAAAGTCAATGACAAATCGCAAGGATTCCATGCTGGTTTGGTTTGAAAGAGGCTAATGATTGCAGGTGGGGGGGCATTTAAAGGGGTAGCCTCTTTTAGGTGGACATGATCTGGTTGATTACATTGAGAGGGTTATATTAATCCCACCCGTGCAGGCGTGCTTTCCCGGGCGTGAGTTCAAAGCCCACGGCGAAGCCGGTGCAAAAGGGACGTAATTAAGCACATGTAGTAAGTACTAGATTTCTGTGTTTTCCCTTGCAAAATGGATTGCTTTTCTAACATTTATTTAATGGAAAGAAATGTATGTTTCTGGACGATGCACCATGCTGCCTTGTTGACAAAATGTCAGCGTCCCCTCGCCGCTTTCGCCCGATGACGTAATGGGCCATCGACCAGTGCCCCGTAGTTTAGCATAATCGAATCCGCCAATTAAATTAAGTGTTTGGCGACCAATAGTTAGGTAGGAAGTGGGAGGAGTTTTGTACAGCAAGGCATGCTGAAAATATGTCAAAGACCACTTTGTCTGTACAGTCTAAGAAAGAAACGTTTGTAACTTGCAAAGACATAAAAATAGCCCCAAAACAAATCAACTCATCATTATGCTTAAACATAAATATTATAGCGATCCTTGTTATATGAGCCACGTTACAATTCCCATGCAGTGTGTAGGGTGTTTGCATATATGGCCAGCGGCCCGGGTTCGCTTCCCTGCCTCACTGTTTGTTACATTGGTGTTAAAAGTGGGATGGCGGCCGTGAGTGACTGTGGTAGGTCGACGCATAAGGACAAGTCTTCCCGTTCGGAGGGGGCAGTGTAGCGATCTTTGCTAAATGAGCCACGTTACAATTCCTACTAAGTGGGGTACACCTTATTGGTGCGATGCGTAGGGTGTTTGCCTTTCATGCCAGTGAACCCAGGTTTGCTTCCCTGCTACATCATTACTATATCAAATGACTATATTGACTGATCTATAGGACCTCAACCTCCTTGGATCTTGAAGGCTCATGTATCTCCGTGTCAGTGGCAAATGATTCAAGAAGAGACCTCATTGTGGAGGACAAGTGAAAAGGTAATGGGATTTTCTGGTGCAGGCAGCCATCTACATGAGTACACATTCAGCTTGAAGAGTGCTGTCCTCAACAACGGTGGTGACAGCCAACAACAACGTCATTGCTCTTACTCCAAATCCAGTCTGGCAGAGGAGTGAGGCCTGATCTGATGCACATACCTAAGCACAGTTCGCACGTTGTCATTCTGAATCCATCATGGCTGTCTCCATGACGGACAGGAGACAGCTGTGCAGGACGTCCCAGCGTCGGCGCCAATCCTCAGGATACCGTCTGCTCCTGACATGATCAGGGGACAACCGCAAGAGGACCTCTGCTCCTTCTAAGCATAGACAGGAAATAAGTGAGAGGGAAAAATGACAACGTTCTGAATACAGATGGGAGGAAAAAAGTGACGATTTTAATTCAAACAAAGCATGACAAGAGACAGCACTCACTGTCCCTATCAGTACTGTGCCCTTTGAGAGCTCACAACCCATCAAAACTGAACGGCCAATGAAGAAGCAGCCCACAGACTGTCAGGCCTGCAGGAGAAATAAGAACATTCAAAAACAATTTCATCATTTTGACATGGAGGAGTGGCAGAGATTGAGAGGGCCTTCTTTACGAAGTAGTTCCTGGCCTCTTAATAAAGTATTCAGGAGTGTTGAGGTCACAGGGACAGGCTATAAGTAGTAAACAATGTCTTTTAGATGCACTATGTCAGTGGGCTGCCAAGAGGAGTGCTGAGTTCTGTCAACGCCATCAGGCATGAATCGACCACTTCACTCTCCTGACTGTCACCCCCCCCCCCGCCTTCCTTCACTATACCTCAGGTTTCACTATTTCTCCTCAGGACCTCATATTGCTGGTTTGGATGGATTTTATACAAGGAAGTGGAATGTTGAACATATTAATAAATGTATATTAAATTGTATCCTCTTTCATTCACATACAGTACCAGTCAAAAGTTTGGACACACCTACTCATTCCAGGGTTTTTCTTTATTTTGACTATTTACTACATTGTAGAATAATAGTGAAGACATCAAAACTATGAAATAATACATATGGAATCATGTAGTAACCAAAAAAGTGTTAAACAAAGCAAAATATATTTGAGATTCTTCAAAGTAGCCACCCTTTGCCTTGACAGCTTTGCACACTCTTGGCATTCTCTCAACCAGCTTCATGAGGTAGTCACCTGGAATACATTTCAATTAACAAGTGTGCCTTGTTAAAAGTTAATTTGTGGAATTTGTGGAATTTTTTTCCTTCTTAATGTGTTTGAGCCAATCAGTTGTATTGTGATATAGAAGGTAGCCCTATTTGGTAAAATACCAAGTCCATTTTATTGCAAGAACAGCTCAAATAAGCAAAGAGAAACAACAGTCCATCATTACTATTAGACAGGGCTGTCCAACCCTCTTCCTGGAGATCTACCATCCTGTGGGTTTCCAGTCCAACCCTAATTTAACACACCTGATTATACTAATTAGCTTAACTAGCTGAGTCAGATATGCTACATTAGTGTTGGACTGTACCTACAGGACAGTAGATCTCCAGGAAGAGGGTTGGGCATGATGAAACTGGCTTTCAAGAGGACCGCCACAGGAAAGGAAGACCCAGAGCTACCTCTGCTAAGTTCATTGGAGTTAACTGCACCTCAGATTGCAGCCCAAATAAATGCTTCAGAGAGTTCAAGTTACAGACACATCTCAACGTCAACTGTTCAGAGGGGACTGCGTGAATCAGGCCTTCATAGTCAAATTGCTGCAAAGAATACTACAAAATGACACCAATAAGAAGAGACTTGCTTGGGCCAAGAAACACAAGCAAAGTATATCACCTGTGGAAATCTGTCCTTTGGTCTGATGAGTCCAAATGTGATATTTTTGGTTCCAACCACCATGTCTTTCTGAGACGCAGAGTAGGTGAATGGATAATGTGTGGTTCCCGTCATGAAGCATGGTGGAGAGGTGTGGGGGTGCTTTGCTGGTGACACTGTCAGGGATTTATTTAGAATTCAAGGCATACTTAACCAGCATGGCTACCACTGCATTCTGCAGCGATACGCCATCCCATCTGGTTTGCGCTTAGTCCCACTATCATTTGCTTTTCAACAGGACAATGACCGAAAACACTTCCAGGCTGTGTAAGGGCTATTTGACCAACAAGGAGAGTGACAGAAGTCTTCATCAGATGACCGTGCCTCCACAATCACCCAACCTCAACACAACTGAGATGGTTTGGGATGAGTTGGACCGCAGATTGCAGGAAAAGCAGCCAGCAAGTGCTCAGCAAATATGGGAACTCCTTCAAGACTGTCGGAAAAGCATTCCAGGTGAAGCTGGTTGAGAGAATGCCAAGAGATTGTGACGCTGTCGTCAAGGTAATGGGTGGCTAGAATCTAAAAGTCTAACACTTTTGGGGGTACTTTATTCTTCACTAATATGTATGTAGAAAATAGTGAGAATAAAGAAAAACCCTTGAATGTGCCCACTTTGGTATTGGGACATGCACTGTAACTGCAAGCTGTTGGCTAGAGTGCATGTCCCAATACCAAAGTGGGCACATTCACTATACCTATGGAGAAAAACATTTGGGGGGACAAAACCATCTACGCCTAGAGTTGAAAATGGGATGGAAACCCATTTAACTTGTATTTTTTTATTAGGTACATGAGAGGAGGTACAAAAAAGAGGAGCCTTGGCCTAGGCTACTGTTTATTGCTAAAATGGAGGTAAACAAAAGTTAGAGGGAAAAACTATATGCCTATAATGAACAGCCTACAGGGGGAATTGAATATATGTTTTAATATTGTAGTGGACTAAGATGAGAAGAATACAGGTAGGATGCAGGCAGGATTGCAATTTTGAAACTTACATTTATAATTTGTTTTATCATTATTGTATATCATTGTTATTATTGTAAGCCTATTTAATAATATGCCAAACCTGTTTTGTTGAATTCTGAGACATTTTTACGTTTGCTAAATTAAATTTGATCTGTCTTAATTGTGTGCTCCATTTTTATATAAAGATCGGTTATAAGTAGGTCTGTTGTAAAAAATAAATAACATTAGCCTATTTCTGTAATTTGTTGGGTAAGGTAATTATTTGCCTTTGTTGGTAATTGCAGCAATATAGCCCGTTGGAAACATTTGTGAAGGTTTAAACCAGTTTGCAAGTGTTTTATTTTATTCTGTTGAGCCTTTTTCTTTGGCCATATTAAGTTCCAACTAATGCTGTGTTTGCCGCAATATACACTGAACAAAAATATAAACGCAACATGTAAAGTGTTGGTTTCATAAACTGGAATAAAAGCTCCCCAAAATGTTCCATTATGGACCAACATTTCTCTAATTTTGTACACAAATTAGTTTACATTCTTGTTAGGGAGCATTTCTCCATTGCCAATATAATCTATCCACCTGACACTTGTGGCATATCAAGAAGCTGATTAAACCGTATGACCATTACACAGATGCACCTTGAGCTGGGGACAAAAGTCCACTCTAAAATGTGCAGGGTTGTCAAACAACACAATGCCACAGATTTGAGGGAGGGAGTGTGCAATTGGAATGCTAAAGTAAATTTCTCTACCATAAGCCGCCTTCAACGTTGTTCTAGAGAATTTGGGAGTACGTCCTTTCAGCCTCGCAACGTGTATATTGTTTTTATGATGATTTTTAAATATTCACATGAAAATCTGTCACGAATTGGATGAAAACCTATAGACACCCTAAAGATTCTGGAAAGTGCGCTGGTCCAGTATCACTGATTATGCTTGCACATCATGGTTCACAAGCACACACAAACATCTAAAGAATAAGCTTCAGACTAGGATTGAATATTTTCCCAGTATTTTACAAATGTTCCATCCAGAGAATAATCACTTTTCTCACTGGCAACCCGATATTTCGTGCCCAAACTGTATCATTCTAAAGCATATTAATATCTAGGTTTGATTAGAGCTTTGATCGCTATGAAAATTAAAGTCTGATGCTACCTGAGTCTGATGAGCCCTACATTAAAGACATTTTATGAGTCCTACATGAAATACATTTTATGATCCCTAAATGAAATACATTTTATAACCCCTACATTAAAGATATTTGATGAGCCCTACATTAAAGACATTTTATTACGCATGCCAGAAAAATATAAAAGCCCATAGATGCTACACTGCATGACCAAAAATATGTGGACGTCTGCTTGTCGAACATCTCATTCCAAAATGTATGGGCCTTAATATGGAGCTGGTCTTCCCTTTGTGGCTATAACAGCCTCTGCTCTTCTGGGAAGGGTTTCTACTAGATGTTGGAACATTGCTGCAGGGACTTGCTTCCGTTCAGCCACAAGAGCATTAGTGAGGTCAGGCACTGATGTTTGGCGATTAGGCCTGGCTCGCAGTCAGCATTCCAATTAATCTCAAAGGTGTTTGACGGGGTTGAGGTCAGGGCTCTGTGCAAGCTAATCAAGTTCTTCCACACTGATCTCGACAAACCATTTCTTTATCAACCAGATTCATCCGTCGAACTGCCAGATGGTGAAGGGTGATTTATTATTACTCCAGAAAACGTATTTCCAGAGTCCAATGGCAGCGAGCCTTCACCACTCCAGCCGACGCTTGGAATTGCGCATGGTGGTCTTAGGCTTGTGTGCGGCAGCTCGGCCATGGAAAACCATTTAATGAAGTTCCCGGCGAACAGTTATTGTGCCGACGTTGCTTCCAGAGGCAGTTTGGAACTCGGTAGTGAGTGTTGCAACCGAGGACAGACGTGTTTGTCTATAGAGATTGCAATGTTTGGCTATGGAGATTGCATGGCTGTGTGCTCAATTTTATACACCTGTCAGCAACGGGTGTGGCTGAAATAGCAGAATCCACTAATTTGAAGGGATGTCCACATACATTTGTATATATAATGTATGTTAAAAAATAAGGTGACTCTCGGAAGCAAGATGAAGATGTGTAAATTAGATGTGCATTCAGTCCTTATATTACTGTATCATATGCTGCAGCAAATGTAGATACCACAATGTAAATACACCTCTGACTTTATTATGCAGTCACATTTACTTTTTAAAAATGATTTGTGTGTGTGTATATATATATATATATATATATATATATATATATATATATATATATATATATGTGTGTGGGTTTTTTTACTGACAGAAATCAATCAATTAATCCAAACTGTGCAGAGGCAATTTAATAAATGGAAATTCACCAAAAGTTGAATAACATTCAGAGATTGTCAAGCCAAGCATTCGATACTGGGTAAGCCTATAAGGCAGGAAGGGCTGTGTTTTCTGTTTGTCGAGATTGACAGTCTATTTATTGTGGTGTTGAAAACACAAACCATATCGGTATGCTTTGTTTATTGGTTGTGTGGTGCATTGGCACAGAAACCTATTGGTGGAAAATTTGTTGCATATATTTTATATAACTTTAAATCAGACTTCCCCCGAGCTGACCATTGTCTGCAGACGGCTCTAATCGGACAGTAATGAAACAGGCAATGAGAGTGATTCTGTCTGTGGTGGTTGGAGAACCCTCAACCTTCTGGCCCCTAGCCCTGCATCGACTGTGACACAACAGCTGAAGTGGCAAAGTCGATATCCATGAATATAAAGACCGGGTCGCTACAGTTATTGTTATTTGTGATAATTAACCATATTTAGAGTTAATTCTATGAGAGGGAAGGGTGTTCAATTTATTTTACAGTACAAGGGGGAGTGTCATGTGAAAATATTTTGTGACGTTGGTGAGGGGGGTGCATTTTATTATGACACCTTAAGTTGGACTAGACCCCCCCCCCCCCTCCCACAGTACATTTTGATTGGGACCTTATCAATTCAGAACTTCAGGTCCACAAAAGTGTGTATGAGGGTAGGAGCTACGGAGTAGGTGTACAAGCGATTCTGAGTCGGGAACTACCAATACTCATTGTGCCAATTACTGATGATCACAAAATTGCATTTTAATTGTATTTCCACATACTTGTATGAACAGTCGATTGGTCAATATTGACAGGACATATTTTCCAACAGTTCACCCTGGTCACTACACAATGTATATGTAATATTCTGTCTTTCCAATAGGTGGCACTGTGTCTCCAGATAAACCGTGATGGATGGAAACAGGAGAACGGATAAATCTCTGAGTGGGGAGTTCTTTTAACAGTCACTACTATAATCATAATATATATTTATAGCTTTTATTTTGAGCATATGTAACATTTTATGATATAATAGTAATAATAATAATTCTAATAAATAACCAATTATTGACTATAGTTTTCAGTGTAAATATTAAGGAATTTATAAAAGACAGATTATCAAGACATTGTAGAAAATGGCGTTCCACTTACAAAATGTCCCATAAAGTAAATAGATTTCCATGAAACAGGAATAAACCTTTTTTCTATTGGTTTACATATTATTTTTTCCAGGGAAAGAAGCTGTGGTGAAAATGGGTTTGCATGTGGGGCAGGATCAGATGCTGTATGGTATGTGGGTGTATGACATGTATATCTCTTGGGGAAAGAACCTAAGGTCTGACTGTGGTAGTGGTAGCCAAAAATAACAACTCAAAATAAACCAGTGGAGAGAGGGAAAGATATCCCATCCAGCAGAGAGATTACAAACCTGAGAACCAAGTCATGGACATGGGTATGTAACATTAGAGCTAAATCAATGAACAAAGAACATTGTATTTCAAAAGAAAAGGATATGGAAGAAAAACAGAACTCACTCGCATGGTTTCACAGTATTTCAACTAATTGGATCCATATGTAAAAAGAATAATGGGAAATTTGGATTGTTTTATTTGTGCTCTTTTTTGTTTTGCTAAACTATGAAGTGGGAGAGGACTGCAGATGACGATCAGTCATGGGAATTTCAGCTGCGTAAACAGGTCTGCTCCTTTTAATCTCGGGGAACGTTCAGTCCAACTCCTGACCAGTCACCTCCTGTCATTGTGAGAGCTGTCTGTCTATGTGATGGAACATCACATGTTTACCAGGTTTGAAGATGCACCGTGACCTGGGTCATGTTCATGGTGTCCATTGTGGTGGTTCCAATCAGGCCTAACAAAGCCTGTGTGGGCTGGGAAGGACCAGAGCCCTCACCATCTTCAGTGGGCGGGCATACTGCCCAGCAGATCATTTTCTGCTATCTGGGCATACTGCCCAGCAGATCATTTTCTGCTATCTGGGCATACTGCCCAGCAGATCATTTTCTGCCATCTGGGCATACTGCCCAGCAGATCATTTTCTGCCATCTGGGCATACTGCCCAGCAGATCATTTTTCTGCCATCTGGGCATACTGCCCAGCAGATCATTTTCTGCTATCTGGGCATACTGCCCAGCAGATCATTTTCTGCTATCTGGGCATACTGCCCAGCAGATCATTTTCTGCTATCTGGGCATACTGCCCAGCAGATCATTTTCTGCTATCTGGGCATACTGCCCAGCAGATCATTTTCTGCTATCTGGGCATACTGCCCAGCAGATCATTTTCTGCTATCTGGGCATACTGCCAATGTTTCTCCCCCTGAAGAAAATCAGATCTGAGGCCTCCTTTATCTACTGTTTGAACTGGCTTCACCACAATCACTTTAAATGTTCATTTTCCCTTCAAAATCCTTTGTCTAAACTGTTGTCGTTCTTCTGCCCCCCACAATAGAGGCGGCGTGCATTCCTAGAGGGTAAACAACAATGTGTGCACCCCACTTTCTGGCTCAGCCTGTGGTGGAGCCTGTCATTGTTCATGGAGGAGAGGGAACAAGGGAATGCTGAAAGGACACAAGAGGTCCTCCATTTTTAGTGCCAGAAGAAGTCCCAGTATGGCCACACAGTACAGGGCCTTAGAGGGAAGCTACAGTCCCAGTCCCACTCCTAGTCCTAGTCCCACTCCTAGTCCCAGTCCTAGTCCCAGTCCTAGTCCCAGTCCCAGTCCTAGTCCCAGTCCCAGTCCCAGTCCTAGTCCCAGTCCCAGTCCCACTCCTAGTCCCAGTCCCAGTCCCACTCCTAGTCCCAGTCCCAGTCCTAGTCCCAGTCCCAGTCCTAGTCCCAGTCCCACTCCTAGTCCCAGTCCCAGTCCCAGTCCTAGTCCCAGTCCTAGTCCCAGTCCCAGTCCTAGTCCCAGTCCCAGTCCTAGTCCCAGTCCCACTCCTAGTCCCAGTCCCAGTCCTAGTCCCAGTCCTAGTCCCAGTCCTAGTCCCAGTCCCAGTCCCAGTCCTAGTCCCAGTCCCAGTCCCACTCCTAGTCCCAGTCCCAGTCCCACTCCTAGTCCCAGTCCTAGTCCCAGTCCCAGTCCCAGTCCCACTCCTAGTCCCAGTCCCAGTCCTAGTCCCAGTCCCAGTCCCACTCCTAGTCCCAGTCCCAGTCCCAGTCCCAGTCCCAGTCCCACTCCTAGTCCTAGTCCCAGTCCCAGTCCTAGTCCCAGTCCCAGTCCCACTCCTAGTCCTAGTCCCAGTCCCAGTCCCAGTCCCAGTCCTAGTCCCAGTCCCAGTCCTAGTCCTAGTCCCAGTCCCAGTCCTAGTCCCAGTCCCAGTCCCACTCCTAGTCCCAGTCCTAGTCCCAGTCCCAGTCCTAGTCCCAGTCCTAGTCCCAGTCCTAGTCCTAGTCCCAGTCCCAGTCCCAGTCCCAGTCCCAGTCCTAGTCCCAGTCCTAGTCCTAGTCCTAGTCCCAGTCCCAGTCCCAGTCCCAGTCCCAGTCCTAGTCCCAGTCCTAGTCCCAGTCCCAGTCCCAGTCCCAGTCCTAGTCCCAGTCCCACTCCTAGTCCCAGTCCCAGTCCCAGTCCCAGTCCTAGTCCCAGTCCCAGTCCCAGTCCTAGTCCCAGTCCCACTCCTAGTCCCAGTCCCAGTCCTAGTCCTAGTCCCACTCCTAGTCCCAGTCCTAGTCCCAGTCCTAGTCCCAGTCCTAGTCCCAGTCCCAGTCCCAGTCCTAGTCCCAGTCCTAGTCCCAGTCCCAGTCCCAGTCCCAGTCCCAGTCCTAGTCCCAGTCCTAGTCCCAGTCCCAGTCCCAGTCCCAGTCCCAGTCCTAGTCCCAGTCCTAGTCCCAGTCCTAGTCCCAGTCCCAGTCCCAGTCCCAGTCCTAGTCCCAGTCCCAGTCCCAGTCCCAGTCCCAGTCCCAGTCCCAGTCCTAGTCCCAGTCCCAGTCCCAGTCCCAGTCCCAGTCCTAGTCCCAGTCCTAGTCCCAGTCCTAGTCCCAGTCATGCTCCAAACACGCTGCAGTTTCTTTATCATCAGCTGCTGCAGCGTTTACTGATGCTTACATTTTTATGTTCGGCACAAACAGGCAGAAGGAGCACATTCCAGAGCTGTTCCGAAAATAAACTGGAGAACGATAAATAAAGGGCCTTATTCTTAGCACACATCTGGATAGGAACAACCGTGGAGCACTGGGACCTAACCTCATGGGAGAGCTCCTGTGCATTTAAAGACTTGTATCAGCCCTCTTATCGCGGATGAAAACGCTCCCCCACCCCCGTTGCCACACACACACACACTGTGAAGAACAGCCAGCAAATAGGGTTGTGAGCATGGCTTCAGTCAGCCATTTTCTTTTTGTAAACAACCCTAAACTGGCATCATGCAGATTCATGACAGCAGTGTAATGGCACAGGTAGAGGAGATCCGCTCTCAGGGAATAAACAGAAAGGAATGGAGAGACTTTAGAGGTCAGTAAAGAGCAGTGAAAAGCCAGCTGCAGCGTCATGTGGGAACCAGGACAACCCCTCTCATCCTGCTGTCCTGGTCACTCTCCATCCTCACACATAGGGTCCTGGTCGCTCTCCATCCTGACACACGGTCCTGGTCGCTCTCCATCCTGACACATACAGTCCTGGTCGCTCTCCACCCTGACACACACTGTCCTGGTCGCTCTCTCCATCCTGACACACACTGTCCTGGTCGCTCTCTCCATCCTGACACACACTGTCCTGGTCACTCTCTCCATCCTGACACACACGGTCCTGGTCGCTCTCTCCATCCTGACACACAAGGTCCTGGTCGCTCTCTCCACCCTGACACACACTGTCCTGGTCGCTCTCTCCATCCTGACACACACTGTCCTGGTCACTCCATCCTGACACACACTGTCCTGGTCGCTCTCTCCATCCTGACACACACTGTCCTGGTCACTCTCTCCATCCTGACACTGTCCTGGTCGCTCTCTCCATCCTGACACACACTGTCCTGGTCGCTCTCTCTATCCTGACACACTGTCCTGGTCGCTCTCTCCATCCTGACACACACTGTCCTGGTTGCTCTCTCCATCCTGACACACACTGTCCTCGTCACTCTCTCCATCCTGACACACACTGTCCTGGTCGCTCTCTCCATCCTGACACACACTGTCCTGGTCGCTCTCTCCATCCTGACACACACTGTCCTGGTCGCTCTCTCCATCCTGACACACACTGTCCTGGTCGCTCTCTCCATCCTGACACACACTGTCCTGGTCGCTCTCTCCATCCTGACACACACTGTCCTGGTCGCTCTCTCCATCCTGACACACACTGTCCTGGTCGCTCTCTCCATCCTGACACACACTGTCCTGGTCGCTCTCTCCATCCTGACACACACTGTCCTGGTCGCTCTCTCCATCCTGACACACACTGTCCTGGTCGCTCTCTCCATCCTGACACACACTGTCCTGGTCGCTCTCTCCATCCTGACACACACTGTCCTGGTCGCTCTCTCCATCCTGACACACACTGTCCTGGTCGCTCTCTCCATCCTGACACACACTGTCCTGGTCGCTCTCTCCATCCTGACACACACTGTCCTGGTCGCTCTCTCCATCCTGACACACACTGTCCTGGTCGCTCTCTCCATCCTGACACACACTGTCCTGGTCGCTCTCTCCATCCTGACACACACTGTCCTGGTCGCTCTCTCCATCCTGACACCCACTGTCCTGGTCGCTCTCTCCATCCTGACACACACTGTCCTGGTCGCTCTCTCCATCCTGACACTGTCCTGGTCGCTCTCTCCATCCTGACACTGTCCTGGTCACTCTCTCCATCCTGACACACACTGTCCTGGTCACTCTCTCCATCCTGACACACACTGTCCTGGTCACTCTCTCCATCCTGACACACACTGTCCTGGTCACTCTCTCCATCCTGACACACACTGTCCTGGTCACTCTCTCCATCCTGACACCCACTGTCCTGGTCACTCTCTCCATCCTGACACACACTGTCCTGGTCACTCTCTCCATCCTGACACACACTGTCTTTGTTCCCGAAAAGCAGCTACTCTTTCATGACCAGATTCAATTGACAATTTAGCTGAAAAGGAAAGTGAAACAAGGCCAAACATCTGGAGTCATTAACAGTTAATGTGGAAAATGAAGGGAAAGGAGAGGATGAAAATGTGAAACTTTCAAGGACAGAAGCTTTCTGCGTGACATGCATGATAAAACAGGTCTGTGCCACAGTCAAGCTGAGAAAAATGGCTGATAAGTGGTGATTTTTTTTACCCTAATTATTTGTCTATTGTAAATCGACTGAGACTATAGCGAATAAAGCGTAACATTAAACAGTACAACTTGTGACACCGACATCAGAATTTAATTGACAGTTTAGTTAGCGAAGATTAAACCCCAGATTAACCCCAGTCACCTAAATATCAATAGCTTGTTCATTTATTTTTTACATTTCAAAAGAAGACGCTTTTGAAGAATAGACAGCTCAGGGACCATCAGAGGGTAACATCCCAAATAATATAGGCCATTATAGAATGATAGATGAAAAAGGACAGTTCAGATTTCATAGCGAGACACTTAAGAGCCCTGTCAGTTCATGGCTTTATCTCCTCTCCCATGGGATGGTGAGCAATGCCAAAAATGCTCTTGCATGCAACTACCAAAATGCAATATCATGCTATGCTTCATGTCCATTGGGTCTATCCTCTCCAGCTACAAACAGCATGGGAGAGAAGCAGGCTGCAGCTGGCAGGACTATAGATTCCCAAAAAGGGCTACTTCTCGTTTCACAGGAACTAATGTCCCTCAGAGGAAGAAATGGAGAGAATAAAACATAGAAATGGAGAGAATAAAACATAGAAATGGAGAGAATAAAACATAGAAAGGGAGAATGAAAGAGAAAACATGTGCGAGAGAGAAAGAAAGAGAGAGTCGTCTTAGCTCCCCAGGGACACTGTGTTTTCTCCTCTATGTCCCCTGGCCCTGGGGACTGGGCTCTGGGCTGTAGGCTCTAGGCCAGGGCTCTCCAACCCTGTTCCTGGAGAGCTACACTCCTGTAGGTTTTCGCTCCAACCCCAGTTGTAACTAACCTGATTAAACTTATCAACCAGATAATTATTAGAATCAGGTGCTCTAGATTAGGGTTGAAAAACCTACGGGAAGTGAGCTCTCCAGGAACAGGGTTGGAGTGAAAACCTACAGGAGGGTAGCTCTCCAGGAACAGGGTTGGAGTGAAAACCTACAGGAGGGGAGCTCTCCAGGAACAGGGCTGGAGTGAAAACCTACAGGAGTGTAGCTCTCCAGGAACAGGGTTGGAGTTAAAACCTACAAGAAAGTAGCTCTCCAGGAACAGGGTTGGAGTTAAAACCTACAAGAAAGTAGCTCTCCAGGAACAGGGTTGGAGAGTCTTGCTGTAAGCTAACCCAACCAGTCTGTAATAATGAACTCCACGTTGATTATTAGAGCTGTTATGGGAGCCTCGTTATGAAAACCAGGCTCTTGGCTCACACTGAGCTGTTTAAAGGAGTGGTGTAACATGCTGTTAAATACACGTGAATGAAATTTACAGGTCTGGGCATCAGAAGTCCCTTTTTGGCCTCCGCCGAGAGATTCCAGTACATGTACACGACTGAAACACTGATAAAGCATTGATTGTGGGTCTGAATATCACTGAGTAGAATCATCCACTAAGTAGAATCATCCATCCACTAAGTAGAATCATCCATCCACTGAGTAGAATCATCCACTGAGTAGAATCATCCACTGCCACTGGATTTAGTTGTGGAAATCACAATATTTAAAACAAACAAACTGGTGGACAGTGGACTTTCTCTCTCCAGTGGCTTATGGTTTCAGTTATAGATGGTGAACAAAAATTCTCTCTCAATTGCAGTGTGATTGAAATCTGAAAATAAACAGTGACTTCCAAATGCAATGTTGTCATGATACATCATATCACCTTCTTTCTAAGAGTGTAAGTAAAACATCAACTCAGCAACAAAAGAAACAAACCTTTTTTTAGGACCCTGTCTTTCAAAGATGATTCGTAAAAATCCAAATAACTTCACAGACCTTCATTGTAAAGGGTTTAAACCCTGTTTTCCATGCTTGTTCAATGAACCATAAACGATCAATTAATGAACATACACCTGTGGAACGGTCGTTAAGACACTAACAGCTTACAGACGGTAGGCAATTAAGGTCACAGTTATGAAAACTTAGGACACTAAAGAGGCCTTTCTACTTACTCTGAAAAACACCAAAAGAAAGTTGCCCAGGGTCCCTGCTCATCTGCGTGAACGTGCCTTTGGCATGCTGCAAGGAGGCATGAGGAGTGCAGATGTTGCCAGGGCAATAAATTGCAATGTCCGTACTGTGCGATACCTAAGACAGCGCTACAGGGAGACAGGACGGACAGCTGATCATCCTCTCAGTGGCAGACCACGTGTAACAACACCTGCACAGGATCACACCTGCACACATCACACCTGCGGGACAGGTACATGATGGCAACAACAACTGTCCGAGTTACACCAGGAATGCACAATCCCTTCATCAGTGCTCAGACTGTCCGCAATAGGCTGAGAGAGGCTGGACTGAGGGCTTGTAGGTCTGTTGTAAGGCAGGTCCTCACCAGACATCACCGACTAGGGATATTCCCCCCAGAAATGTCCGGGAATTTGCAGGTGCCTTGGTGGAACAGTGGGGTAACATCTCACGGCAAGAACTGGCAAATCTGGTGCAGTCCATGAGGAGGAGAAGCAACGCAGTACTAAATGCAGCTGGTGGCCACACCAGATACTGACTGTTACTTTTAGTTTTGACCAACCCTTTTTCAGGGACACATTAGTCAATTTCTGTTAGTCACATGTCTGCGGAACTTGTTCAGTTTATGTCTCAGTTGTTGAACCTTGTTATGTTCATATAAATATTTACACATGATAAGTTTGCTGAAAATAAATGCAGTTGACAGTGAGAGGACGTTTCTTTTTTTGCTAAGTTTACAATGTAAATAAATATTGATACTACACATCAGCATCATACAAAGATAAGACAAGGAATATTGAACTTGTTTCAACACCAGCTAGAATGAAGTCATTGAAAAACTATTCCTAAATATCCTGTGTGTACATCATCTCATTGCCTGTACGCCGTGCAGACGTTTTCCCTGCATACGATTTACATCAAGCGGGCAGGCAGACAGCCTCAGAGGCATGGGAATTGCTCCGGGAGAGGAAAAAACAGCATCTCTCCCAAAGCAGAGAGTATACATTCTTAACTGCCTTGTCAAGCTGGTTCCTCACCGCACACACTGGGTGTTGAAAACCCTGTTTGCCAGAGCAGTAATCTCTAATCGAGTTGATGTGACCCATGACGCTGCAGGCAAAAATAAATATTATTGCTTCTTATGCCAGAGGGAAAGCAAGACATGTTGGAGAAAAGGTGTTAATTGTTTTCAGGCTGTCAACTTAAAGAGCCTTTGACATAAATGAAGGCGATTGTGTTTATGTAGGTTTAAATCTTAGCCTGCTGAAGGAACATCTTTCCCTGTGCATTTTCTGGAATGTGAGGAGCTGTCATTAAGTATAAAGGAAAACAGACTTCATAGATCATAGGGCCTGCTCTATATGAATACAAGTAGGGACAGAGAGAGGAAATCTATGGAACAACAGAGAGATGTAATAGGTTAAAGAGACTCTGCACTTAATCTCGAGTAGGACAGGATGCAACTACACTACAGATTCCGGGGACATGATGACTATTCGAGAACTTAGAAGAGACACAGCTACAGCGTTGCTGTAAGGGTTCCAAACGGGTTCTTCAGCTGTCCCAATAGGAGAACCCTTTGGAGTTCCTGGTAGAATCTTTTTGGTTTCTATGTAGAACCCTTTGTAGAAAGGGTTCTATCTACAGGGAACCGAAAAAGGGTTCTTTCTACCTACAACCAAAAAGGGTTCTTCAAAGGGTTCTCCTATGTGGACAGTCGAAGAACCTTTTAAGGTTCTACATATCACCTTATCTTCTAAGAGTGTAAGGATACATTATATTGAAGATGATACAGCTATATACTCTACCTCTCTGGTTGTACAGTACACACTGGAGATAATCCATGTCATTTATTTAAAGCTCTAATGTATACAAGCAGCAGTGTAGAAGTATGACAAACAAGTCGGCAGAGAAAACATCACTCCCATGTTTTCACCACTCTGTTCTCCTCTGTTCTGGGCTGTTTCAGCAGAGGTTTCAGCAGAAGCTTAGGAACTGATGGAAACATGGAAAATACAAAGTGAAAGGGAAAGAGTCAACCAAGAGCCAACATGTCCCATAGTGAAATGCAGAGCGAGAGTCAACATGTCCTATAGTGAAATGCAGAGCGAGAGACAACATGTCCCATAGTGAAATGCAGAGCGAGAGTCAACATGTCCCATAGTGAAATGCAGAGCGAGAGCCAACATGTCCCATAGTGAAATGCAGAGCGAGAGCCAACATCTCCCATAGTGAAATGCAGAGCGAGAGCCAACATGTCACATAGTGAAATGCAGAGCGAGAGCCAACATGTCCCATAGTGAAATGCAGAGCGAGAGCCAACATGTCCCATAGTGAAATGCAGAGCGAGAGCCAACATGTCCCATAGTGAAATGCAGAGCGAGAGCCAACATGTCCCATAGTGAAATGCAGAGCGAGAGCCAACATGTCCCATAGTGAAATGCAGAGCGAGAGCCAACATGTCACATAGTGAAATGCAGAGCGAGAGCCAACATGTCCCATAGTGAAATGCAGAGCGAGAGCCAACATGTCCCATAGTGAAATGCAGAGCGAGAGCCAACATGTCCCATAGTGAAATGCAGAGCGAGAGCCAACATGTCCCATAGTGAAATGCAGAGCGAGAGCCAACATGTCCCATAGTGAAATGCAGAGCGAGAGCCAACATGTCCCATAGTGAAATGCAGAGCGAGAGGTAGTGAAACACTAGAAACCCAGGAGAGAATGTGTTGTTTGTGGCAGTTTAGGCACTGGAGCTGGGCGTCTGGAATTACCCTCTCAAACCACTTCCTCCAGCCTACAGCACCCCAGAGGATACCTAGATTTTCACCACCAAGCTCAAAGTACTTGATTACAAAAAAAAAAAGAAGTGAAAATGTTCAGGGTTGACAGTTAGGAAACAGTGCAGAATTGGATAATGCCTCCAGGCCAAACTGTAAGGCTTACCGTCTTGGTTGTAGACCTGCCATAGTGAATAAACGGTGGGGTGGTGTGTGTTCATGCTGGGTTAGGGTCGATGGAGAGAAAGGAGGATGGGGGGGACGGGGGGGTGATGGTTTATGTCGTGGGACAGTCGGTGTGTTTGCATGTTCCGTTATGGAGAGATGTGAGGACTCAAGAGCCTGTGGTTCTGTTCCATGGTGTATCCCAGGCACTACTACAGTAACAGAAGGACTGTGAGGGTGTCATGGAGGATTGAGCTTGGGGGGAGATAGAGAGGGAGCCTTTGGCAATCTCCCCTCCCCCATCTCGCCATCTGAGAGCTGTTAGGGGTTTAACTGTTTCACATATGGAATCACAAGTCCCCGACACGCCCACGTCACATCCCATTGCAGCATGACTGATGAGCTCAGTGCCATGGAGCGATCGGAGCAGGGGAACTCAGGGAGTTCAGATAGGGAGAGCACTTTCATCATGGGGGGGAATGAGACAAGAATTTGGTCATGGCATTTTATCCACACCAGACCACATCACTGCCAACTGCCAACTCCCCACCCCCACCCCCACCCCCCGGGCAGGCCACCAGCCACACACACACATCCCATCCCACACATACACCCTTTCTGTACCAGTGACTGGTGAGACGTGGTCATCCTCCTCCAGCTCATGTTTAAAACAAATGCAATATGTAAAAACAACACTGTTTAGGGCAACAGGTAGCTTAGTGGTTAGAATCGTTGGGCCAGTAACCAAAAAGATTGCTGGTTTGTATCCCCGAGCTGACATGGTGAAAAATATGCCTGTGTGCCCTTTTTTATTTATTTTTATTTCACCTTTATTTAACCAGGTAGGCTAGTTGAGAACACCTTTATTTAACCAGGTAGGCTAGTTGAGAACACCTTTATTTAACCAGGTAGGCTAGTTGAGAACACCTTTATTTAACCAGGTAGGCTAGTTGAGAACACCTTTATTTAACCAGGTAGGCTAGTTGAGAACACCTTTATTTAACCAGGTAGGCTAGTTGAGAACACCTTTATTTAACCAGGTAGGCTAGTTGAGAACACCTTTATTTAACCAGGTAGACTAGTTGAGAACACCTTTATTTAACCAGGTAGGCTAGTTGAGAACACCTTTATTTAACCAGGTAGGCTAGTTGAGAACACCTTTATTTAACCAGGTAGGCTAGTTGAGAACACCTTTATTTAACCAGGTAGGCTAGTTGAGAACACCTTTATTTAACCAGGTAGGCTAGTTGAGAACACCTTTATTTAACCAGGTAGGCTAGTTGAGAACACCTTTATTTAACCAGGTAGGCTAGTTGAGAACACCTTTATTTAACCAGGTAGGCTAGTTGAGAACACCTTTATTTAACCAGGTAGACTAGTTGAGAACACCTTTATTTAACCAGGTAGGCTAGTTGAGAACACCTTTATTTAACCAGATAGGCTAGTTGAGAACACCTTTATTTAACCAGATAGGCTAGTTGAGAACACCTTTATTTAACCAGGTAGGCTAGTTGAGAACACCTTTATTTAACCAGGTAGGCTAGTTGAGAACACCTTTATTTAACCAGGTAGGCTAGTTGAGAACACCTTTATTTAACCAGGTAGGCTAGTTGAGAACACCTTTATTTAACCAGGTAGGCTAGTTGAGAACACCTTTATTTAACCAGGTAGGCTAGTTGAGAACACCTTTATTTAACCAGGTAGGCTAGTTGAGAACACCTTTATTTAACCAGGTAGGCTAGTTGAGAACACCTTTATTTAACCAGGTAGGCTAGTTGAGAACACCTTTATTTAACCAGGTAGGCTAGTTGAGAACACCTTTATTTAACCAGGTAGGCTAGTTGAGAACACCTTTATTTAACCAGGTAGGCTAGTTGAGAACACCTTTATTTAACCAGGTAGGCTAGTTGAGAACACCTTTATTTAACCAGGTAGGCTAGTTGAGAACAAGTTCTCATTTGCAACTGCGACCTGGCCAAGATAAAGCATAGCAGTGTGAGCATACAACAAAGAGTTACACATGGAGTAAACAATTAACAAGTCAATAACACAGTAGGAAACAAAGGGGGGGTCTATATACAATGTGTGCAAAAGGCATGAGGAGGTAGGCAAATAATTACAATTTTGCAGATTAACACTGGAGTGATAAATGATCAGATGGTCATGTACAGGTAGAGATATTGGTGTGCAGAAGAGCAGAAAAGTAAATAAATAAAAACAGTATGGGGATGAGGTAGGTGAAAAGGGTGGGCTATTTACCAATAGACTATGTACAGCTGCAGCGATCGGTTAGCTGCTCAGATAGCTGATGTTTGAAGTTGGTGAGGGAGATAAAAGTCTCCAACTTCAGCGATTTTTGCAATTCGTTCCAGTCACAGGCAGCAGAGTACTGGAACGAAAGGCGGCCAAATGAGGTGTTGGCTTTAGGGATGATCAGTGAGATACACCTGCTGGAGCGCGTGCTACGGATGGGTGTTGCCATCGTGACCAGTGAGCTGAGATAAGGCGGAGCTTTACCTAGCATAGACTTGTAGATGACCTGGAGCCAGTGGGTCTGGCGACGAATATGTAGCGAGGGCCAGCCGACTAGAGCATACAAGTCGCAGTGGTGGGTGGTATAAGGTGCTTTAGTGACAAAACGGATGGCACTGTGATAGACTGCATCCAGTTTGCTGAGTAGAGTGTTGGAAGCCATTTTGTAGATGACATCGCCGAAGTCGAGGATCGGTAGGATAGTCAGTTTTACTAGGGTAAGCTTGGCGGCTTGAGTGAAGGAGGCTTTGTTGCGGAATAGAAAGCCGACTCTTGATTTGATTTTCGATTGGAGATGTTTGATATGAGTCTGGAAGGAGAGTTTGCAGTCTAGCCAGACACCTAGGTACTTATAGACGTCCACATATTCTAGGTCAGAACCATCCAGGGTGGTGATGCTAGTCGGGCATGCAGGTGCAGGCAGCGACCGGTTGAAAAGCATGCATTTGGTTTTACTAGCGTTTAAGAGCAGTTGGAGGCCACGGAAGGAGTGTTGTATGGCATTGAAGCTTGTTTGGAGGTTAGATAGCACAGTGTCCAAAGACGGGCCGAAAGTATATAGAATGGTGTCGTCTGCGTAGAGGTGGATCAGGGAATCGCCCGCAGCAAGAGCAACATCATTGATATACACAGAGAAAAGAGTCGGCCCGAGAATTGAACCCTGTGGCACCCCCATAGAGACTGAGCATGGCACTTAAACCTAATTGCTCCTGTAAATTGCTCTGGATAAGAGCATCTGTTAAATTACTCAAATGTAAACTCGCCACTATAACTGGGCCTCTGCTTTAGCCATTTGTCTTTTCTCCCTTTTGTGCTGTCTGTCTCAAGATCTGCTTTGCTGTCACTCTGTGCTTCTTCTTGTTCTCTGTCTGTCTGCCTGCCTGTCTGTCTGTCTGTCTGTCTGTCTGTCTGTCTGTCTGTCTGTCTGTCTGTCTGTCTGTCTGTCTGTCTGTCTGTCTGTCTGTCTGTCTGTCTGTCTGCCTGCCTGTCTGTCTGTCTGTCTGCCTGCCTGTCTGTCTGTCTGTCTGTCTGTCTGTCTGTCTGCCTGCCTGTCTGCCTGCCTGCCTGTCTGTCTGTCTGTCTGTCTGTCTGTCTGTCTGCCTGCCTGTCTGTCTGTCTGCCTGCCTGCCTGCCTGTCTGTCTGTCTGTCTGTCTGCCTGTCTGTCTCAAGATCTGCTTTGCTGTCACTCTGTGCTTCTTCTTGTTCTCTGCCTGTCTGTCTGTCTGCCTGTCTGCCTGTCTGTCTGTCTGTCTGTCTGTCTGTCTGTCTGTCTGTCTGTCTGTCTGTCTGTCTGTCTGTCTGTCTGTCTGCCTGCCTGTCTGCCTGTCTGCCTGTCTGTCTGTCTGCCTGTCTGCCTGTCAGTCTGCCTGTCTGCCTGTCTGCCTGTCTGCCTGTCTGCCTGTCTGCCTGTCTGTCTGCTTAAGCCTTGTACTTTTAATTTTTTTATTTCACCTTTATTTAACCAGGTAGGCAAGTTGAGAAGAAGTTCTCATTGACAATGGCAACCTGGTCAAGATAAAGCAAAGCAGTTCGACACATACAACAACACAACACATGGAATAAAACAAACATACAGTCAATAATACAGTAGACAAATAAGTCTATATACGATGTCAGCAAATTAGTTGAGATAAGGGAGGTAAAGGCAAAAAAAAAGGCCATGGTGGCAAAGTAAATACAATATAGCAAGTAAAACACTGGAATGGTAGATTTGCAGTGGAAGAATGTGCAAAGTAGAAATAAAAATAATGGGGTGCAAAGGAGCAAAATAAATAAATAAATACAGTAGGGGAGAGGTAGTCGTAGTTGTTGGGCTAAATTATAGATGGGCTATGTACAGGTGCAGTAATCTGTGAGCTGCTCTGACAGCTGGTGCTTAAAGCTAGTGAGGGAGATAAGTGTTTCCAGTTTCAGAGATTTTTGTACTTCGTTCCAGTCATTGGCAGCAATAAAGGAGAGGAGGTTTTGGGGGTGACCAGGGCGTGTGCTGGAGCGTGTGCTACGACTGGGTGTTGCTATAGTGACCAGTGAGTTGAAATAATGCGGAGCTTTACCTAGCAAAGACTTATAGATGACCTGGAGCCAGTAGGTTTGGCTACGAATATGTAGCGAGGACCAGCCAGCCAGCCAGCTGAGGATGTTGCAGCACCCCATAAAAAGAAACATGTATGTATAGTATACAGTCTATATATTTTTGTTGTTGTTGTGATTTTTTTGTTTTGATCCCAAAAGTAGTGCACTGGAGCTTTAATAGTCCTGTATTAGCAGACCGATACAGTGTCTGTAGCGCAACCCCCCAAAATGTTGCGGAAAAAAGAACAAATTCAAATCGGATTTACAAATAAATAGGATTTGATTCACTTGAAACTGCCAATGTCAACAGGGCTTAATAAATCTATTTCAAATACTGTATCTTGTTGATGGTGTCCACGGTAATCCCAAAACAACCCTGCAGAACATGATGTTGCTGTATTCTCAGCATTAGTAAACGTTAGTAATTCTTATCATTAGTAAACTTGAACCTAAAAAAGAGCAACACAGGAAACACTGAATTCATAGAGCATTAATATTTTATGTGGCATATGCATCAGCTGTCTAGGCCAATCAGGGCCCTCGTGTGCGTTCTCTGTCTCCCACTCGCCGCCATGGTGATGAGAATGGTACCCTAACAGGGAACACAGTCCCTCAGAGCACCATCAACAGGCATTACTAATCATAACCAAGTAAGACTACAGCTAATAAATACTAATAAATACACTACACATGTGTTTGGATAGATACCAATTCTGCTCTCCTCTCTATCTCTCTCACAGCAGATCTGATGGAGTCAATAGTTTTTAAGCCGATTAACATAAATATACAAAGATTGATACTCTACTCTTGGCTAACTTCAGCATCACCTTAGTACATCTTTACTGTGATGCCTCGATCTTAGACAAAGGAACTAGTATTTTTTTTTAATTTTTTTATTTCACCTTTATTTAAAACCAGGTAGGCAAGTTGAGAACAAGTTCTCATTTACAATTTACAACGACACAGAGTTACACATGGAGTAAAACAAATAATACAGTATAAACAAGTCTATATACGATGTGAGCAAATGAGGTGAGATAAGGGAGGTAAAGGCAAAAAAAAGGCCATGGTGGTGAAATAAATACAATATAGCAAGTAAAACACTGGAGTGGAAGAATGTGCAAAGTAGAAATAAAAATAATGGGGTGCAAAGGAGCAAAATAAATAAATAAAATAAAATAAATTCAGTAGGGAAAGAGGTAGTTGTTTGGGCTAAATTATAGGTGGGCTATGTACAGCTGTAGTAATCTGTGAGCTGCTCTGACAGCTGGTGCTTAAAGCTAGTGAGGGAGATAAGTGTTTCCAGTTTCAGAGATTGTTGTAGTTCGTTCCAGTCATTGGCAGCAGAGAACTGGAAGGAGAGGCGGCCAAAGGAAGAATTGGTTTTGGGGGTGACCAGAGAGATATACCTGCTGGAGCGCGTGCTACAGGTGGGTGATGCTATGGTGACCAGCGAGCTGAGACAATGGGGGACTTTACCTAGCAGGGTCTTGTAGATGACATGGATCCAGTGGGTTTGGCGACGAGTATGAAGCGAGGGCCAGGCAACGAGAGCGTACAGTTCGCAATGGTGGGTAGTATATGGGGCTTTGGTGACAAAACGGATGGCACTGTGATAGACTGCATCCAAAGACTGCATCCAATTGAGTAGGGTATTGGAGGCTATTTTGTAAATGACATCGCCGAAGTCGAGGATTGGTAGGATGGTCAGTTTTACAAGGGTATGTTTGGCAGCATGAGTGAAGGGTGCTTTGTTGCGAAATAGGAAGCCAATTCTAGATTTAACTTTGGATTGGAGATGTTTGATGTGGGTCTGGAAGGAGAGTTTACAGTCTAACCAGACACCTAGGTATTTGTAGTTGTCCACGTATTCTAAGTCAGAGCCGTCCAGAGTAGTGATGTTGGACAGGCGGGCAGGTGCAGGCAGCGATCGGTTGAAGAGCATGCATTTAGTTTTACTTGTATTTAAGAGCAATTGGAGGCCACGGAAGGAGAGTTGTATGGCATTGAAGCTTGCCTGGAGGGTTGTTAACACAGTGTCCAAAGAAGGGCCAGAAGTATACAGAATGGTTTGTCTGCGTAGTGGTCGATCAGAGACTCACCAGCAGCAAGAGCGACATCATTGATGTATACAGAGAAGAGAGTCGGTCCAAGAATTGAACCCTGTGGCACCCCCATAGAGACTGCCAGAGGTCCGGACAGCAGACCCTCCGATTTGACACATTGAACTCTATCAGAGAAGTAGTTGGTGAACCAGGCTAGGCAATTTGAGAAACCAAGGCTGTCGAGTCTGCCGATGAGGATGTGGTGATTGACAGAGTCGAAAGCCTTGGCCAGATCAATGAATACGGCTGCACAGGAATGTTTCTTAACGATGGCGGTTAAGATATAATTTAGGACCTTGAGCATGGCTGAGGTGCACCCATGAGCAGCTCTGAAACCAGATTGCATAGCAGAGAGGGTATGGTGAGATTCAAAATGGTCGGTAATCTGTTTGTTGACTTGGCTTTCGAAGACCTTAGAAAGGCAGGGTAGGATAGATATAGGTCTCTAGCATTTTGGGTCAAGAGTGCCCCCCCCCCCCTTTGAAGAGGGGCATGACCACAGCTGCTTTCCAATCTTTGGGAATCTCAGACGACACGAAACAGAGGTTGAACAGGCTAGTAATAGGGGTGGCAACAATTTCGGCAGATAATTTTAGAAAGAAAGGATCCAGATTGTCTAGCCCGGCTGATCTGTAGGGGTCCAGATTTTGCAGCTCTTTCAGAACATCAGCTGACTGGATTTGGGAGAAGGAGAAATGGAGAAGGCTTGGGCGAGTTGCGTGGGGG